>NW_026530339.1:0-326299 GCF_026979565.1 Vidua chalybeata
GAACTGAAATGAACAGGGCTAATGCCTTTATTAATGTTCAGCTCTTTATTAAAAAGATCAGCTAGGCAGGGGGCTCGACGCAGAGCTCGCCCCCGCGGTTGTAGCTTTCCCAGGCAGCCGGAAGGAAGGAGGCGCGCAGAGCCGGTCACTGGAGTCCCGAGCAGCAGCTGTCCTTTCTCCTTCCTTGTGGCACACCGGTGGCCCGAGGATGAGGAGGCGTGGCGTGCAGAGTCTGTTGCTGAAGTCCAGAACAACAGCTGTCCCCGCTCCTTCCGTGGTGGCAGCACCAGGGCTCTCTGTCTGTCTATCGCCCTGCTTCTCAGAGCCTAATATAGTATGTTCCTTCTTAGGTGATGGCGACGGTTTAAAAGCCAGTCAGGGGATGTGTTTCCCTCTTCCTCAGCTAGGGCATTTATCTAGACTCCTCTATTGTGTTCAGTTTTTGATTTATATTCATTTTTATCTCCTAAAAATACTCCCATGATCCTAAGGGTTTTTATTTGCATGTTAGTCCCAGAATGGCAGCGTGGAGGGGTGGGAGGCCAGGTAGTTTAGAGAAAACAACAGAGCAATTGGCTAATTAGCATTTCAATATCGGTACTTGGCTAGAGTTAGTAGTTTTCTTTTAGTGTTGCCATGGGAACTAGGAAAGCCCTGCCCTCGTCTCTGGGGAACACCTGGAAACTGTTCATAACAAATCCCTCCTCTACTTCTTTGATCGGGCTTAAGCCCGCATCAACTTACAGTCTTTTGAGGGCTAACTTCTTTTGGCATTTGTATGCTTTTACTCAGGCCTGAGGGTAATTCTAGTGTTCTTTAGAAACCAAGTTGTAACTCCTTTGGCTAAAGGACACTTAGTCTTATTAAACAATTACCAAGTACTTAAACCTTTTCTATGGTACTTTAACTCAGAAACAGTTCTTAACACCTTACTGTATATCAGTCTCTAGCAAGGCTTCCTTAAAGTTAATTTTAGGTCCTCTGGTTTCTTAATTACTGTCCATGCACAAGAGGAGGCGGGTGACGCTGTTGGGTCTGGTCCGGCATCCGGGGGTGGCACTGGTCCTTTGACTCTGGTGACGTGGGTCCAGCCTTTTTCTTGGGTCCGCACTGCAGTGTGTGTGGTGAGTAGTACCTGGAAAGGTCCTTCGAATTTTGGGGTTAATGGAGTGGTAGTGTTCCAGGACTTATCAACACCCAATCCCCAGGACTGATGTTGTGCGCATTGGTGTCTAGAGAGGAGGTTTGGGGAAGATACCCCTTCTTCCTGAGGCCTTCTAGGGATTTTCCTATGACCTCTAAATATTTCTGGGTTGCTGCCTCCCCTTCCAGATAATCTGCTGTACTGAAAGGGGTGATTAAAAAAGGGAGTCCAAACATCATTTCATACGGAGAGACCCTCATGTCGGACCGAGGTCTGGTTCTGATGCGCAAGAGAGCGAGAGGTAAACACCTGAGCCAATTCATTTTGTTTCTTCAATTAATTTAGTTAACACATTTTTAAGGGTTCTATTCATCCTTTCTACTCTTCCAGAGCTCTGAGGATGCCATGGGGTGTGTAATCTCCACCTTATCCCCAGGGCTTTTGTTACTTGATGCAAAGTTTGAGCAACAAAATGTGGACCTCGGTCCGAGTCAATGTTATTGACCAGCCCGTATCGTGGTATGATGTTTTCTAGGATTATTCTTGCAACTTCCTGCGCAGTTTCTTTTCTGGTTGGGAAGGCCTCCACCCAGTGAGTGAGATGATCTACGATCACTAGTAAATGTTTGTACCCCTGCACAGAGGGCATTTCAGTGAAATCTACTTGTATGTTTTGAAAAGGTCTCAAAGCAATTTTTCCTCCCCCATACGCAATTTTTCTCATTACCTTTTGGTCAGTTTTCAGGCAAATCGCACACCCTCTTGTGACTGCTTTTGCCAGATCATAAACTCCAAGGCATAAATTTTCCCGTAAAAAGTGGTCGCACAAACCTTGGATTCCCCAGTGGGTTAATTCGTGTAACTCTACTAGCACCCTTCGAGCTAGGGCTTTATTTAGGAACCTACGCCCATCAGGAGTTAACCATTCTCCTTGTTTCCCTTGATGTAATTCTAGCTCTTTTATTGTTTTAATTCTTTTTCACTGAATCTCGGCTCTTCTTTTTTTCTTTCTCTACTTGGTCCTACTTCTATTTTAAAGGCTTTTACTGGGTTTCTTGGGTCTAAGGCTGCTTCTTTAGCGATCTGATCTGCTAATCGGTTTCCCTTTTCTTCACGTGTGTGTCCTTTCTGATGTCCCTTTATATGCACCACAGCTATCTCTGCGGGCTTTTGTAAGGATTCTAATACTAGTTTTATCAGTTTCTCATGTACTAGGTTCTTCCCTTTTGAGTTTAAGTAGCCACGTTCCTCCCAAATTTTTCCAAAGGTATGGATGATCCCAAACGCATATTGCGAGTCTGTGTAAATAGTTCCTTGATCTCCCTTTAACAGATCTAGTCCTCTTTTCAAAGCATAGACTTCACAACACTGGGCTGACCAGTTCGAGGGCAGTTTCCCTTTTTCCGTGACTTTCATGTCCTCCCCATCTATGACAGCATATCCTGAGGCTCTTTTCCCTCCTACTACTCTTGAGGACCCATCTATAAAAAGGGATCTCCCGTATGGCAAGGGTACATCTTCTAAATCCTCTCTCACTTTGGTCTGTAGATTTATGAGTTCAACACAATCATGTTCTAGATCTGCTAGGGGTTCTCCGGTAAGAAATTGTGCAGGGTTTAGACATTTGGAGGTGACTAACTCTAAGTCCCCTGTGTTCATTAAGATGATCTCATACCTCAATATTCTAGAGTCAGTCAACCATTGCTGAGCTTTTTGGCTTAGCACTGTTTTGAGATCGTGGGGGTGTGGACTTTAATTTTCCCTTGCAGAGTCAATTTTTGGGCTTCTTTTATCAGGATAGCTGCTGCTGCTGCGATTACTTTCCCACTTAAATACATTCTTAGGGCTTCTTTGAGCAACTCATTGGTGTTCTTTGCTTGCCAGTCCTCTATCTTTTCTGGGTTTTGTCTAATATCGGGTCAGGATTTGGTGGCAAACTAGACCTTTAAGAGGACTTGACCCTCTGGGCTATCTGGGTCTATATGTGAATATAACTGGAAATTTCGTTTTAGTTGGTTAAGCCAAATTGCTGGGGTCTCATCCTTCTCCTGAGTACCATCAAAGGCCAATTTCGTGTTGCTTCCCCTATGGGTACTCTTTGATCCCTCTTATCATGAGGGCCTATAGTCTCTCATGTTTTGCCTATCTTCTTGTTGGCTGGGACTCCAGTTGGGGTCCACCAAGGGCATCCCCTGGTTCCCTGGGGCCCCAATCCACCCTCTCTTTCCCATATCTTCACCCCTGCCGCTCGGATCATCTGGACCTTTCTCAGAAAGAACAGAATGCTTAGAATAGCTCAGGTCTCCCCAGGTACAAATACTCAGCCCTAGAAATTGGTCCAACTGGCTAGATATTCCAACGGGGTCTTCCACTAAATTTCTTAGCTCTTTCCCAAATCCCCCGGACTTTGGAAACTGCCAAAGGTGCATCCACAAACCTAACTCCCCCAGCTGCTCTACCCACAGGAACCCCTCTAACGGGAAAGAGCCCCTCCACCCTTGGTGCTTTGGATTGGGTGCCACCATACGGCCCTTTTTCTAAGACACCAGGCAGGGAAATAGTAGTGGAGACAGACACTGGAGGCCAGGGGGCATGCCAGGTGATGAACCACCCCTGGGCAAAGGTGGCCTCAGCTCCCAGGTGGGAGGAGGCAAGGAAACTCCAGCTGGAGAAGGGGAAGAGGGAGTTGGGGAGATGGTTGAGGAAACTAAGGGAAGGGGCGATGAAAGGTGGCCTCAGCTCCCAGGTGGGAGGAGGCAAGGAAACTCCAGCTGGAGAAGGGGAAGAGGGAGTTGGGGAGATGGTTGAGGAAACTAAGGGAAGGGGCGATGAAACAGAGGTGGGAAAACGGGTGAAAGGAATCAGGGACTCAATAGGAGGGGCTGAAGGACCAACTGGGGAAACTGTTGGGGAAGTAACAGGAGCAGAAGGGGACAGGCAATCGAGGGGGTCCCATTCCTTTATTTTTCTAGTCTCCCCCTCTCTATTCCCTTTGTTTTCCTCTCTAATTTTTTTTTGTAACTTGCATATTCTCACAGTCTCATTATTTATAAAATTCTCCAGCCAGCAAGCTGCATGAGATAGTTGTTCTATATCAAGGGGCTGTTAGGGGGAATTCTCTTTGCTTTGGAAGGATTTGCTCCTTTGCTATAACCTCTTCCCAATTTCAGGCCTCAAAACTAAAAAAATAGGGTGCTTCTATCTAAAATGGAATATACTGACAGGCAGCTAAAGCTCATCTGACCTTTCCCAACTTCGTATTTTGAATCACTTGACTAAACTTATCTCTTTTAACTAAATTCCCCTCTTGGCACTTTACATTGTCTCTTGGCCAGGACAATCACTAGTCACACTCTCATCTATTGTCTTCTGTATTTTCTCTTTGGATTAAGTTTTGAACTCCTTGATGGACTTTCTAGCCTTGTACCCCTGCTAAGTCCTGCCCAAACTCTTACTTGGCCTTTTGCCTAACCTTCTTACTAGGCTTGGGAAGCTTGGTCTCCCTGCCAAGGTAAGGTCGAACGTCCTGCCGAGCCTTACACTCGAACTCCGGCCAAGCCCCCTTGCCTGACCCTACTAGGCTTGGGAGCTTGGTCTCCCTGCCGAGGTAAGGTCGAACGTCCTGCCGAGCCTTACACTCGAACTCTGGCCAAGCCCCCTTGCCTGACTCTCCTACTAGGCTTGGGAAGCTTGGTCTCCCTGCCGAGGTAAGGTCGAACGTCCTGCCGAGCCTTACACTCGAACTCCGGCCAAGCCCCCTTGCCTGACCCTACTAGGACTGGGAAGCTTGGTCTCCCTGCCGAGGTAAGGTCGAACGTCTGCCGAGCCTTACACTCGAACTCCGGCCAAGTCCCCTTGCCTGACTCTCCGACTAGGCCTGGGGAGCTTGGTCTCCCTGCCGCGGTAAGGTCGAACGTCCTGCCGAGCCTTACACTCGAACTCCGGCCAAGCCCCCTTGCCTGACCCTACTAGGCTTGGGAAGCTTGGTCTCCCTGCCGAGGTAAGGTCGAACGTCCTGCCGAGCCTTACACTCGAACTCGGCCAAGCCCCCTTGCCTGACTCTCCTACTAGGCTTGGGAAGCTTGGTCTCCCTGCCGAGGTAAGGTCGAACGTCCTGCCGAGCCTTACACTCGAACTCCAGCCAAGCCCCCTTGCCTGACTCTCCTACTAGGCTTGGGAAGCTTGGTCTCCCTGCCGAGGTAAGGTCGAACGTCCTGCCGAGCCTTACACTCGAACTCCGCCAAGCCCCCTTGCCTGACTCTCCTACTAGGCTTGGAAGCTTGGTCTCCCTGCCGAGGTAAGGTCGAACGTCCTGCCGAGCCTTACACTCGAACTCCGGCCAAGCCCCCTGCCTGACCCTACTAGGCTTGGGAAGCTTGGTCTCCCTGCCGAGGTAAGGTCGAACGTCCTGCCGAGCCTTACACTCGAACTCCGGCCAAGTCCCCTTGCCTGACTCTCCTACTAGGCTTGGGAAGCTTGGTCTCCCTGCCGAGGTAGGGTCGAACGTCCTGCCGAGCCTTACACTCGAACTCCGGCCGAACTCCGGCCAAGACATGCCCTCTGCCCGGGGGACATGACGCTCCTGCCTGCTTGGACATTCCACCTGCCCTGTTATCCTGTCCTGCCTGCAAGGGACATGCCTTTTGCCTGTCGGGGACATGCTCTCTGTCTGCCAGGTACATGCCCTCTGCCTGCCAGGTACATGTCACTCCTGCCTGCTAGAACACCCCGCCCTACCTGCCAGGGATATCCCACCTGCCATCCTATCCCATCCTGCCAGCGCCGGGGACATGTCCTCCAGGACCTCCACATCCCCCCTGCCCTGCTGGGGATATTCCCCTTGCCCTGATTTTCAGGGACTTACTTTGCCTATAGGGCACCTCCACACGCTCGGAGGGGGGCCTGCTTTACTTCTAAGGAGACGCCTCAGTCGCTCCTCTATTCCACTCGCTTCCCCCCGTTCCCGGCCGGCCCCTTCGCAGGAGTCCGGAAACGCGGTACTAGCGGGCCCCTCTCACTTCGGGGGTCCGAGCTGCCGGCCCCCGTCTCACTCACTCACTCATTCGCTCGTCTCCCGGTTTTTCTTACCCATCCGATGCTCCTCTGTGTTGCTCGTCTCACGCTGATCCTAGGGTCCGAAGGTAGCCAGCGACTCCCGAGGGTCCCTCGAAGCAGGTGGTCGAGCTGTCCAGCTGTCCGGGGGTCCTCTTTGGGCGTGGCTATCCCGGACGAGCCCCCAAATTGAAATGAACAGGGCTAATGCCTTTATTAATGTTCAGCTCTTTATTAAAAAGATCAGCTAGGCAGGGGGCTCGACGCAGAGCTCGCCCCCGCGGTTGTAGCTTTCCCAGGCAGCCGGAAGGAAGGCGGCGTGCAGAGCCGGTCACTGGAGTCCCGAGCAGCAGCTGTCCTTTCTCCTTCCTTGTGGCACACCGGTGGCCCGAGGATGAGGAGGCGTGGCGTGCAGAGTCTGTTGCTGAAGTCCAGAACAACAGCTGTCCCCGCTCCTTCCGTGGTGGCAGCACCAGGGCTCTCTGTCTGTCTATCGCCCTGCTTCTCAGAGCCTAATATAGTATGTTCCTTCTTAGGTGATGGCGACGGTTAAAAGCCAGTCAGGGGATGTGTTTCCCTCTTCCTCAGCTAGGGCATTTATCTAGACTCCTCTATTGTGTTCAGTTTTTGATTTATATTCATTTTTATCTCCTAAAAATACTCCCATGATCCTAAGGGGTTTTTATTTGCATGTTAGTCCCAGAATGGCAGCGTGGAGGGGTGGGAGGCCAGGTAGTTTAGAGAAAACAAACAGAGCAATTGGCTAATTAGCATTTCAATATCGGTACTTGGCTAGAGTTAGTAGTTTTCTTTTAGTGTTGCCATGGGAACTAGGAAAGCCCTGCCCTCGTCTCTGGGGAACACCTGGAAACTGTTCATAACAGGAACCATGCTGTCCCCACCCACCCGTCCTGCACCCGCGGGATCCGCGGAGCCAGCCCGTCCCTCCACCTCCCCCCATCCCTCCGCCCCCATTCCAGACGCGGCAAGCCAGAACTCAGCTCCTTCAGTTACGCAATGCACAGCACGGTGCTGGCACTGCACCTCCCCTTCACACTCGGGAATAATCGTGTCGGTTTCGGTCGGGTCCGTCCCACCCTGCCCCAACACCGCCGTGCAGCCCGCCGCGTCCCCTCCTCTCCCCCCTGCCGCGACTCCCCCCACCGCCGCGACTCTCCCCACCCCCGTTACCACCCCTACCTGCCTGTCTGCCGTGGTGCCAGCAGCAGAAGCACCCCCCAACCCCACCGCCTCCTCTCCCCCCCTTCTCCCCTGCCTGCATTCCGAAGCAATGCATCCACCCACCCTCAACGCCCACCTAACGGCAACCCCCCACACTCTGTCCAGTCTCCCACACCCCTGCAAAAGGTCTCTCCAACACGCCCAAAAAAGCATAGAGCACCTCCTGACCACACCTCATCAGAGGACAGTGAGTCAGAATCTGACACAGACAAAATTGATCCATGGGCTCTAATTAAAATGGAAGCGACTCAGGCAGGAGACTGGGAACTAGCTCAGAGAATTACTGCCTTCCCAGTAAATTATATAAAGGGGAAAAGGGGGGGGGGCACTACTAGAACAACGTGGGAACCTAACACAAATAAAGAACTGATACAACTATGAAATATAGACAAAGAACGTGGTAGAAGTTCACATATTTTCAGAAACTCCCTTGAAGCGCTTTTTCCGGCGCATATTCTGGTCCCTCATGACCTTAAAAACGTTGCCAACTGCCTTCTTTCCCCGGCAGAATATATGCTATGGGAAAGACAGTGGAAAAGGCAATTAAAAACATTATCAGACACCTATGCTCAAGATGCAAGTAGGCCAGATTTTACAGTCCAACAGCTGGCCGGAGAAGGGGATTTACAGAAACCCTCTGACCAAGCTAACACCTTACCCCAGACAGCACTACAAGATTTGGCTATTGCAGCAAAAACCTCATTGCTTCTTATCCCAGATGACTCTATCCCTACCCAACACTTCTCTAGTATTAAATAAGGAATAGATGAAAGCTTTATCAAGTTTGTAGACAGAATTAAAGATGCTCTGGAAAAACAGATAGAGAGCACAGAAGCAAGAAAAGAACTGTTGTGCAAGCTTGCCTTGTCAAATGCAAACGAACAATGTAAAACAATTCTGAGGGCTTTACCTCTGGATACAGAACCCACCATAGAGCAAATGGTGGAAAGCTGCACACGTCATCTGTCCACTGAAAACACAGTGGCCCAAGCAGTCTCTAAGGGTATTGCAGAAGGAGTTTCTGGTGTGTATGCAGTAGTAACTTCCAAAGACCAGGACCGCTGCTATTACTGTGGGGAATTTGGACATTTCATGAAGGACTGTCCAGACAGGTCACCTGCCCAAAACCCCCGTAACACCTACCAAAGACCCCAGAACCAGCAGCGATACCAGCAGCGTCCGGTAAACTTCCAGCAGAGCACGGCCAGGTCCCGCGCAAAGACAACAAATCAAAACCCACCCAGATCCAGTCACGCGTCATCCCAGCAGATTCCAGGACATGTGGAGAGGAACCAACCCACAGAGAGATACAGATGGGAACACGGCGCCAGCTGGTAACTGCTTTATCCATTGACTTTGATAATAAGGATGTCTATCGTGTTCCCACAGGCAAGCATGGGCCAAAAGTGGTCCTTTTAACATCTTAATTATAGGGGACACTCTCCATGGCCCAAAGGAAATCTTTGTCATTCCAGATGTACAAACTGTGCACCCAGGACAAGAAATCTCTGTTCAGCTGTGTTGCACGGACTTACCATTTTTTCTTTCAAAGGGAACTCCTATCGCACAAACCTTTCTACTCCCAAAGAATCACAGGGAACAGCTTCCTCTCAATCCGACAGTAATGTGGGCACAAGTTGTGGGACCAAGTAAGCCTACCATCGAGTGCTGTCTATCCTACAGAGGAGAAAAGTTCCACCTACCAGGGATGCTGGACACCGGTGCGGACGTGACCATCATCGCTTGCTCGGAATGGCCAGCACACTGGGGACTACAACCAGTAGCAGAAATGATTTCAGGGATCGGGTGAGCCACAGTGTCCATGCAAAGCAAGCACAACAGCCTCGTCGAAGGGCCGGAAGACAAGCTGGCAGCCATCCTCCCATTCGTGGCAAGAGCCCCCATCACCCTTTTGGGAGGGGATGTTCTATCCCAGTGGGGAGCCTCCTTACGTATTCCCAGTCAGGATTTCTGACTGGGACCACTGAGGAGCGCGCACTACCAGATACCCCTCAGCTCACCTGGAAATGCCAAGACCCAATCTGGACTGACCAGTGGCCCCTCTCTAAAGTAAAACTGTGCGCACTACAAGCCCTTGTGGAAGAACAGCTCACCAAAGGTCACATCGTCGAGACCATCAGCCCTAGGAATTCTCCAGTCTTCGTACTGCAAAAACCTGGAACGGACAGGAGTCTCCTCCACGACCTTCGCAAAATCAATGCGGTACTTGAGGACATGGGTGCCGTCCAGACTGGCCTGCCTTCACCATCGATGCTGCCCCGAGACTGGACACTTGCCATCATAGACATTAAGGACTGCTTCTTCAGCATTCCGCTGCACCCCCAGGACGCTCCACGGTTCTCTTTTTCCGTTCCCTCTCTTAACAGAGAGGCTCCATGCAAAAGATACCATTGGTTGTATCTCCCCCAAGGACTAAAAGTCTCACACACCATATGCCAGTGGTACGTTGCTCACGTCCTGTCTCCTGTTCAGAACCTATTTCCAAATGCAATCATCTACCACTACATGGATGATATCCTGGTCTGTGCATCAGAAAAAACGTATTTAGAAAAAGCAGTTAAAGGGACAATTGAAACCATAGGAAAAGCAGGGTTCAAGATCCGTGAGGACAAAATACAATACACCAACCCATGGACTTACCTTGGATTCCTGATCCGAGAAAGGACAATTGTACCCCAGCAGCTTGCTATCTGAGACAACCCAAAAATCTTGAGAGACTCTTACACAGTCTGTGCGGATCCATCAACTGGGTACGCCCCTTGCTAGGAATTACAACAGAGGACCTCGCTCCCCTGTTCAACCTTCTTCGTGGAAACAAAGACCTAGACTCTCCACGCATGCAGTCTTTAATCTGACCCCAAAATTACTGTAAAGTAAAACACCTCTCAAAGCTCTAACAATCTTTACAGATGGCTCAGGGTCATCCCATAAATCTGTAATGACTTGGAAGGACCCTAAGACTCAAAATAGGGTGTCTGATATCCAAATAGTGGAGGGATCTCCACAGATTGCAGAATTAGCAGCAGTTGTCAGAGCCTTTGAGAAATTCAAAGACGAACCTTTTAATCTGGTCACAGATTCTGCATATGTTGCAGGTATAGCTATGAGAGCAGAACACGCTCTTCTCAAAGAGGTTTCCAATCCAAAGTTACATCACTTGATTTCGGCATTAACACGTTTAATCTCTCACAGAAAGAAACCTTACCATATAATGCATGTGAGGTCGCACACTGATCTCCCAGGTTTCATCACAGAAGGGAATGGGAAAGCGGACGCATTGGCCATGGCAATAGAAACTGCTAACATCCCTGACATCTTTGCCCAGGCAAAGTTGGCACACACATTCTGCCATCAAAATGTACCAGCCCTTATTAGAATGTTCAAGCTTCCAAAAGATCAAGCAAAAGCTATTGTCGCCACATGCCCAAACTGTCAACATTACCAGATACCATCGATGGGGACAGGAGTCAATCCCCGAGGACTGGACAGCTGCCAGCTGTGGCAGACGGACGTAACTCATTTCACATGTTTTGGAAGGTCCAAATATGTGCATGTATCGGTCGACACGTTTTCGGGAGCAATATTTGCATCAGCTCATCCAGGAGAAACTACACAGGACAACATAAAGCACTTCCTCCTTGCATTCGCTACCCTGGCAGTGCCAAAACAAATCAAAACAGACAATGGACCTGCCTATACCTCTCGAAAATTAAGAGAGTTCTTCAGTGAATGGGGAATAGAACACAAGAGAGGTATACCAGCAAATCCCACAGGACAATCTGTCGTGGAAAGGACACATCAAACCCTCAAAAGAGTCCTCAATCAGAGGCGAAGAAAGACAAAAATCATATCTCCAGTTGAGAGACTTCGCAAGGCTCTCTACGTCATCAATTTCCTAAATGATACAACATCAGAGCCTGCCCCCCAATACTTTGCCACTTTGCAAATACCACCCAAGCAAAGCTTACTGAGAAACCACCAGTGCTAGTGAAGGACCCGGAAACACATCAAATTTCCGGGCCTTTCCAGTTGATTACTTGGGGTAGAGGGTATGCATGTGTTCTACTACCATCTGGTCCAAGATGGCACCCAGGAAAAACATAAAGCCATACCTAGGCACTGCAAATACTACTCCCACAAACAGCGACAAGAATTCTCCGGAGTCAAATACAAGACCTCCTCAAAATCAGACAAGTTCTGCCTGGAGACGAAGACGTCGCCAAATGTCCACATAGAGAAGAAAAGACCATCCCATCACGCAACAGCAGACAAAACAGCAAGTGGAATAGCATTCTGCTGTAGCAGTTAAGCCATAAGCTAGAAACAGCCTGAACACAAATTGTTCTCTGAATGATATGTTATTACCCTTTGTTGACCCTAAAAAACCCTATTGCTTTCCCTTCCTAACTTACCAAAAACCTCTAACCTTAAACCCACTCCCCCATCCTTAGCTTATAGAAAGAAAAAAAAAAAAAAAAAGGGAAGGGAAGGATATGAGGAAAGGAACAAGGGAGAAAACCCTCTCCTACCACCATAAAGATAACAAATGTTGCTTATATTCCCTATCCAAAGCCCCATCCTTATCCAAAAATAAAAATTATCTCCATAGGTGCTGTCGTCACAGCTGCCTGGATGTTCTTCAACACACCGCATGCCTTCGGCTGGATTAGCCCACAGCCTAGCCACAATGTTTGGGCAACCTTAGCGAAAACATTAAAACAGGATAACATGTGCTTATCCATGGGAAGCATTGATAACCCACTTTCCACATGTTCAGTAGGGATTCCATTCGTAGCAGATGATTGGCCCGCCTACAATTCAGAGCTTCTCTGCACCACAGGTAAGAGACCCAACATGGTAGATACTTGGGACGAGTGGACAAAAATGTTGCCCAATGCTCAAGAGGAACCCCAAGAATTGGACCTGTTGGGGTCCTCCAAGGCAACATACTGCATCAAATTTTACTTTAGACATCCAAAGAGCAATTGGCCAGAAATTGACCAGACAAAAAACACATACAGAAAGGACGTATCACCCATTAACAAAGCCTATAACTATCCGGATTGGTGCAATTACACCGCTCGGGTGATCTCTGTATCCTCTCTCCACCCCAAAGTATTACCCAAGGGAACGTTTCTCATCTGTGGTGACAGAGTATGGGCTGGGATTCCCTCCCGCCTTCAGGGAGGTCCCTGTAGCCTTGGAAAACTTTCCACCCTCACTCCAAATATTACCTTGTTACATAATTGGAAAAAAGAAAGTGAATTAAAACGCCACAAAAGATCCTACATGGAATTTGATGAAAATTGCGATCCAAAATTATATTATTGGAATAAAACAAAAAGGATTGCAGTCTCCCTATTCCTACCCTGGGTAGCTGCACCTAAAGCTCTTGGGGAAATAAATCACGTAGGGTGCTGGCTCAGCAAGCAAGCCAATGCTACCTCTGCCACCCTAAGCAATCTTTTAAAGGAAGAAGAAACCACAAGACATGCATCACTTCAAAATCGAGCAGCGATCGACTTCCTACTGCTAGCCCATGGACATGGCTGTGAAGACTTTGAAGGGATGTGTTGTTTCAACCTCTCTTCACGCTCGGAATCCATCCACTCAAACATCCAGAAAGTGAAGGAACTTGTGAAGGACTTAAAAGTAGAAAACAACCCAGACTGGGTTAATGACCTTTTCGGTGAATGGGGATTAACAGGATGGGTTGCATTGTTGTTTAAGGGAATTTTGTGGATTTTCATTGTAATTGTCATTGTGTTAACTATGTTCTCATGCCTTGTCCACTGTTTCAAAAGAACTATAAGACATGCATTTTTACTAAATACAGAAAATGGAGTTGTAGCAGTCAGAGGCCCTACAAGGCCTCCATGGCGGTCACTAGCCTAAGATAAGAAATGCAGAGTCATGATGAGTGGAACAGAGCTGCCCCTCTTCCGCACATCAGACCCCTGTTATCTCTCTGTAAGGCTATAGGTCGTATTCTCCTCGACCTCAGCCATCGGACAAATCCTGATCCCTCAATAGCCTATATAAACCCATACCATTGCCCAGTTCAGATGGAAGAGCTGTCACTGGAACCCTTTGCAGAAGCTGCCAATAAAGACATCTCCGCAGAACTCCACACAGCCTTCACCTCTCTCCTTCCCTGCGTCTGCTGAGGCACTTTGCGAGCACAGAGCTGAAATCACTAAGAGCTGAAATCACTAAGAGCTGAAATCACTCCACAAGTGCTCGCAAGGTAGCTAGCGGCTCGGAGCTAGCCGAGGAGGGCCCAGGCAGGCTGTGCCTCATCAGCACAGTGCTATCCGGGGCTCCTTCATTTACCACTCATGCAATTATTAATCTTAAACCTCAATTGCATACAAAAATAAAAGAAGCCTGGCTGAACTTTTGATCCCTTCTGAATTGTTTAATCTGAACGATAGTTCAAGATCATCCCCGCAGTGTATGCAGCGATGCAGGATGACACCCACTCTGTGTTACTTCCTGCATGGCCAAGCAAGGCTTTGCAAACCTTGCAAAGGTTATGTCTTGGACACAAACTGTTTGAGCAGGTTTAATCCCCCCCTCTCCCTCTGCTTTCAGTACAAAGGGGAAATACAGGAAAGAATAAGACTTTCCTTCTTTCTGGAGTGTGATCTGTCCTTCTCTTTAGCTGCCTTGTTATTTTTACCAGCTCGAGAAAGCTGCTCCTCCTCAGACTCTTTGATGGTGATTTTGATCTCAGAAGGGCAAATATAGTTCTTCAAGTTCTTTGGGGGCTTCTTAGCTCTCTTGGTGGTCTGGATCTTTAGTTTTAAACTCCCCTCTGTAAAGTTAGCCTCCTTGATGGAAAATTCCTACTCCTCCAGGCCATCTCCCACCACCCATTTCTAGCTGTCTGCATTGGAAGTGGAATTCACATGTCTCCCAGAACCCAGCTTGTCCTCTTCCTCGGGCTCCAGCCTCTTGCCACTCACCAGGATCCCTTTTCCCGAGCCTGCCACAGGCAGCATCGTCTCCTTCACACAGCAGGAGGCAGACAGAGGCTTCACAGAGGTGACAGTGGCTTGCAGAAAGTCTGCCTTATCCCCCCCCCCCTTTGCTAAGAACTGCCCAGAGTCTCTCTGGGCTCCATAGCAACACTGCAACACCCTGGAGTTTTATCAGAGGGAAGGGGAGTGCAGGAGGGGATGAGGAAAGCAAGGGCAGGTACGATCCAAGGGAACAAATGGTAACTGTCCACCAAATTCAATGTCCTATTCACCCAAAGGCTGCAAGGAGCTCAGAAGAGATCAGATCTGGCACTGTTAAAAGAAGAGAGAAGAAAAAAAAGAAGTTAGCATGTGCACATGTATGGAACATGAATGTGGACTGTGGAGCTGACTGAAACAGAGCATAGAGCATGCTTGGGCTTCCCCTGCATCTCAAGGTCTTTCCTTGAAGCAAAGGCTTACCAGCATTTCTGGGGCCTGTTGCCTTCTGCTGAGAAGGCAGGCGACCTGGTTTCAAGACACAGCACGGCAACCCGGCCTCGCCTGGGTCACTCGGGCCACCAACATGCACAGACACCAATGTGGTGGATGGTCAAAATGGCGTATATTACTTTATCTCGTGTGGTTAAATAGTCAAGGGGCCCTACTACGTCAAAAGGGGGACGGTGGGCCCGGCTAGGGTTAGTAGGGAGTGGAGGACTACTGGTGTTAGGAGGTGCTACATGTCTCAGGGGTGATTGGTTACATGTCGCAGGATGAGGGGGAGAGGGTCTTGCTTTCCGTTACATTCCGAAATCTTCCATTCGTCTGTCCCTATCTACCATAGGGGACTGGACCTGGTATCACAAAGCAAGGAACGATAACCACGTGTATTGCTAAATTGATGAAAAAAACTAAATGTTGTCTAAGTGTAAATGCCTTCAACTCAACTTGGGAAATAAATGAAATAAATGAGGAGACAACCAGCTTTCCACAGTCATAAACCCTTGTTGCTTCAAAGTACTTGCTGTCTCAGAGTTTTTCCAAAGGAAAAAAAATAGAGGCAAATGCTTGCCTGGGGTTAAACAATACCCAGTGATCAGAGTGCAGAAAACATGGCACTGCCCTACGAATGAGTGCCTTAGGTTACAATGCAAGATGCAACCAAAAGTATGTATTCTATCACCATCTATTAAAAACAGGTGGGGCAGTGTTCTTTATCTCTTCCACGACTCATCCCTGATAACTCCCTCTGGTTGGGATACCCTCTCTTAATGGGCCATCAAGCCTCACGGCATGACTCGTAAAATTACATCATCCCATTGTGAAATGCTCTGCCCAGGGGGAGGATCCAAGCATTCCTATCTGGATGTAATCTGAGATGTGGAATAACAAGGGCAGCCTTACCTACTGGATTCCCAGAGAACAAGAGCTACATAACCACCACTCGACCTTCAGAGGAAGATCAGACCCTTCTACACAATCGCTGCTTCAACAGAACCACATCTATCACTTCAAGAGGACTGCAGCCACCATTTAATGGGACTGCTACCGCCACTCTGACCAACAGGGTATCAGGTTGTATTCTGACTCTTGTCAGTGTTTCTGTACTATTGCATTTATTTTAATTTTCCTATTAAATTGTATTTCTGAGTTGGGATCTCCCACTGGTTTACTTTCAAACTAGTATAGTCAGGCAGCAGAGTTTCAAACTCTCTATTTTCCCACTTCTCGGGTTTGATAGAGAGATGCCCTTGGCTGCCAGCTATTCTGGGAGGAAACCTGCTTTGGATGAATTATTCATTAGACACGGATTACAGCCCAAGATGCTCCCTTGGGTGCTGGAAGTACAGGAAGATCCACCTGTGTGGATATTCTCAGCTCAGTCAGAGAGAAAGAGAAAGGTTTTCTAACCAGGCAAGAGCCTGGGAAACAGTTGGGAAAGAATGTAAATAATTCTCTATCTCTCTTGTTATTCACATTGTTTATGGATATGCTCTGCCACTGTGCGTCATTCACTGCACACCAATGGTGTGACATGTTTTTACTCTACGACCAACAAAATTAGTCTTCTCGAAGTTCTCTATATATAGAGCGGTGCATTTGAAATAAATCAGAGCTCATTTTCTTAGCCTTCTGATCTGGAGTTCTCTGTTCCTGTCCTGCTCAACAGTGTCACAGCTGCATCTCTTGCAGGGCATGTCAGTGTCCCAAATATTGAGGGTGGTGGAAGAAAGTCTATCTCAATATTGTCCAGAGTTCCTCATGCCCTTGGGTACTGTTGCTTTGTGGCAAAGGCTTGGGCAGAGTGATACACAGACTGTGCTGTCATCCTTCAAATGTTGGCTTCCTTTAGAACATCACAGATGTCCTTTTGAGATAGAAGCACTCATACTCAGTACCTTACAAAGTCTTCGCCAAAGTTAATGGAAGAAGCTGTGAATGGTCACAGAATCACAGAATGAACTAGGTTGGAAAAGACATTTAAGATCATCTTGTCCAACCTATGACCTAACACTTCCTCATCAACTAAACCATGGCACTGAGTGCCACGTCCAGTCTTTTTTTAAACACGTCCAGGGACGGTGACTCCACCACCTCCCTAGGCAGACAATTCCAGCATGCAATCACTCTTTTAGTGAAGAATTTCTTTCTAATGTCTAACCTAAACTTCCCTTGGCACAGCTTAAGACTGTGCCCTCTCATTCTGTCAGTTGTTGCCTGGGAGAAGAGACTGACCTCCACCTGACTACAACCACCCTTTATGTAGTTGTAGAGAGTGATAAGGTCACCCTGGAGTCTCCTTTTCTCTCCAGGCTAGACAACCCCAGCTCCCTCAGTCGTTCCTCATAGGGCTTGTATTGCAAGCCCTTCACCAGCCTTGTTGCCCTCCTCTGGACACGTTCAAGGGTCTCAACATCTTTCCTAAACTGAGGGGCCCAGAACTGGACACAGTACTCAAGGTGCAGCCTCACCAGTGACAAGTGCAGGGGAAGAATGACTTCCCTGGTCCTGCTAGCCAGACTGTTTCTGATACAGGCCAGGATGCCACTGGCCTTCTTTGGCCACCAGGGCATACTGCTGGCTCACGTTCAGTTGGCTGTCAACCAGTATCCCCAGGTCCCTTTCTGCCTGGGTGCTGTCCAGCCACACCGTCTAGAGCCTATAATGTTGTAGGGGGTGATTGTGGCCAAAATGAAGGACTCGGCACTTTGCCATTAATATATTTATAAAAATATTTTTTATTGTCCTTCACCAAAGTTCCCAGTTTGAGTTCTAACTGAGCTTTTGCCTCTCTAATTTTTTTTCTATATGCCCTAGCCACCCCTTTAAACATTTCCTGAGATACCTGACCTTTCTTCCAAAGGTGATACACCCTCTTTTTTTTTCCTTAGTTCCTTCAAGAGCTCTTTGCCCTTCCAGGCTTGTCATTTTTCTTGGTGACTTATTTTTTGGCACGTAGGGACAGTCTGTTCCTGTGCCTTCAAGATTTCTGTCAACTGTTGCAAAAGATGTATCACCAAATGACATAAAAAGGATAAGACAAATACAAAATATTTGGCTAAAAAAATATACATAGGGTGTTTTTAAAGGTGTTGAGGTGCTTTCATACACCCTCTCTAAAACCCCCCCTATAGCCACCTTCTCCCTCCCTATTATGCCAAGCCAGTTTGGTCAACAAAATTAGCAGAAGAATATCTCAGAGACAAACAAAGATGTTTTCTGCTACTTTAGCAGAAACAGCTCCCCAGTGGGTCAGAGGAGTATCACTTGTGGCATATAGAGAAGGAAACACGAAAGCACTATTAGAAGTAGGTGCTGGGGGGTGCAGACTTACTCTTTCAGCAGTAGCTCCCTGCTAGATTAGCTCTGCTGCACTTCCAAACCCCTCCCCTTGACCAACTGCAAGCAAACTCTTAGCAAGGCCAAGGATTTCTGTGGAAGAGGCTAACAGTGGCCCTGTTAGCTAAAGAAGCAAGAAGAAGCTGAGAAGCAAGAAGAAGCTAATAAGGAGCTTTCTCCAAGGCTGTTACCAAGGAGACCAAGAGAAGAGAGGAATTGAAGAAAGATAAGGAGGGAACTTTGCAGCTGGACAAAGTATTTTTAGAAAGTTAGCTGAAGTCACTGTTACTTTTCACCAATGGTGTTATGTTGACTTATTATGGCCAATAGTTAGGGTAGAAGAACTATAAACAATTAGAAAGTGTATAAAAGGCCAGCCATTTTCAATAATAAAGAGTTGCCATCTGAGACTGCTTGATG
Organism: Vidua chalybeata; assembly: GCF_026979565.1. NCBI lineage: Eukaryota > Metazoa > Chordata > Aves > Passeriformes > Viduidae > Vidua > Vidua chalybeata. The sequence goes on from NW_026530339.1 coordinate 18,685, forward strand.
TCTCTGCTTTGTGTCGTGACCGCCTCGACAGCGGCATCTGGTGACTGCCGAGTGGAACAACAGCCTGAACAACATACTTGGTTTGGACCCACACAGGGTCCTAGCGACTGGCAACCATGACCCACTGGGGAGTAGTGGGGGAGGCAGCGTTGGTGCAGCTGAGAGTGGCGTGTGGAAGCCACAGGGAGGTCCGGACCTGAATTTCTCCTATAAAGTCACCTGGAAGCAGGTGAGCCACCAACTAGTAATAATGGGAAATAATTTATCTAAAGAGGAAGAGACTGTTTTGGCTACATGGAAAGTTTTTTTAAGAAATAAGGGAATTAGTATTCAAGGCTATGCCCTTCATAGTATGTTGCTGTGGGCTAAATCACAAGATTTTGTCACTGATCCTGACATGGCATTTAGTGTTAAAGCATGGAAAAAAGTTGGGGACAGACTGTGGGAAGTCATCCGAGTGGGAGATAAAACTGTTGTTGATTTAGCTGTTACTTGGGGATTGCTTTTTGAGGCATTAAAGGAATGGAAAACAGAGTGAGAACAAGTAGAGCGCGGTGCGGATGAAAAAGCGGGCTTGATAACAGAGACTGACGGGGAGGATAAGTCAGGTGGGGCCTCTGATGGGGAACTTCTTGAATCCATCTTTGAAGAAGGTGCAGGTGCCCTGGAAGTTACCAGGCAGGCTACCAAAGCTTCCAGGAAAGCTGCCAGAGCTTCTAGTCCGGCTGCCAAAGCTTCTGGGAAGGCTGCCAGAGCTTCTGGGCAAGCTCCCAAGGCTTCTGGGAAAGCTGCCAAAGCTTCCAAAGCTTCTGGGCCAACTGCCAAAGTATCTCCTTATCAGACACCTAAACCTCTTTATCTCACACCTGCACAACAGCTCGCTAATGGTGCCTGTGTACACTACAGCGCTGCGCCAGTTAGCTGAAATGTCTTTAGCAGAGAAACCCAGCCATCTGCCCCCCCCCCCCCCCCTTCCCGCTCTGAACTGCATGAACAACCTGCAATGTCATATCCTCCGTTGCCTGGCACTGATAGTGAATCAAGTGAAGAGTCACCTGCGGTAACACCTACACCTAAGCTGGGGCAAAAAAACTGTTGACAGTTCATCTTCTGATACATCTAGCTCTACTGCCCCATGGACTTTGCCTCCATGTCAAGTAACTGTGTTTCCTCGACAGCCTCAGCAGTTTTGGGAATTTGTTAGGAAAAAAGCAGCTGAAGAAAAGAATTGGGCCATAATAGAAAGATTAGGTGCCTCGAAAGTACCTCAGGAGCAGAGTGCTGATACAAATGTTGCTTATGATAACCCTATGGCTTTTCCAGTTTTTAAAGCAGTTCTTGGAACAGGGCAGAATGATAGTCATCATGTCTTTGCCTGGAAGGTTGTGCAAGATCTCCAGTCGAAAGTGGCTCAGTTTGGTATTATTTCCTCAGAGATAATGCAATTGATACGTGTAATTAATGCAGATATGCTTGCACCTTATGACATCATGCATCTTGCTACAATTTTATTCCAACCAGTACAGTATGGTGTGTTTCAAGAAACTTGGAGACGAGGGGCTGAACATACATCTTTAACAAATATGCAGCTGCCTCAACACGACCCTTGTCATGCTGTGGGTGTTGATGCCTTATTGGGCACTGGGCCTTTTGCCAACCCAGATTTACAGGCAAGGTGGGATCCTTCAATTTTGACACAAGCTCAGCAAATAGGCATGAGTGCTTTAATTAAAACAATGGAAATAGCAGCTCCAAAACAGAGATACGTTACTATACAACAAGGGATGAGACAACCTTTGCGACACAGATTGTGTATACAATTGGCAAAAGAAAATGCAAACCCAGACTGCAGAAAGATTATTGATACCTTACCTGGGGGGACCCACATTGCCTGAAATGGTTACTGCTTGCTCAAAGGTTGGTTCAATAGAGCATAAAATGGCAGCTCTTGCTGCAGTTCTAAGGCCTCCATCAAAATGTTATAATTGCGGACAGCAAGGGCACGTAAGGGCACAGTGCAATACCCAGAAAATAATATCTAAGTCAAATGCAAGCAGTAATGTTATGTACAATCGTTGTGCAAAAATTGGGCACTATGCTAAACAGTGCAGGAATAAATATCATGCAAATGGTCAGCTGTTGCAGGGAAACAGGAAGAAGAACACGAAGGGGTGCATGGGGACACAAATACCCCAACAACCACAACAACAATTACAGGCCTTCCCAGTACTGCAAAGCTACCCATTTGCTAACAATACTCAGGGGCAACAAGTGGGTCCGCAGGGATTGATATACCCACCGCCGACACAGTAACTATTTTGACAAAAGAAATATGCAAAGTGCCCCTTGATGCCTGTAGCCCAATAGGATGGGGATTGAGTGCATTTTTGATAGGGAGATCAAGTACTACACTTAAAGGTATTCATGTGCATTTAGGACTTATTGATGCTGATTATTTAGGACAGATTCATGCTATGGTATCAATTGTTGACCCCCCTGTCACTATTCAGAAAGGAATTTGCATTGCTCAACTTGTACCTTTTGTGAGTTCTGTTCCCAATACAGTGGACCAAAGTCGTGGCACAGGAAGTTTGGGATCAACAGGAGTACCTCAAGTGTTCTGGACTGAGAAAGTAATGGAAAACCGTCCAGAAAAGACATGCATCCTCACAGCCAGTGGATATCATCCAGGAACCATATCAGTAAGAGGTTTGATTGACACTGGAGCAGATGTTACAATACTTTCGCGACTTTGTTGGCCTCAGTCGTGTCCTCTTACTCATGCAAGTTTTGGACTTATGGGGTTGGGTGGTGCTACAACAGGTGGTTGCCAGCCATTGTAATTAATGTGAAACATCCCAAGGGCCAACAAGCTAACATCAGACCCTATGTTGCCGAGGCTCCTCAAAGTTTGTGGGGACGAGATTGCTTATCTCAATGGGGTGTCAAAATTACTATGGATTTTTAATAGGGGGCACTGTGATGCAGGGCGGTGAATGTTTAGTTTCTATCTGGCCTTAGAGGTGATTTCCATAGCTCATAAGCTCACAGTAGATAAAAGCATACCATAAAACCACTTATGCTTAAGTTGCACATCTTCTGACAGTAGGGAGGAGACTCATTTCCCAGAGCTGCTGCCACTGGTGCGGGGACTGCTGGGCTCCAGGACAGTTTGTATGGGTGGTGATGAAGGATCTCTGAAGTCAGGTCTTTAGAAAATGTGGTTTATTATAAAGGGTGAAGGGCCCTGCTTGGTGTTGCTAGCCGCAACTCGTGGCAGACCCAGGGAGAACGGGGGGAGAGAGAGGGTTCCAGGTGAGCATCCCAAGAGGAAGGTCCAAGAGAGCATCCAGTTCCTCGGCCACACCTTATCAGGGGGCTTCAAGGTGGGCTGGAACAGGACTTGGGCCAATGGGGTTACAGATACCTGATACTTTAGGGGAGGGTTACAGGTGTGGGATGAACCATACATTGGGGGGTGAGACAGAACATTCCATTTGACCTTTGGGTTTATCTGTAGGTAAAGGGCGTTGTTTCATCAGAAAGGGGGGATTGCTTTCACCTTGGCTGTATTATTGTTTTTGAGTTGCTCAGTAATTAAGGTTTGGTATCTCAAATCTTGTTCTCATCTCAATATCTGTATTTTCTAACTCTTTTGCCAGGCCATCATATTTATAGGGCTTTCCTATTTCATCTTCCCCAACATCTCCCCTGTTCTGATGAACAACTAAGATATTAGATACTGTCTTACTCATTATCTTCTGCATACACTGAAGTATACAGGGTACTGCTACTAAAACTACAATTATCACTATTAGAATAATTAAACCTACTTTATAGAGTTCCTTTAGCCAAGGTGCAAAGCTCCAACCATCAAACAAATTGTCTAGCCAGGATGGGTTATCTGTTGTAATTTGGTTAGCTAAATCCCTCAGATTTTGTAGCTGTTTATGAATGGAAACAGAATGATCAGACAGATTCATACAACATAATCCTTCAAAATCTTCACAGCCATGTCCATGTGCTAGTAAAAGAAAGTCAATAGCAGCTCTATTTTGTAAAGTGGCATGTTTCACTGCTTCTTCATCTGTTAGCAAATCACTGATTATAGTAGAGGTAGCATTTACTTCTTTACTGAGCCAACACCCTAACTTGTTTAACTGTTTCAATGCAACTGAGGAACTTATCTGAGGTAGAAAAACGCTTATAAGAGTTGATTTTCCTGAGTTCCAAGGGTGAAAATTGCTATCACAGTCGCTCTCATATTGATGTCCCCAGGAGGATCTAATCCTCCTGCTTTTCTTTTTGATAACCCTTTTTACACTAGAACCAATTATTGTAAGTTGCCCCATGGCACAAGGGCCACCATCTATTTTTGAAGGTATACCTTGCCAGGCCCTGTCTCCACAGATGAGCCAAATTCCTTTAGGAAATAGAATAGGAAGTTTGTTAAAACGATCTGCGTGAGGCTCATCATATATGAGAAGCTTAGTTCAATTGCACCAAGAAGTTATATTGCTATAAACTGGGTGATAAGGGGTAACATTTAAATGAGGGCCGTCTTCACCTAGGAAATGAAAGAAGTAGCAGGTGTCCATAGTTAACGAGCCTAGGATTTCTAGCTCTTGAAGGTCAGATTTATCAATTTTAGAATTATCAATATAAGTTTGGTGTCTTTGGCTAGGAGTGGGAGATACGTGATGATCATCATATGGCCAGTATTTGTCAAGAGTAACATTATCAAAACCTTCTGGAAGAGGTACTCCAACTAAACAGGTTGAAAAAGGTTTGTCAGGGCTTGTGTTGGATAGACAGATGGTATCAGAGCCTGCAGACTTGGCTAAAGCAACCCAGACATCCGTCTTTGGTTGACTTACAGGTAAAGCTTCACTACATAAACTAAAACAAAAGAACAAAAGCAACATGCACGCACGCAAACGATAAAACTTCATTCTTTTCTTGAGCTGTTCCTGGCAGATCACTTTCTCCTGATGATTCTGCGCAGCTCAGATCTGGGTGCTTGCTTCTTGGCTTGTACTTGTGGAAGTACTGGCTGATGTGAGGGTGTCAGCGGGCTTTGATGTGTGGTAGGGCTTCACGTTCTTTGCTGGGACCCACTTAAGTCCTCCACCTGTGGAAACACACGCGAACCCCTTTCCCCATGTTATAAGATTGCATGGTCCTTCTATTTGTCCTGAATCTAAGTTTTTAATCAAAACTGGGGGGTGCTCTTTTAGTTTTGCTTTTTTGTTGTTCAAAAAATGTCTGTAAATGGGGGGGTCAGGCTCTTCTGCAGAGCTATTTAGAAAATTGTAAACATACAGAGCCTTATTCAACCTCCTTTGAGGTGCAGCCTGGTCTTCTCCCCCTTTCTGTTGATCTAAAATGAGTTTTAAGGTTTGATGTGTTCTTTCTATTATACCTTGACTCGTAGGAGAGTAAGGAATGCCAAATGTATGGCGAACACCCCAGTCATTCAGGAACACAGCTAATTCTTGTGAAGCATATGAAGGACCATTATCAGTTTTAATTTCTTGGAGGACACCCAAATAGGAGAAAGCTTGTGAAAAATGCTGGCAGACATGCTTAGCTGTTTCTCCTGTATGTACGGAGGCAAAAACTGCATTTGAAAATGTATCAATGGAGACATGGATATTTTTAAATTTCCCGAAAGAGGGGTACTTAGTAACATCTGTTTGCCATTTCTGTAAGCTCTCCAACCCTCATGGGTTGGTGGCTCCTGAAGAAGGGAGAGGTTGAACATGCTGACAGTTTGGGCAAGCCCGTACAATATTTTGTGCTTGCTCTAGGGTAATGTGAAAATCTCGTTTGATTGCCTGTGCATTTCGGTGCAAAAATGCATGACTCAATTTGGCTTGTTCAATAATGTTAGATAAGGTGGTTGCAGCAAGCACCGAGGTAGAATTTTCAATGCCTGCTGCACCTTCCTCATCAGACGTTGCTGGTGCCAATGCATCAGCTCGTGCATTTCCCTCTGCCATGAATCCTGGAAGACCAGAATGAGCTCTGATGTGAGAAACAAAATAAGGATTAGTTCTGTGTGATAAAGTTTGATAGAGACAGGTGAGCCAAAGACACAACTTGTCGTTGTTCACATCCTTTAGAACAGATCCTTCAATTCTCTTAATAATATTAGCAACGTATGCTGAATCAGTGATCAAGTTGAAAGGTTCTGGAAAGAGCTGAAATGCTCTTACAACTGCTGCCAATTCAACAATCTGAGGGGAACCTTCAACTTTTTGAACATCCTGTTCCCAGGATTTAGTATTTTTATTTTGCCATGTAACAACCGAATTGTGCATTTGCCCTGACCCATCAGTGAAGATAGTGACTGCATCTAAAGGTTCTTCACTGATCAGGGGTTTTTCTTTGTAACATAATTTAGCTTTGATCATTTTGTGTGCTGGATAATGAATAGAGCAAGTGCCTGGGAAATTGAGCAAGGCATACAGCAGATCTTCTGATTTTTGCATTGCCCAGTCAAAATAGGCTTTATTCATGGGCAAATATATAATTGCAAATTCATGACCTGCTATAGAAAGAAGCCTTGCTCTGCCTTTGATGATGATTTGAGACACCATTTCTAGAGGTGTGAGGATTGTCTTTGGCGACCTGTAAGAAATAAAAACCCATTCAATTATTAGCAATGGATCTTTGTGAGAAGAATCCCATTGAAAAATGAGACCACACAGTCTCAGCTTTTCTCCTAAAATTGCAAGAAAAAAGGGTTTATCAGGATTACAGCGATGCGCCTGCCTGTTCTGCAGGGCATCAGTAATGTCTTCCAAGGCCTTGTAAGCCTCTGGAGTGAGAGATCTAGGGGATCTGATGTCATTGTCCCCTTTCAACAAATCAAAAAGCGGAGAAAGTTCATCAGCAGTGATTCCAAGGACAGGCGTAACCCAATTAATTTCCCCTAAAAGCTGTTGTAAGTCCTGAAAAGTGCGAACATCAGTTCAGATTTGTATCTTTTGAGGAGTAATAGATTGTTCTGTTAGTTTCCCACCTAAATATTTCCAGGGAGCAGTCTCTTGTATTTTTGATTCAGATATCACCAGTCCAGCCTTTTTGATTTCAGCAACAATACAATTACGAGTCTCTTCCATTTGTTTTTATGTTGGTGCTGCGATGAGCAAATTGTCCATGTAGTGGAGAATAACTGACTGTGGGAACTGTTCACGGACTGGAGACAGTGCGCGGGCCACAAAATATTGGCAGATAGTCGGCGAAGTTTTCATTTCTTGTGACAAAACGAGCCAATGATATCTCTGGAGTGGTTCTTGTAAGTTTGTGCTTGGAACAGAAAAGGCAAAACGAGGAGTGTCATCTGGATGCAGTGGGATGTTGAAGAAACAGTCTTTTAGGTCAATGATTACAAGTGGCCAGTTTCTCGGGATCATAGAAAGATTGGGCAGGCCAGGTTGGAGAGGCCCCATGTTCTCAATCACTGTGTTGATCTTTCTGAGATCATGTAACAATCACCAGGTGTCAGAAGTTTTCTTATGGATCACAAACACAGGTGAATTCCAGGGGCTGTTAGTGGGCTTAATGTGGCCTTTTTGCAGTTGTTTGGCCACTAGATTCTTGAGGGCACTCAGCTTATTGTCTGGCAGGGGCCACTGGTCGACCCAGACAGGGGTGTCAGTTTTCCAGGTCAGTTTTAGGGTGCTGAGTGCTTTAGTGGCCCCTACGAAAAACCCAGTTCAATCTTTGCTCCCCATTCAGAAAGTAAGTCCCTTCCCCACACTGTGATGGGTTTCTGCACTACATAGGGACGGATCGATGCTCTCTTCTTGTCAGGTCCTGTAATGTTGTTTACAGATTCACTTTGCAAGCATGGAGTGACACCTCCAATGCCTGTGAGAGTACCTGGGGGAATGACCAACTTCCAGTCTGTTGGCCAGTAGTAAGAAGAGATCACAGAAACATCTGCCCCCGTATCAATCATCCCCTTGATGTAAACTCGAACCCCACCATTTGACAATTCACAAGTTAGCATTGGTCGTTGCTGACTTATGTGTTGAGCCCATAGGACTTCAGGATTTTCAGAAGCAATTGGGAAACAGCGTGGTGGCATTTGATCCATAGTCCCCATAGGCAGTGCTATAGCAATAGCTATAGGGGTTCTAGGTGGAATATGCAATGGGGGGTAGCAGGCATTGGCTAGCACTAGTAATTCTTCATTGCAGTTAACAGACATTACACAAGGCAAAACAAGCAGTCCCAAGATGCTATTCCTTTCTTTACCAACAACTAAAAATCTTGTCTTTGTTGTGAAGGCCCAGTAATCCCTGTTGAAATACAGTCATAGCCGTCATCCTTTAAAAAGGTTGTTGGCTTAGAGGTTGCCAGAGTGCACCAGGTCCCTGGGGGTAATAGGCTTGGGTCATAACTTGGGATTGTGCTGGTGATGATGCAAAGAGCTTTTGGGTCGGGATATTCACAAATTTTGCCTCTGGAGCTTGGGTAGCCACTACTTGTTTCATTGCGCAATGGCGCTGCGCACTCACCTTGGAGTTTTTTGGATTATATTTCCTACTCATATCATGTCTGGAGCGACACTGCCAGGCAAGATGCTTTCCTTTCTTGCAGATAGAGCAGCGATCGGTAGCTTGTGCACTTCTTGTGACCTCTGGGCAATCCCTCATGATGTGGCCAGGTTTTTTACAGAAGTAGCAAGGTCCTGGAGGTGCAGCAGCTTGCATGACAGCCACAGTGTTGTCTCTTTTCTGGGAGCTTAGATGCAAGGCAGTTAGGATTTCAGTAAGTTTTTGGTCTCGTGCTTCTGCTTGTGCCGCCTGTGCTTCTGCTTGCGCTACCTGTGCTGTAAGAGCCCTTTCAATTTTCTCTCCTAGAGTTTTTCCAAGTTCATTTACTTGAATTGTTGCTACGTGCTGTGGGCTCCCAATTTTGTTGCAGGCATCAATCATTTCAGGCACTGTAGGTCTTTCTTTTCCCTGGGCTTTGATAGCTCTCTTGCATTCTGCGTTTGCATTATTTTCAATGATGTCTCGTATCACTATTGGACGGGCTATATCATCGCCGCATTGTCTTTCTGCTGCTTGGATTACCTGGTCCCCAAATGTGGTGAATGGTTCAGATGACTCTTGACTAATTAGATTGTAGGCTTTTTCAAAACTTCCTGCAGGCTGAACTTGCAAAAAAGCTTTGCGAGCCATCTTTTTGATGTCATATAACACCATTCTGGGTAAATTCACTTGATTTTCATTCTGGTCATCAGGTGGGTCACCTACTAGCTTAGACAAGGTGAGGGCACGAAGGTCTGCATCAGTACATTGTCTATAAGTGTTTAGTACCCCTGTAAGCAGTCTCTTCCATTTGAGTTCCCATAGCATATACTGTGAATCTGTAAGAATTATACCAGCAAGATTTTTACAGTCATTTGGTGTGAGTGTATGTCCTTCCAGGGTACTTTTCAGCAGTTGTCTAAAATATGGAGAGCAGATACCACTGGCCTTTATCGCTTTTCGCAATTCTTTCACCTCATGAGATGGGATAGCTGTCCATGTTCTGGGACCGCCGGCTTGCTGGCTGAATATCACAGGCATTGCTATAGGGTTTAGACTTTCCTCTTTGCAAATTTCACGTGTGATTTCATGCCAGTCTGTCAGTTGAAGATTATCAAAATATTTCTGGGGATTTTCTAAATTTGCGATTGATGGTGGTGACTTTTCAGGATTAAGAGGGTTGGAATTTGCAAATGCAAAACAGTTCTCTGTCTGTCCCGTATTTGTCAAAGTGGCTGTTACATTCGACCCTCCCCCTTCTCGTAGCAGGGTTTGTGTGCTTGGTTGTCGTCCAGTCCTGCTTGGGTTGAGTGCAGGATGCGACGGCGGTGGCAGGGACGCAGAGGGAGGAGGCACGGTACCTGTCAGCAGAGGCATATGAATGGAGTCGGGAGCTGCGGAAGGATACATGTGAGACGCTGCAGCATGCTGCTGTGGTGCTGTGTACCGACTCGGTGGTGATGGAGACAGGTGAAGGGCGGCTGGAGGTTGCGGTTGCGCAGGAACTGCTGGTGGCTGTAGTGTTGGGGTTTCCAGAGGCTGTGAGAGACGCGCTGCAGTGGGGACTATTTGTGATGAGGCTGTAACAGGATCTGGCTGGGCTGGTGGTGTGGGTGGATACACTTGTAGATTTGGTAAACCCGGAAGTTGTGGTGGCGCGGGCTGGTGTTCTGCAGCTGGAATTGGGAGCGGTGGTGCTGGCGTGGGAGGGCACAGTGATGTTGGCTGGGGGTAGACTGCAGCATGGAGCGTGTGGGAACCAGGAGGCTGCATCAAAGGCGTGGTGGAGGCGGTGTGGGGTGGCAGCGGTGTCGCGGTGTGAGGCAGGTCTTCCGAGGGTCGCAGGGACTGCGCATGCGGGGGGCGTGTCACGAGATCCACGTGGTAAGGCATCATGGCGGCCGCCTCCACGGTGGGCACCTCAGGGACCTCAGCAGGGACTGCGGTTGTAGCCATAGAAGGGAACACCAGGGCGTCGCTGGCTGCAGGGGATGGCAGCGCTGCGCTATGGAGCCCTGGAGCGTCATTGCGCGATGGGGACGGGTTGGGCTGTGGCGGCGCCGCGGTGCTCCGAGACAGCAGCGGTGCCACAGACAGAGGTGCACTGGGAGATGTCGCGACCCCAGTGGTAGCCGTGGCCCCCGGCATAGCCACAGCGGTGGAAGGAATGGGAGGGCTGGCTAGGGATCACCATGGAGCAGGCACAGGGTGCGGAGGGCCAGCTGGCGTCTGTGTCACAGAACTCAGCCACTGGTAGCTTGCAAGCTGGGCTGGGGCAGGGGTTGGGCAGGTGGGGAGGCACGGGACCATTTCACTGGGGATGTTGGAGGGGGGTGGTGACACCGGTGGGGAAGCCACAGCACGGGAGGCACGGGGAGGCTTGGTGGGCTGGACAGCTCCGTCCCGCGGCACAAACGATGCTGTGGCGGGACCGCGGCGTCCTGCTGGCATGTCGGCAGGGGCGAGAACTGATGACTCGAGAGTGGGTGCTGCTGTCGTGGTCAGCACTGGAGATCCGGAATCGGCAAAAGGCAGCAGCAGCGAAGGAGCAGCGGATGCAGACGAGACGCCAGGCACCGCCAGCACCGTGGGCGTGAGGGGGACCTGCGCTGCTTGCAAAAGTGTGGCCGCCTGACTCTGCAGGAGGCCGGCGATGGCGGTGGCCACGGCCGCGCAAGACATGTCTGGAGGAGCGGCGGAACTCACAGGGGGGGGAGGGGGGTACAGCTGGGGTTGCGGGGGAAGGGGTGGGAGGGGCTTCCACAGTGCCAGCAGCAGGAGGTGTTGCCGCGATTACATTGATGGGCGGGCTCGCTGGGAAGCGGAGGAGGGGCCCGACATGATGGCTCTGGAGCGGGGGGGGGGGGTGAACCGCGGCAACCGGAACGGCAGGGGTGAATGGAATTGAGGGTGCGGGGATGGAGGGAACGGCGGGAGGGGCTGCAGATGCCGAAGCCGCCTGGTGCGGGGGGGAGGCGGGGGGCGTGCCCCGCTACAGACTTGCGGCAGCGTGGAGGGGATTTTCAGGGACAGCGTGGCCAGGCAGAGTGGCTGCCGCGGGCTTCTGCTGTGCAGCAAACAGCTCAACCAAGGCCCTGCATGCCGGGACAAGCTCAACGGCAGCCAAATCCTGGTGTGAAATATTATTAAAGAGTCTATTTCCAACTGAGTCCCAAAAGTCTCTGGTAAAGACGGCTGAACGTTCAGCATTCGGGAAGTTAACTAGAGTCCATTCTAAAAGGTTTTTTAGCTCTTGCTTAGGTAAAGTACTGTTACTGCAGCGTAAAAAATGCTTAAGTTGCTTATAGAGATCCCGATCAGGGGCAGAGTGGGATTGTCCCATTTTTACACCAGTGTAGCTCACCTCGATGTCGCAGGGGCAGGGTCCTCACTCAGAATTACGACGTGGGGGGCTGGCCAGGCACTCCAGTCGGCGCTCAGGATTCTGCTTGAAGTCCCCCTCAGAGCTCCGGTTTCAGGCATCGCTCAGGAACGTGCTCGGGGCCTCCAGACTCCACTCAGAGCTTCAGTGCAAGCAGTGCAGAGCAGTGCTCGCCCGTGCTCGGTGCACGTGGCAGGGTGCCACGGCGAGGTTCCTCAGAGAGCTCCAGGTAGCTGCCGCGCAGCAGCGGCCGCCTGTGCTTGAGGACTGCCAGGCGAATTCCTCCGAGAGCTGCAGGTACTCGCTATGTGGTAACGAATCCCCGTGCTCGAGGATTGCCTTGGCAAAGTTATAGAGCTCCGGCTTTCACGCTGCCCAGCAACGATACGCCGTGCTCACGACACCGATTAGGAGGCTACAACTGGTTATTTAGCTATCGTCCATGGAGAAGTCTCCCACAGGTAGAAAAGCTGAAGAGGCCTTCAGACACATGTGGCTGCCGGTCTGTGGGGCGCCAATCTGCGGGGACTGCTGGGCTCCAGGACGGTTTGGATGGGTGGTGATGAAGGATCTCTGAAGTCAGGTCTTTAGAAAATGTGGTTTATTATAAAGGGTGAAGGGCCCTGCTTGGAGTTGCTAGCCGCATCTCATGGCAGGCACAGGGAGAGCGGGGAGAGAGAGAGGGTTCCAGGTGAGCGTCCCAAGAGGAAGGTCCAAGAGAGCGTCCGGTTCCTCGGCCACACCTTATCAGGGGGCTTCAAGGTGGGCTGGAACAGGACTTGGGCCAATGGAGTTACAGATACCTGATACTTTAGGGAAGGGTTACAGGTGTGGGATGAACCATACATTGGGGGGTGAGACAGAACATTCCATTTGACCTTTGGGTTTATCTGTAGGTAAAGGGCATTGTTTCATCAGAAAGGAGGGATTGCTTTCAACTTGGCTGTATTATTGTTTCTGAGTTGCTCAGTAATTAAGGTTTGGTATCTCAAATCTTGTTCTCATCTCAATATCTGTATTTTCTAATTCTTTTGCCAGGCCATCATATTTATAGGGCTTTCCTATTTCATCTTCCCCAACAACTGGTCTCATTGAAAGTGATCTTGAAGAACTAACAGACCCAAGGTCTCCTGCACACCTGCCTTGATTCACTCTGTGGTCAGCAGGTCTCTCCAGTTCACCACCCGTGAAAGAAGGATAATGCTTACTTCATTTAAACCCATTGTGGGTTAGTTAATGACCTTACATAGTTTTGAACTCGTGTTTACCATGTGGTGGTCACTAATTACTAATTCAATTAGTACATTAAAGCCACCCACTTGTAAGGAGCTGTTCCATCTAATTGACCAGCTTTGTACTTCACCTCTCTTTTGTGCCTATGGAGGCTATTGGAGTCAGGGTTACCTTCCTCTTCCAACAGGCCCAATCAAAAAAAAAAAAAAGGCCATCTTATTTATCTGACACTTCAAATTGTTAATCTCTTTGGAGAGGGACGAAATTAACACACTCTCCTAGGCTGAAACACAAACACAAGGTGGCAAAAGCTCAGAGGTGCAGTATTCCAGGCAGCTACTGCTCTGGTATGCATGTGTGTGCAATGGGCACTCTCTTCTGGACTCCACCCGCAGTCTTTTAACCTGTTTTGCTGATGGTAGGAAAAAGAAGGCTTCTGTCAGACTGCATTTAGCTCAGCAGACAGGGCAGAAGGATGAGTCCACAGTCAACAAGGGTGCAGGGAAGGGACCATGGCCACTGGTGTAATGAACCAAACCATTTGTGATCCTCTGTTGAATGGGAGAAGAAATACTACTCATGGCTCTGAGCTGGGAAGGGTCTTTCAAGGTTTTGAGCCATTGGGTAATGTTTTATGGAGGGTGAATAACAAGCCAGGTTTCTGCTCCAAAGTCTGGTTGTGGGTTTTGGACCCAAGGTCTGGGTCATAGTGCCCAAATACATCCCTGCTTGGCCATGTGTCTCCAGGTCCATAGAAACAAGCAACAGATGAATAGTCATTGCATTACACCAGTGTGAGGTGAGCTCATGCCAAATCCACCTTAAAATCCCACTTAAAAATATTGGTGTCCTGTTCTGCTGAGATCCTGCAGATGATGATATCACCAGATCCAAACGTAGCAACAAATAGCCTTGTCTTCAAACACAGCCAGGCAGATTTAACTGGGTCATTGTTTTAGATAGCTCCTTACTCTCCTTCAGGATTAATAGTTAAATTACTTGGGTCCATGTTGGAACCCAGGGCACAGGGAATATTTCTCTGCCTGTCCTGAGAAGTCCTGATCCCCAGGAGAACACTGCTTTTAACCTTCGTCCATGGAGAATGCTTCTAAGACTTTGGGATGAATTGGAATCTACGAGTGTGTGAAATAGATATCAGTATAGTTTATCACAGGGTGAAAACCTAAGAGTTTTGGGTTTTTAGTATGGAGGTAGATAGAAGACAAGATGGAGGATTTTGGGCGTTGTCTGAACTCCTTCTTGTTCTCCATCTACTCCATTTTCTGCAGTGTTGGTAGCACAGAGTGATTGGTTAGAAAGAGCTGCAATGCAAATGTTGCATGAACAGACAAATATATAGTTATTGGTAGAAAGGTAGAAATAAAATACGTTCTAAGAGTTAATTGGACAAAATAGTTTCAAAATACCTTGAACCTCTGTGTCTTGGGACTTTTTGGTGCCTTTCTCTTTGTACGCTAAGTCTGGTATGTAGATGGTGTACTGTGTAGCAGGCAGAGGCCCTGAAAGGCCTCCATGGCGGTCACTAGCCTAAGATAAGAAATTCAGAGTCATGATGAGTGGAACAGAGCTGCCCCTCGTCCGCACATCAGACCCCTGTTATCTCTCTGTAAGGCTATAGGTCATATTCTCCTCGACCTCAGCCATAGGACAAATCCGGATCCCTCAATAGCCTATATAAACCCATACCTTTGCCCAGTTCAGACGGAAAAGCTGTCACTGGAACCCTTTGCAGAAGCTGCCAATAAAGACATCTCCGCAGAACTCCACACAGCCTTCACCTCTCTCCATCCCTGCGTCTGCCAAGGCACTTTGCGAGCACAGAGCTGAAATCACTAAGAGCTGAAATCACTGGAGCTGAAATCACTCCACAAGTGCTCGCTAAAGTAGCCAGCGGCTCGGAGCTAGCCGGGGGGCCCAGACAGGCTGTGCCTCATCAGCACAGTGCTATCCGGGACACCTACGGCAGCTGCTGCCCAGGGGGCCAGATGGACCCCCGGGATTTCAAGCCGTAATACGTGGCAGCCCGAACAGGAGAAAGGACATCCTGGTACTCCTGAGAGCAGCATTCCTTCGGGGATCATTACTGCCTTGGCCCGCAACGACCCTTAGAGGGTAACTTGTCCGTTATAGAAGAAGCTATCTGGAAGAGGTGTCCAATGAATCTGAACATCACCATCTGGGACGAAAGTCCTCAGGAGCTGGACAAAACAGACACCCACCCAGCAGTCTTGGACCCAGTTTCGGAAGAAAAAAGTGTAAGTTTAAAACAGCCTTTCTGCGCGCTTTTAATCTTGGGTCCCCTTTTTAGTTTTTTTCTTTTTTTTCTCTTTTTCACTGCTGGGGGGGCAAGGGAACTTACAGCAATGGGATCAAACTCTAGTAAATTAAAACGATCCCAGAATGAGAGAGATATATATTTAGAAACCCTAGAAATCCTAAATGCTAACAACTTTTCTTTCTCTAAAGGCAATCTTTCAAAAAGTAATTTGAAAAAATTTATAACATGGATCCTTTCTCAGTTTCCAGATGCTAACATAAGCATGATTAATTCAGACTCTTTTTGGGACTCAGTGGGGACAAGAATATATATTTTTCAAACCAACGAAGACTTTTCTGTTACTAAATTCCTGCCTCTCTTTCACTATATCGCAAAAGTGGTGGAAAAAGCTAACACAAGCAGCTTAACAGCAGCTGAGGAAAATCCAAACTTGTCTTCTACAGCAGATCCTACAAATGCTAATCTCACAGATAACAGTCCTCTCTCTGTCCGCTCAGTCCTTCCTGAGGTGGGGAACAGGGGAACCCAGCCGCCCCCACCCACCCTTCCTGCACCTGCAGGGTCCGCGGAGCCCGCCCATCCCTCCACCTCCCCCCATCCCTCCGCCTCACGCTCGGGTACAACCGCGTCGGTTTTTGTCGGGTCCGCCTCGCCCTGCCCCAACACCGCCCTGCAGCCCGCCACGTCCCCTCCTCTCCTTCCTGCCACGCCTCTCCCCCCGGCCGCCGCGACTCTCCCCGCCACCGCGACTCTCCCCACCCTCGTTACCACCCCTACCTGCCTGCCTGTCGTGGTGCCAGCGGCAGCAGCACCCCCCAACACCACCGACTCCTCTCCCCCCCTTCTCCCCTGCCTGCATTCCGAAGCAATGCATCCACCCACCCTCAACGCCCACCTAACGGCAACCCCCCACACTCTGTCCAGTCTCCCACACCCCTGAAAAAGGTTGCTCCAACATGCCCAAAAAAGCATGGAGCACCTCCTGACCACACCTCATCAGAGGACAGTGAGTCAGAATCTGACACAGACAAAATTGATCCATGGGCTCTAATTAAAATGGAAGTGACTTGGGCAGGGGATTGGAAACTAGCTCAGAGAATTACTGCCTTCCCAGTAAATTATATAAAGGGGAAAAGAGGGGGGGCCACTACTAGAACAACGTGGGAACCTAACACAAATAAAGAACTGATACAACTATGAAATATAGACAAAGAACGTGGTAGAAGTTCACATATTTTCAGAAACTTCCTTGAAGTGCTTTTTCCGGCGCATATTCTGGTCCCTCATGACCTTAAAAACATTGCCAACTGCTTTCTTTCCCCGGCAGAATATATGCTATGGGAAAGACAGTGGAAAAGGCAATTAAAAACATTATCAGACACCTATGCTCAAGATGAAAATAGGCCAGATTTTACAGTCCAACAGCTGGCCGGAGAAGGGGATTTACAGAAACCCTCTGACCAAGCTAACGCCTTACCCCAGACAGCACTACAAGATTTGGCTATTGCAGCAAAAACCTCATTGCTTCTTACCCCAGATGACTCTATCCCTACCCAACACTTCTCTAGTATTAAACAAGGAATAGATGAAAGCTTTATAAAGTTTGTAGACAGAATTAAAGATGCTCTGGAAAAACAGATAGAGAGCACAGAAGCAAGAAAAGAACTGTTGTGCAAGCTTGCCTTGTCAAATGCAAACGAACAATGTAAAACAATTCTGAGGACCTTACCCATGGATACAGAACCCACCATAGAGCAAATGGTGGAAAGCTGCACATGTCATCTGTCCACTGAAAACACACTGGCCCAAGCAGTCGCTAAGGGTATTGCAGAAGGAGTTTCTGGTGTGTATGCAGTAGTAACTTCCAACGACCAGGACCGCTGCTATTACTGTGGGGAATTTGGACATTTCATGAAGGACTGTCCAGACAGGTCACCTATCCGAAACCCCCGTAACACCTACCAAAGAACCCAGAACCAACAACGATACCAGTAGCGTTTGGGAAACTTCCAGCAGAGCGCGGCCAGGTCCCGCGCAAAGACAACAAATCAAAAGCCACCCAGATCCAGTCACGCGTCATCCCAGCAGATTCCAGGACATGTGGAGAGGAACCAACCCACGGAGAGATACAGATGGGAACACGGCGCCAGTTGGTAACTGCTTTATCCATTGACTTTGATAATAAGGATGTCTATCGTGTTCCCACGGGCAAGCATGGGCCAAAAGGTGGTCCTTTAAACATCTTAATTATAGGGGACACTCTCCATGGCCTAAAGGAAATCTTTGTCATTCCAGATGTACAAACTGTGCACCCAGGACAAGAAATCTCTGTTCAGCTGTGTTGCACGGACTTAACATTTTTTCTTTCTAAGGGAACTCCTATCGCACAAACCTTTCTACTCCCAAAGAATCACAGGGAACAGCTTCCTCTCAATCCGACAGTAATGTGGGCACAAGTTGTGGGACCAAGTAAGCCTACCATCGAGTGCTGTCTATCCTACAGAGGAGAAAAGTTCCACCTACCAGGGATGCTGGACACCGGTGCGGACGTGACCATCATCGCTTGCTCGGAATGGCCAGCACACTGGGGACTACAACCAGTAGCAGAAATGATTTCAGGGATCGGGGGAGCCACAGTGTCCATGCAAAGCAAGCACAACATCCTCGTCGAAGGGCCGGAAGGTAAGCTGGCAACCATCCTCCCATTCGTGGTAAGAGCCCCCATGACCCTTTGGGGAAGGGATGTTCTATCTCAAATAGGAGCTTCCCTACGTATTCCCAGTCAGGATTTCTGACTGGGACCACTGAGGAGCGCGCACTACCAGATACCCCTCAGCTCACCTGGAAATGCCAAGACGCAATCTGGATTGACCAGTGGCCCCTCTCTAAAGTAAAACTGCGTGCACTACAAGCCCTTGTGGAAGAACAGCTCGCCAGAGGTCACATCGTCGAGACCACCAGCCCTTGGAATTCTCCAGTCTTCGTACTGCAAAAACCTGGGATGGACAGGTGGAGTCTTCTCCACGACCTTCGCAAAATTAATGCGGTACTCGAGGACATGTGTGCCGTCCACCCCGGACTGCCTTCACCATCGATGCTGCCCCGAGACTGGACACTTGCCATCACAGACATTAAGGACTGCTTCTTCAGCATTCCGCTGCACCCCCAGGACACTTCACGGTTCGTTTTTTCCGTTCCATCTCTTAACAGAGAGGATCCAGTCAAAAGATAGCATTGGTTGTATCTCCCCCAAGGACTAAAGGTCTCACCCACCATATGCCAGTGGTACGTCGCTCACGTCCTGTCTCCTGTTCAGAACCTATTTCCAGATGCAATCATCTACCACTATATGGATGATATCCTGGTCTGTGCATCAGAAAAAACTTTTTTAGAAAAAGCAGTTAAAGGGACAATTGAAACCATAGGAAAAGCAGGGTTCGAGATCCGTGAGGACAAAATACAATACACCAACCCATGGACTTATTTTGGATTCCTGATCCGAGAAAGGACAATTGTACCCCAGCAGCTTGTTATCCGAGACGACCCAAAAACCCTGAGAGACTTACACAGTCTGTGCGGATCCATCAACTGGGTGCGCCCCCTGCTAGGAATTACAACAGAGGACCTCGCTCCCCTGTTCAACCTTCTTCGTGGCAACGAAGACCTAGACTCTCCACGCACGCTCACAACAGACGCCCAAGACACCATCACCAAGGTCCAGGAAGCCCTGTCTTCACGCCAAGCCCATCGCTTCGAGCCCAAGCTGCCTTTCCTGTTCGTCATCCTCGGAAAAGCACCTCGGTTCTATGGACTGATGTTCCAATGGGATCTTCAACTCCGAGACCCTTTATTGATACTGGAATGCATCTTTACCAACAACCAATCTTCAAAGACAATTACCACCTTCCAGGAAATAATGGGACATTTAATAAAAAAGGCCAGAACTCGCCTCCGCTCCCTTGCTGGGTGTGAGTTCACATGCATATATTTGCCACTAACCACTGGGGATCTGGAACATTTGCTCCAGACCAATGAAAACCTCCAATTTCTCCTAGACAGCTATACAGGCCAAATTTCCATTCATATCCCAAAACAGAAACTTTTTAATGCAATCTTTAATCTGACCCCAAAATTAGTCCAAAGTAAAACACCTCTCAAAGCTCTGACAATCTTTACAGACGGCTCAGGGACATCCCACAAATCTGTAATGACTTGGAAAGACCCTAAGACTCAAAATTGGGAGTCTGATATCCAGATAGTGGAGGGATCTCCACAGATTACAGAATTAGCAGCTGTTGTCAGAGCCTTTGAGAAATTCAGAGAAGAACCCTTTAATCTGGTCACGGATTCTGCATATGTTGCAGGTATAGCTATGTGAAGACTTTGAAGGGATGTGTTGTTTCAACCTCTCTTCATGCTCGGAATCCATCCACTCAAACATCCAGAAACTGAAGGAACTTGTGAAGGACTTAAAAGTAGAAAACAACCCAGACTGGGTCAATGACCTTTTTGGTCAATGGGGATTAACGGGATGGGTTGCCTTTTTGGTTAAGGGAATTTTGTGGATTTTCATTGTAATTGTCATTGTGTTAACTATGTTCTCATGCCTTGTCCACTGTTTCAAAAGAACTATAGGACATGCATTTTTACTAAATACAGAAAGTGGAGTTGTAGCAGTCAGAGGCCCTGAAAGGCCTCCATGGCAGACACTAGCCTAAGATAAGAAATGCAGAGTCATGATGAGTGGACCGAAGCTGCCCCTCTTCCGCCATCAGACCCCTGTTATCTCTCTGTAAGGCTATAGGTCGTATTCTCCTTGACCCCAGACATTGGAGGATTTCCAAATCCCCAGCAGCCTACTTAAACCCTCACCTCTGCCCAGTTCAGTGGAAGAGCTGTCACTGGAACCCTTTGCAGAAGCTGCCAATAAAGACATCTCTGCAGAACTCTACACAGCCTTCACCTCTCTCCACCCCTGCATCTGCCGAGGCACTTTGCGAGCGCACAGCTGAAATCACTAAGAGCTGAAATCACTGAGAGCTGAAATCACTAGAGCTGAAATCACTCCACAAGTGCTCGCTAAAGCTGCCTGTGGCTCGGAGCTAGTCGGAGGGCCCAGACAGGCTGCGCCTCATCAGCACAGTGCTCTCCGGGACACCTACAGCGGCTGCTGCCCAGGGGGCCAGACGGACCCCCGGGATTTCAGGCCGCGATAGTGATGAACTGACCAAGATAATCCCGACTCCCTACAATACTGGTGGGAAGGAGGGAAAGACTGGGGTGGAGAAAGGTGTTTTTAAGGGCTTCTTTTACTTCTTATTATCCTGCTCTGATTTTGTTTACAATAAATTTAGTTTGTCTCTCCAAGTTAAACTTTTTTTTTACCCTTGATGGTAATTTATGAGTGTTTTCTCCCTGTCCTTGTCTCAACCCATTAACTGTTTGGTAAAATTTTATCTCCTCTGTCCAGTTTCAGAATGGAGTGAAGAAGAGGCTTTCATGGGTGCCTGGCATCCAGGCAGCGTCAAACCACACCCTGGTTGCATATAACGGGAGAGGAAGAGTAGGGAATATGCTGAAAAGCACAGCTTAATTCACCTTCACAAAGCTCTTTCAGAAAAGTACTTCTCTGTGAAGAGCCAGGCTGTTTCAGCAGCTGAGATGCTGATAAACGCCTTGGAAGAGCTGTGCTCTTCCCCACATTGCCATGGGCCAAGGCTCAATTATCCATCATGCACCTAATGTTTTCATCTCTTGGTGGATGATTATTTTGAGGGTACTGCGAGGTGCGACAGAAGGAAAGAGCGTGAAGAGCTGAAAGCCAGGGCCAGGTTCGGCCCTTGAGACCTTCCAGGGGCCAAGTGGAGATGGTTTAATCTTAGAATCATAGAATATGCTGAGTTGGAAGAGACCCACAGGGATCATCAAGTCCGACTCCTGGCCCTGCACAGAACCATCCCCAAGGGTCACACCATGTGCCTGAGAGTATTGTCCAAATGCTTCTTGAACTCTGTCAGGTTGGTGCTGTGACCACTTCCCTGGGGAGCTTGTTCCAGTGCCCAACCACCCTCTGGGTGGTTGTGCCAACTCCTTGGGGATGAAGTTACTGCCAGTATTTTCAATGTCCATTGCTCAAAACCAAGGAATGCTGATGGGAACCAAGCAGGTCAGAGCAGAGACAGATCTGCCAGCAGCTGCAAGGTGCATGGCAGGGTGCAGCTAAGTAAAGCCTACCTCTTGAGCCAATCTTTCCAGCCACAGACTTGGGATACTGAGAAGAAGATGGGATTCTTCACTTAATCCCAGCCAGCTCCTCTGGAGCATAAAGCCTGGCATCTCCATGGACACCTGCCAGTGCCATGTGCCTCACATCTGATTCCTTTAAATGGGGCTAACAACTCTGCATGGGACGTCTCTGGGCAATGCTGAAGGGATTTGTGTGTGTTTCTGCACCTCCCCCAGAGCCGCTGGTGTGAAGCAAGTTGTGATCCACCCTCATTTGACTTCTGGGTGATGCAGTTCAGTATTTCTTGACCACAGGCTGTTAAAACTGGAGACTGCTCAGTTCCTGTCACCCATGCAGCTGAGATAATTAGGCCTGTTACTATTATTAAAATTTTTCTTCTTTTTCTGCAAACTTTGGACAACTGCTGGAACCTGTTGTTCAAGAAGTAGGATGAGGACAGTGAGATTCCCTGCAAGAGGTGGGATATATGTACTTTGCCAAGGAGCCTTCTTGCTCTTTGCTTTGGGGAGGGGAATGTCTGACAATGGGTGGGAGCCAGCAGAAGGCAAGGCAAGCTTCTCTGTTGGAAATCCTTGTGCCTACCTGCTTCTAATCCAGAGTAGGCAGCACAGGATCATTTAGTTGCAATACATCTATGAGCTTTCAAGATCACTGTGTTCCTCCCCAGTCCTGTTATTAAAAGGCCAGGAAACACAGAGATGATGCTAAAACATCTATAGTACTCAGTGAGATGAGGCTTATCTCTTTGCAGTCTTCTCCTCTACCTCCCCTGTAAGCATCAGGCACTGCTGGGCAACAGATGGAGGGATATATTAGGAAGCAACAATCACAGCAGGATAGCCCCAGCAAAGTGTTTTAATTTCTTAACAAACTCCTTGGACATTAGAAACTGTAAAATAACACACAGATAAATAAACAGAAACTCACTAACCCGTAGCACCCTGGAGGGCTCTGTTTCAGATTGCTGAATAAAAGCTGAGGTTGCACATGCATGTTTAATGTAACACAAGGCATGTGCTGTGGAAAAACGTTCTTTCCTCTAATCTGGTTCTAGACAGAAGCATCCAAACAGAAGCCCCTTTCCCTATCACCACTGAACTGCTTGGTGTATGTGAGGAAACCCCTGAATGACAAGGCCTCCATCTGCTCTGGAACAGAGTTGCAACTGGCTGCAAATGTTGTTCACATGCTTTTTTTTTTTTACCTTTCAACTTAGCTGCCTAATGTTAGACACCTATCCTCAAATTAAGCATATTCTCATAATAAGCTTTCCTAAAATAAAGTGAAGGTAGTAGCTAATTCAGGTGATGGGGTGTCGGAACCCAAGGTGTCCCTCAGACACTCTTGGATGTTCCGGGTCCAGGGCAGAAGCCTCTGAGACCCTGGCAGGCAGCCAGAAACCCCTGTGGTCTTGAGTTTGACCCATGGAACAATTTACCAACCTTGCAGGAAGAACAAGAAATCACAAAAGTTTAGATATTATAATAGAAGTAATCACAAAGTGAAAGGTAGGATTTTTGAGTGCTGTACAGGGGGGTTTTAGGCCTTGTACAGAGGGGTCTGAGTTTTGTACATGGGGGTCAGAGGTTCTAAGATGGAGGGATTTGGGCGTGCCCTGTCCTCCTTCTTTCTTCTTCCTATTCCCCATGTTCTTGGTGGTGTTGGCACTCACAGATTGGTTTAGAGTAGAAAGCCACTGTTCAACATAGGTAATAGGCATTGGGGAAAAACTATAAACATCTAATACGTAATGTGTGATATAAAAGATGGCACCAGCCCCTCGGGCGAGAGAGACAGAGAAGAAGACGAAGGGAGACGGAGAGAGACGCAGAGGGAGAAGGAGTCAGGGACAATGTCAGGGAGCCTGTGTGCCTTGAGATAACATGCAATAAACTGCCTTGAGACCAGACGACTGAAGACTACTGAGTGTGGCAAGCACATTTCTCTCTCTCTCAGGATTTTTTATTGAGGTGCACAGAGAGAAATGAAAGAGAAAACAATTTCTATTTCTGCTCCATGTTTTTCTCTTGTGGAATGTGTTTGGAGAATTGTTTACCTGGAGTGAGCTCTTGGTTGGATCATGGTGGATTGTTTGGGCCTGAGAGCCAATCGGATCCACCTGTGTCTGGGCTCTGGAGAACAGGGTCACGAGTTGTGAGTTAGTTAGATATGATAGTTAGAGAAAGTAGCATGTAGTATTTAGTATCCTCTTTTATATAGCATATTAATGTATTATAGCATAATTATAATAAAGCAATCATTTAGCCTTCTGAAATGGAGTTAGACATCATCATTCTTCCCATTGGGTTCGCCGACATCAACAACAACTGAGTCTTTCTTTGAAGGCACGGGTTGGAGGAGAGACTTTACCACCACCCGGAGTCACCCCAATCTGGGGGAAGACTCCGGCACTTGGCGCCCCTGGAGGGCAGTGACAAGAAACCAATTTACCAGACGACCTCAAACTTCCACCTGGGAAACAGGCACACCCCAAAGACTCCGAAGAGAGAGAGAGCGGACAGCTCAAGACGAAACATCCCGACCTTCACCAAGACAAATCATCCCAAGAACAGCCCGGAGAGGAGAAAAAACCAGAAGCGCGCCTGGAATTTCTCGCCTGTGAGCTGCTGGACAGTAATCAGGATCATCTCCGGACCGACCTTGCGCTGATTTGGCTTTTGGTGAGAACAGTTGAGATTAAGAACATGTGGGGGGGGATACTCCCAAGAGCAGATTTGAATTTTGTCAGCCCTACAGGGGGTGGCATCCACACATCCTGTGGAGATGGCTCCAAAAGAGCTAAAGGCCCTGTTGTTGTGGGTGCGGTGTAATTACCCGCACACAGAGACGCATCTCTTGTTCGAACCAAATTTTTGGCAAGAGATCAACAGGCATTTGCATTATCTGGCCACAAAAAGAGATAAGAATGCCGCGAAACTTTTGCCTTCAGCGAGAATAATGCTAGAGTCATTTTCACAAGGCGGCAAGGGGTCTCTCGTTTTACACCAAATAGCTCAGGCTCCTGGAGGAGCACAGGGAGAATTGCCCAGCCAGCAGCATGGGGCAGCTCTCTTCACCACAGATCAAGAGGAAGCAGAACCGCTTCCCGTGGAAAAGCAAGGGGACGATTTTCCATCACGTCCAGGGTCCCCGGATTCCCACAGGTCCTCAGATTCCCCTGAGCCCCCAGAATCTCTAGGGTCCTCCGATGCAGAAACCCCTCAGTCAGTTGCAGATCAGCCGGGGATAGTTATCACCCTCGGTGAGGGAGGAGACCGGGAACACCCCGAGTCTACACTCACAGCGGGGGGGGCTGCAGCAGCACCGGCGGGGGAGGGTGCAGAACCCAGGGAGGAGGAGGAGCTGTCTCTCACAGCGGCGGCAGCAGGCAGTTTGCAACAGCCCGCTGCGCCAGAGGGAGCGGGGGGGGACTGTGAGGGCAAAGGGGACCAATGAGAAGGCGGGGGATGCGGGCGCGACGGTCGTACGTCCTGAGGGTCTCGTGACGCGTGCCATGGCGAGAGCCCGCGCTGCCGCAGCGGCAGCCACCCGGCAGGCACAGGGTGAAGGCTCCCAAACCACAGCAGCGGCGTTGGCCAGGCAGCAGGCTGAGACAGAGCAAAAAGCTACGGCAGATGCTCGTCTCATGGCAGCGGCAGCGTGCATGCGTGTGATGGAGAAGCGAAACCCAGAAGCCGGGGCGGGGGAGGGCACCTCGCGTGCGGCGGGTGTGACACGAGCACAGACGGGACGGAAGCGACGCGCTCGGGTTGTGGGCGTCGGCACAGAGTCAGGAGAGGCGTGTCCCTGTGATGGGCAGTGTGGGGTGGAGACATCAGAGCCGGAGTGGGATCGGGAAGGTGGCGACGTCAGTCTCGGGGAGGATGAGAGCGCTCCCGAGGTCGTGGCTGCGCTGGGGAGAGCGAGGAGGAGGCGCGGTCAGGGTCGGGGCGGGAGCGTCCACACCCCCGTGGTGACACAGGCAGGGATGGGGCGTGTCCAGGGTGCAAACGTTTGCCAGGGCACCGCCCCCACACCGTTCCCACGGCAATCGACTCATGCGCACTCAGCCTGTGCCCACAGCCAATCCCAGCCAGCCTCAGACATTGTAAAGCTGAAACAGTTGATACAGCAAGAGTCGACATCCCAGACTGCGGGATTTGCAAGTGTAAATCAATTGTTACAAGAATTGCTCAGGGATTTATCAGAGATACAGATAGGGGAGCAAACGTCCGAGTCTTTTGCAGTGCCGACCTCAGCCGGTCAGACGACAGCGCCACCCAGTGGCAGGACCGCAACATTGCAGGAGGTTTTGCCGGACCCGGTTGCCCAAGCCATTGCGCCACCCAGTGGTGGGTCTGTAACATTGCAACACTTTTTTCCAGTTTTATACAAAAAGAAGTCTAGGGCGAGGAAGACCACACCCGCACGACAACAGGAACCTGCGCTGATTCCAGAACGACATGAGACTCAGGACACTCCTGCTGAGGCACAGCAACAGGATGATACTGTATGTATCACCGCTTCGGAGGGTGTCCCAGTCTGGACAATTCCAACATCAAGGTCTGCTGATTCTTCGCGTCAGGGAGAGTCAATTTTAATATCAAAAGGGGTTGTTGAGTTTCTTTTACAGTATCTGACCACAGCCTTGGAGTCACATCCAGAGCTGTTGACTCATTTTCCGAAAATTTTTCAAACAATACAGGGCAGCCGTGTGTTTTCCCCTGCAGCAGACGTTCCATTCTCATCCGCAAGCACCCAGCCCTCATCTTCGCAGATGCCACAGATGCCGTGGATGTCGGTGAGTTCTGCTGCACCAAAGCCTCAGTCACAACAGATGACTCCACTCTACAGGCAAGTACCCACAAAACTTCCAGCTTTACCGAGCGCAAAGCTAGACTGGCAGGACATTCGAGCAGAATTGGAAAAGGAAAAAGGTTTATTGCAGGGCTCGGGAAACATCATGATGCCAGTGAGCTATGACGCTCAGGGACAAAACCCAAGGTGGGAACGCCTGGATCGTGGTGCGATCAAAGACTTAGCCAAAGCCATCCGAGACAATGGGTTGTCATCACCGTACTTCAAACAAATGTTGAAGAGCATTTTTGGTATGTATGATTTAACACCCTATGATCTTAAATATCTTGCAACATCAGTTCTTACAGACACCCAAGCTCTTGTGTGGCAGAAGGCATGGAGGAGATCCCTGGAGGAGCTGAGAGCCAGATACCAGGGCGGACCAAATGCAAACCTCACCATGGTGCAGCTTGCTGGTGATCCTCCCGAAGACGACCCGACTCAACAAGCGGTGAGGCTTCCACGGAACGTGCTCAGCGACATCAAGGAGGCGGCACAGAGAGCAATCCTACAGATTGCTCCGGCTGGAGTCCAGGACAACATCTACACGGAGATCAAGCAGGGTCCTTCGGAGCCATTCTCCTCATTTGTGGATCGTCTTTCCCAAGCAGTAGAATGACAAGTGGTCGATGAGGGGGCGAAACCACATTTGATCAAAAGCCTTGCTTTTTCCAATGCCAACCCGGAGTGCAGGTGGATCATCAGCATGATGCCGCATCAGACCACCTTGGCAGACATGATAGAGGCATGCAGCAAGGTGGGGACACCACAGCATGTGGCATCCATCATGGAAGAACAGTTGGGAGAGCGGATTGAGAAGCGTGTCAAGGAGGCTCTTGCAAATTACACAAAGAACAATGGCAACACAGGAAGGCGATGTTTTGGATGTGGGGCACAAGGACATATTAAAAAGAATTGCCCACAATTTGCAAAATTCGACAAACCACCAGATCTTTGTCCCCGATGCAGGAGAGGGAGGCATCTTGCGCGTGAATGCCATTCGCAGACAGATGTGGATGGAAGACCTCTACCGCATCCGGGAAACGGGAAAAAGAGCGCGAATCATCGCAGTGACGCAAAACCAGCAGGGGCAACCCTCGGGGAACAACAAGCAGATCCCCTCAGCAGAGCAATCTCCAAAATCCCCAGCGACCCAGAATTGGTACCGCCCGGATTCCAATGCGTGCTGGCAACCGCCAAATTGACGTGTCTTTTGGACAACAGCCACACAGTGATACCCATGGGTGTAACTGGGACTTCCTGGAAAAGGCAAGATTTTTTGATAATGGCCAGGGACAGAAGCAGTATTCTTGGACTTGTTGTTTATCCATCCTTGATTTCAGCAAACCACAAAGAGGAGCTGATGGTCACGGCAAAAGCCCTTCAACCACCTTTGACAATTCCAAAAAATACACTGATAGCCCAGGCCATGGCCTTGCCGTCCCATGCAGAAAAACAAATTATGTCAGTGCTTAACAGGCAAGACTTCTTTTCTGGTGATCAAGCGGAAGTACATGCATCCTGGGTGAAACATTTGAGCCGAGACCGACCCATCGTTACCTGTCAGTTGACTTGTAACGAAAAAACAGTCGTCATTACAGGGATGCTCGACACAGGGGCAGATGTCACAGTCATTTCATACATCTTTTGGCCCCAGGAATGGGACTTGGTTGCACCTTTGGGTTCTCTCACAGGCATAGGAGGAAGTTCCCTATGCATGCAGAGTGAGAACGCAATCGTTGTCACAGGTCCAGGAAGAAAAACAGCAATCATTCGTCCTTTCATTGTGCAAAAACCCATCACAGTGTGGGGAAGAGACCTCTTAGCACAGTGGGGACTGAGATTGGAATTGGATTTTTAACAGGGATCACTGTTGAAGCACACAGATAACGAAATTTTATATTCATATTTATCATGCATGAGAACAATCCTAGAAAATAGGGAACACGAATACTTTGTTACACACATCAGGGCGCATTCCTCACTTCCAGGGTTCTTAGCAGAAGGGAATGCTCGCGCAGACAAGCTCACAATGCCCATCTTGCAGACACTGCCAGACATTTTCGAGCAAGCAAAATTGAGCCATGCATTCTTCCATCAAAATGCTCAAGCATTGATGGAATCCTTTCGCCTTTCAAAAAGCCAAGCGAAGGAAATCTTCAGTGCTTGCCCAGATTTTCAACTTGTGCAGCCACCTGCATCCACAGGAGCAGTCAATCCAAGAGGATTGCAAAGTCTCCAGCTGTGGCAAACTGATGTCACAAAATACCCATCTTTTGGGCGGCTCAAAAATATCCATGTTTCAGTTGACACATTGTCAGGGGCAATTTTTGCATCATTACATACAGGGGAAACCGCAGAACATGCCTGCAGACACTTTTTACAAGCATTTGCATCATTAGGGGTGCCACAAGAAATAAAAACAGATAATGGACCAACCTACACAGGCAAAGTGCTTGACAGATTCTTAAAAAAATGGGGAGTCAAACACATTTTCGGTATTCCTCATTCTCCCACAGGTCAAGCAATCATCGAAAGAGCACATCATACCCTGAAATCCCTTTTGGATAAACAGAAAAGGGGGGAGGCAGGTGCAACACCTTATATGCGGTTGAACAAAGCTCTGTATGTGTTGAATTTTTTAAATGGCTCTTTCTCAGAGCCCACTCCACCAATTATCAGACACTTCACGAACAACACACAAGCAAAACTAAGGGAAAATCCTTTAGTTCTGATCCGAAACCCAGAGACAGGACAAATCGAAGGCCCATTCACATTAATCACTTGGGGCAAGGGTTTCGCTTGTGTCTCCACAGGGCGAGGGCTGAAGTGGGTGTCAGCAAGGCATGTGAAACCTTACCGGGTGCAGACGCAAGCGGACGCAGATCCAAGAAGCAAAGACACAGGCACGCAAACGAAGGCAGACAACGGCGCTGCAAACATCTCATCAGACAACGATTGACAACTCAGAGACTTGGGGTTCTTCTTGGGACTCGAGTGTCATTTGGGTGTTGCTGCACTGCAAGGTTTCTCGCAGAGAGTGAGGACATGGGCATGGGGTTCAGACAGATAGTGTTCATGTGCTTCATTCTTTTGCCTGTTGCCATGAGCAATAGGGCACATTTTCCCATGAGACAACCAAAGGGAAATGTGTGGGAAACTTTGGTGAAGGCAGCAGGTCTGGACAGCATTTGTCTGACTCATTCAAGGCCAGGGAAACCATTTTTGACATGTTTGGTAGGTGTGCCGGTGAAGGAATAGCCAATCCCAAAGAACATCCCTCCAAAGGTTCTGAAATCTTTTTCGGATCCTGTGGAAGGATGGCATGTTTGGACACAGTTCCTTCCTGTGGCTCATTTCGAACCCCAGGAATTGGACATCTTTGGGTCAACAAGAATGAAATTTTGCATCATATTCAACCCATCGGGAGTGACAGAGACAGATAACCACACGATAGATGTCACTCCAAACCAGCTCCTTTACAGAAATGCATCATCCTGGTGCAATTACACCAAGATGATGAGCAAACTATCCCTCCAGAATCCAGCCGTTTTACCAAAAGGAATTTTCTTGATTTGTGGGGACAGAATTTGGCCTGCTATCCCTGCAAAAATCAGGGGCGGTCCATGCAGCATTGGAGAACTCTCATTGATAACACCCAATTTGAAAACTTTGAAGGAACAGTCACGCAGGAAATTAAGATCCATTGAACAATATGGCCCAAATTGTGATGATGAGGTTTATACCTGGAACAAGGTTCGGAGAATTGCAGTAGCAATTTTCTCACCCCAAGCAGCATCGGGGGTGGCCTTGACACAATTGGACCACATGGCGTGTTGGTTGAGCAAACACACTCGTGCCATTTCTTCTGCACTGAGCGACATGTTAACAGATATCGACAGTACGAGACAAGCAACGCTTCAGAACAGGGCGGCAATTGATTATTTGCTGCTATCACACGGACATGGGTGTGAAGAATTTGAGGGGATGTGCTGCATGAACTTGTCTGATCACTCGAAATCTATCCATGAAAATATAAAACAAATGCAAAACAGCATCAGCAAATTGCAAAAGGTTACAGGATCCTGGTGGGATGACTTCATCAACCTTTTTAGTCTCTCACCATTGTGGAGGGAGCTTTTGAAGATAGCATTTTATATCCTTATAGGATTTCTAGTTCTTCTGCTTGTTCTGCCGTGCATTTTTCTATGCATTCGGAGGGTCGTGGACAAAGTGGCAAGACAAGTCTTCTTGGTGCAAACAGGAGGGGGAGATGTCGGAACCCAAGGTGTCCCTCAGACACTCTCAGGGCAGAAGCCTCTGAGACCCTGGCAGGCAGCCAGAAACCCCTGTGGTCTTGAGTTTGACCCATGGAACAATTTACCAACCTTGCAGGAAGAACAAGAAATCACAAAAGTTTAGATATTATAATAGAAGTAATCACAAAGTGAAAGGTAGGATTTTTGAGTGCTGTACAGGGGGGTTTTAGGCCTTGTACAGAGGGGTCTGAGTTTTGTACATGGGGGTCAGAGGTTCTAAGATGGAGGGATTTGGGCGTGCCCTGTCCTCCTTCTTTCTTCTTCCTATTCCCCATGTTCTTGGTGGTGTTGGCACTCACAGATTGGTTTAGAGTAGAAAGCCACTGTTCAACATAGGTAATAGGCATTGGGGAAAAACTATAAACATCTAATACGTAATGTGTGATATAAAAGATGGCACCAGCCCCTCGGGCGAGAGAGACAGAGAAGAAGACGAAGGGAGACGGAGAGAGACGCAGAGGGAGAAGGAGTCAGGGACAATGTCAGGGAGCCTGTGTGCCTTGAGATAACATGCAATAAACTGCCTTGAGACCAGACGACTGAAGACTACTGAGTCTTTCTTTGAAGGCACGGGTTGGAGGAGAGACTTTACCACCACCCGGAGTCACCCCAATCTGGGGGAAGACTCCGGCAATGGGGCATTTGTGGTTGGAAAAGGAGATGGAATTATTCATCCAATGCATTGTTTTTTGTTTTAGTTTGAAAGCAAAACCAGTGAAAGACTGCAAGTCAGAAATACAGTTTATTAGGAAAAGGGAAAAGAAACAAAATACCTGCAATAATACAAAAGAAAAACCACTGACAGAGTCAGAATACAACCTGACACCCTTTTGGCCAGCATGTTGGTAGCAGTCCAAATTGGAATGGCTACAGTCCTCCTGGAGTGGCAGATGTGGTTCTGTCGGAGCAGTGATCCTTTAGAAGGGTGTAGTCTTCCTCTGAAGGTCCAGTGGAAAACCCCAGCTGTTCATCTTGGGAACTAGTGGAAAGGCTGAGTCTGGTGTCCCAATAACTCAGATTATATCCAGTTAGGAATGCTTGGCTCCTCCCTCTGGGCGGAGCATCTCACAATGGGATGTTATAGTTCTTATCAGTCATGCAGTGACATTCAATAGCCCATTATCAGCAGATGTCTCCCCAGAGGGAGAATTGGTTGTGAAAGAGATAAGGAAAACTGCCTATTTAACAGAAGACAACTGCTATACAGATGGCAAATGGAATACATCTTGCCTTTCAATCTGGGACACTTTTGTTTGCTGTTTTAGGGAATGGAAGAGACGCTGCATTCTTGTACTGTCAGGGAAAAAGAAAAAATATCAAGTTTATTTCCATATTCCCCCTCTTTTCTTGAGTTCCCAGGTGATTATGGGCAACATCTTGCAATTTGTCTCTCTTAAATAAAGCTGGGGTTACTTCCATTTGGACAGGAGAACATGGCCGTGGTTTGCTATGAGCTCAGGTTGCATTGAAGCCAGAGAAGGGTCTAAAAATGGTAGTTTTTCCTTGGTTTATGTCGTAAAAATGGTTGGATTATCTTTTTCTACATAATGAGTTTGCAGTGAATACTGGGACAAGTTGACCATCAGCAAGATATGTATGGATCTAGTTTCCTGAACACAGGTGTATGTTGCTGCTCTAGACACTCTAAGGTATCCTGACTGTCCATCAGCTACCTGTAAGGAAATGTGTGGGTCTTCCTTAGGTCTTTTTATATCTCTAATTTGCCTCACATACTGTGGGATGTTTAGAAAGTTTTCTTCGGTTAGACAGACAAGTCTTTCCCTGTGCCTTAGCTTCCTATCTTTAACATAATAATTCAATACAATTGTTTTTAGTTTAATCACTTCTTTCTGGTGAATGGTGTTTGAATTTTAGAGATTACAGACTAATTGTTGAAGGACTGTAGTAATGGGGCAAGAGCAAAACACTGTTGATAGATGGAAGTCACAGGCAGAGGATGCCAGTTGGAAGTAGTCACCTGAAAAACTCAAAGTCTGACAGGTTGAAATCAGCAGTACATTTTGTTTTGGTTAGGTATCAGGTGTAGATATAGCCTTTTCAGTGTCTTATTTTTTCCAGCGTCTCTTTTGAAAAGACGAGAAAAGAGAATTTCTGCACATTATCTGACCTTGCTGGGACTTACCAGATGGTGGGGTCACCAAGTAAGAGATGTCACAATACCTGGCAAATTGCAGGCTTACCTGAGGTGACCAGAAGTTTATTTGCCTGTTTGTAATTCCCGCCACCAAAGATAATCTCTCTGCTATGCCCTGACATTGAGCAATGGCTGCAATTCCTTTTAATTGTGCCCTTTTCCTTCCTCATAATTTAGGCCATAGCACTTCCACTTGGTTAAACTCATTAACTGCATTCATGTTGAGATTTCCTTTTCTATATAAATTCATCCAGCTGAATTCTCGTGACCCTTCATGGCAGCACACAAGCAGATTCTCCCTCTGTTTCCTAGCAGATGTTAAATGTTTATTTTTCATCTGTGGACAGCAAAAAAGTTAAAAAAAAAGCAATGTCTTTGTGTGTCTATGGGAAAGCAAGTAATTACAATGGGTTTGTAGGGGGTCAGTTGGCTGTGTTACAGTTTGAGTTCAAGGAGCATTTTGACCAAACCTGTAATTCCAGCCCCTTTCTGCCATGGTGATTTATCAAGATCTCCAAGTTTGATAAGCAACAAATGTTTTGGTGATGAACCAAAGTGACTCAAATAATCCCTAGAAAAGTTCTACATTAGCATGAGGGGCTTTACTACTCAGATCACAGTCACTCTGATGGGTTGTCAACAAAGTGAAGGTGTTTGAGCTCAGCTTATTTCCCAAAATGTTGGTTGTAGGCAAATGGAGGGTAAGCAGACTTTGTTTCTCTGTAAACCTACATTGGCCCCAGCACGTTATAGACATTGTAAGGTCTGTGCCAGCAGTGTTGGATGAGGATGGGCTGTTGAATTCCTGGCAAGGACTTGCCAGAGGTGATATAGACCCATTGTCCTCAGGTGGGCAAGAGTTGTGCTTTGACATAGCTTAGTTTTTAGTTAAGGGAAAAATCCAACGACCTCAAAGTGATTTTTCCCGGTAAGGAACATTACAACTTCCTTCATGTCTGACAGAACCAAATAGAGAAGTATCCTAGTTTAGGGCAAAATTTGGGAGAAGACCTCCGGAAGGAGCCCCCAGAAAGCAACCCCCCACGGCCCCTCCCCCACCTGGTTCGGGAAGGATTTCCTCAGAGAGAAATGGAAAAAACCTGTTTATTTAACAAGCAAAAACACCCCCCAATAAAAAAAAAAAAAAAAAAAAAAAAAAAAATCAACACCAGATGACAAAACCCTTTCACCGTTCTGAAGAGATGGCAAATTCAGAAAGTCTCTCCTGGGAGTGGTCGCCCAGCTATCAGTCTCCGGCGCTGGGGATGGCTGCTGCAGGTCACAAAATGCAGACTCTTGGTGTTTCTTTATGTTTCCCAGGTCCAGGTCCAGAGCAGGTTCAGATGATATTCAGGAAAGGGAAAGGGAAGGGAAAAAGAAACAGTCCAGGGTAAAACTTGGACTGCCTAGCTAAACTAACTAATAAGCAAAAGCAAAAGCAAAAGCAAAAGCAAAAGCAAGCAAGCAAGCGAGCAAGCAAGCAAGCCAGCAAACCCAAGCCAGCCAAGCCTCTCCTAGACACAGACCCTGGGGGGAGGTGAGCCAGCTGATAACAAGACAAAACAATCCTTCACTTTCAGAGTCAGTCCTGAAGGCACAGAACATAATATCAGGCATAAACAGAACACACGATTTGAGATACAAACACCATACCGTCACCCTAGGACAGAAGTTGGACACACCTCTATAAATCATATTTAAGAGAGAAGAGAACCATGAAAAGTTCTCTTTTACTTCCTGCTTTTCTGCAAAAGAGAAAAAGCCTTTCCCCCCCCCGTCCCGGTGTGAGAAATGACAGGTCACTTTAAAATTTCAAACGTTTATTAAACATCAACAAACCCAACAAAGGACTGAATAAGGAAAAAGGGACAGTGCTGGGAGCGTAGCCGACTGCCAGAGGCTCATCCACAAAATGGCTGCTCCACCTTTTATACCCCTGGTGTTGCATGAGCCAACCTTGGCCCCTCCTAAAGTCTGCCAGTCAACTCTTCTTTGCCATCCATTGGTGGAAACCTTCTTGCAACTTGATTGGAGGTGAGGTGTTGTCATGCCAAGCCTCCCCAGCAACAAACTTTTTCCATTCTCAACTGCCCCAGGCAAGGGGCGCATGTACACACCCTCGCTCCACATGTCCCTTTGTGAGTTTGCGGGCCCCACGTTGGGCAACTCCCTGAGGGCTCCCCTGGCAGGGTGAAACCCCCTTGAAGCAGTTCTTTGTTAGGAAAAGTAGACGCACAGGACTTTTTCGGTCTTCAGGTTCTTGTTTTATTGTTATCTTATCAAAACTTCAGCACACTGTCTGCACTCAGACCTTACATGCGTGAAAACAGCACAAAATGGCTTACAAACTCGCGCCACAAGGTCTTTTTTTAAAGTCTAATCTAAGATTAAACTACCCAATTAAGAAGTGACACCTAGATTATTTCCCTTTCTAACCCAATAACTGACCCCTAAAGACCCGCAATGCGGATTTTTCTGCCCAATTACAAGATACCACCCAAACCCAAGAAGAAGGAAGAAGAAGAAAGGAGAAAGGAACTCGAGACAACACCCTGCATCCTCCATATTGCATCTATCTATAATATGCTAAAAATCCTAAAATCTAAATTTCTCATCCATGTGACATACTAAAGTACTCTCTACAATCTATTTCACACTTTTGTGGTCTCTGGTTTACTTTGAGGCTTAGGAGGCCTTCTCCATGAATGAGGGTCAAAGTCAGTGTTTTCCTGGGAGTCAGAGCACCCCAGGGCAGACAGGGAGATATCCCCCTTGCCCTGGGTTTCCACATCCCTTGACAACCCTGACAACCAAGGTTGTCTTGTGGCAACAATACAGAGGGGGGAAAGGGGACTATGGGGAGAACAGAGGGTGTCCAAACAACAAACTACAATAACATAACCATACATCAACAAAAATTTCTCTTAACATACACACAATATTTATACCTGAATTGCAAGAGCCAATCATAATATTACCCATCTATAACACCAGTAAAGTCGGCCTGCACTGGCCCATGCAGCCTGGCTGTTGGGATGGGAACGGAGGGGGGAAGACCAGACCGAGGTATGGTGTGGGCTGCTGAAATTTTGCCGTTGCTGAGCCCTGCCTGCAGTCGTCTGGCTGGGCCGGCTCTGCTGGCTCCAGGCTGGGCTGGGCCCTGCTCCACTGCCGGGCCAGGCTGGGCCATGGCGCAGGGCCACTGAGATCTTGGCTGATCCTGCTACCACTGGAGGCCCAATGCAGGCCCCCACCCCAGCGCGGCTGCCAGAATCCTACACCATGAGCAGGTCCCAGCTGCCTGGCAGAGATCGAATGATGAACAGTGAAAGACAACTCCTTGATGCAGAGCCTGAGCAAAATTAATTCTTTCAGCACTGTAAGATTCCCCAGAACAGATGAAACCTACAAACATCAATCCTCTCCCAAGTCAGAGAAAAGAGAAAGGGTGAAAACACATAAGGAAAGCAACATGGAGACACAAATGGCAGTGAAGAAGGAACAGCCGAAGCCCAGAGGGAGGATAATGTGGAAATGCCCCAGCTTTGGGGATGAAAATTCTCGTGTAAGGCCATGGTGAGAATCCATCAGACGATTATCCCTGTAATTCATGGCATGCATGGGGGAATCTAGTGTTCACACTGCAGTCCATGAGCAAAAGTACCAATGCTGAAGCAAGTAGATACTGAAATAGTTGTGATCTATTGAGAAGCTTAAACAGAGAAAGAAGAGAACCTTTACCCCAGGGATAGAAGAAGAGAACTTTTGCTCCCAAAAATAGAAGAAAAGATCCTTTGCTTCTATTCTAGAACAGCTCATCCATAAAATTGCAACCCATAAGCTGAGATGGCCCTCGAAAACAGTTGTGGGAAAAACTCTAAGTTGATAGGAGGGACTTTTACATAGCAGACTGGTTTGCTGTGAAATTAAAACCAAGAGAGAACTGTTTCTTGTGGAAAAGTCTCCATGGCATGGCAGGAGACACTCCTTCCCCTAAGTGTACTGAAGAAAAGATTTATTTTAGATGTGGTAAACTGACTGAAAATCCCAGATTTTGTCTGTTTACATTGTCAGTGGGAAAGGGAAAAAGAGTTAGGAGGAGGAAAAGTGTTCTAAAGGTTTATTCTCATTCTTATTATTCTTCTTTTAGTTCTGTTAATAAAGCTTTCTTTGTACCCTTTAAAGTTTTGAGCCTGCTTTGCTCTTCTCCTAATCCCTATCTCACAGCAGAAAATGAGTAAATAATTTTAGTGGGTGCACTGGTGTTTGTCCAGTGCTCAAACCACCACATTAATTGGTGCCGAAACCTGGGATGGTGAACTGTCCGAGGGTGATGTCATGGTGCTTGTATCCCCAATCGTGTGTTCTGTTTATTCCTGATATTATGTTCTGTGACTACAGGACTGACTCTGAAAGTGAAGGATTGTTTTGTCTTGTTATCAGCCGTCTCACCTTCCCCCATGGTCTGTGTCTAGGAGAGGCTTGGCTTGCTTGCTTGCTTGCTTGCTTGTTGGCTTGCTTGCTTTTGCTTTGCTTTTGCTTTTGCTTATTAGTTAGTTTAGCTAGGCAGTCCAATTTTTACCCTGGACTTTTTTTTTTTCCCTTCCCTTTCCCTTTCCTGAGTATCATCTGAACCTGCTCTGGACCTGGACCTGGGAAACATAAAGAAACACCAAGAGTCTGCATTTTGTGACCTGCAGCAGCCATCCCCAGCGCCGGAGACTGATAGCTGGGCGACCACTCCCAGGAGAGACTTTCTGAATTTGCCATCTCTTCAGAATGGTGAAAGGGTTTTGTCATCTGGTGTTGATTTTTTTTTTTTTTTTTTTTTTTTTTTTGTATTGGGGGGTGTTTTTGCTTGTTAAATAAACAGGTTTTTCCATTTCTCTCTGAGGAAATCCTTCCCGAACCAGGTGGGGGAGGGGCCGTGGGGGGTTGCTTTCTGGGGGCTCCTTCCGGAGGTCTTCTCCCAAATTTGCCCTAATCTAGGACAGGAACCAAACCCACCACATTAAGTAATGTTTCCGGTCAATTGCATCACACAGAAACTGCTACATTCTTTGGTGGAAAATGCAGACAATTGATGAGAACTTTGAAATAAAGATTAATTGGGTGCTGTGGTGTGGTTTTTGCTTTAAGTTTGTGTTTGCCCACCATTCTTCTCCCTAATCTCCTCCCCATCCGAGTTGCCAATCTCCCCAAGCCCTTCCCTATCTTCCTCCCTCCCAAGTTGTCAATCCTCCCTATCCCTATCCCTATCCCTATCCCTATCCCTATCCCTATCCCTATCCCTTTTTCCAGTGTTCCTTGTCTATCTTGTAGTATTCCATACCCCATTTGTTGCTTTGTATTATCCTTCTCCCCTGCTCTCCCTGATAAGTTTATAGAATGTTAGTCCTGCCCTAGATTCCTTCCCTGCCATGCCCACATTGGTTGGTTGCCCTATACCACCCCCCCTATAAAAACCTCTGCAGACCCCCTGGGCTTTGTCTTGGGGTCCCAGGTCGTGGACCTAATAAATCCATCCAGTTTTACCCCAAGTCCCATGTTGCCGTTATCTGTTCCTGCGCCGGACCAAGCAGTAACTGGGAAGAGCAGAGCTCACGGGGGGAAGGCTGTGCCCCTGCTGTCACTGCCCAGTATGATACAACAGCGCACTGCGACAATTGGGAAAAATAACGGGCAAAGCAAGTATTAAATCATAAGGTTAAGTTGAATGATAGTGGGAAATTTATATTGTAATTGTAGTGAAATGTCTAGGGGTAGAGACTGAATTTTTTTTCTTCTGTTTAGTTTAGTAGTTTCCATTTTTCTAGGTAAAAATTGTATGTTGAATGTAATTTTGATAATAATTCTTAAATATGGATTCATAGAGGCGAGGGGTGGAGGTGCTGAAACCCGGGCAAATATTTGTCCTGGACTGTGACAGATTTGGGAGGGAACTTCCTGAAGGGGTGTTCTCTAGAAAGTCAATTTCAGCAGCCCCTGAATCTCCTTGGAGAGAAGTGGAAAAAACCTTTTTATTTAATAAGCAAAGTACTCACAAGCATGAAAAAAATGAGTAATAGTAAACAATGGAACCTCTTGCTCTTCTGAAGAGATGGCAAATTCAGAAAAGTCCTTCTGTGGGTGTGGTTCAGTCTCTCTGGGGCTTGGGCCCAGCGTGCCAGACCCAGCATGCAGCTTGGGGGCCCCACAGGCAATTCTCCTGATGTCCTGGACCAGATAGAAACAACAGTCCCAGAAGAAGAAGACAGTCCGGGGAAAACCTTTCTTGCTGTAGCTAATGAGGAAAACCAGCAAAAAAAAAAGCAAAGAAAAGGACTCCCTGTCTCTCTGCAAAAGCTGAGAACTCTGAGAACACTGCTTATGTCTATGTTTTGAATACAGCCACTAAAAAATTCCACCACTCTCCCCCTTCTCTCTGTCTCTTTCTGGCCTTAGCTTACAGCTACAAGACCCATTTCTGAGCAAAGAGACAGATGATGGGGATATCAGCAGCGTAAAGTCACCCCAGGACAGCAAGTCACACCTGTAAAGTTTATTTTGTGTAATATAGCCACACTAGAATTAAGTTAGCACTAATTTGGAAAGGATGAACAAAAAAGCTAGTGTCTGAGCTCTGCCATAAGTCATTTCAATTTGGTAATTGTGCTCTCTGAGCATGAGAGAGTTTTTCCACTTCACGAATGTGTATGAAAACAGTGGGTTAAAATAACCTGTTCCATTTCAGCTTTGCTTGCCTGTATTCCCACTGTGTTTTTCTACACGCTTCACTTTCCTTCTGCCCCTGTCTATGTGACATCCCGGATGCCATGATATTGGCCTTTGTGGAAGTCTTGGCAGCTTGGGAGATACTCCTCTGTGAAAGGGTACCTCCCAGCAATGAAGGATGAGTCCACAGGCTTCCCTAATGTCTTTTCTTCCCTTGTTCCTGCTTATAAATACAAACCTCTTGGTCTTCAGTGATTTAGATTATCGGCGATGGAGAGATGGGGACAACTGAGCTGGATCAGAAGCCAATTTTATTGAGAATACTAAGCATTTATATAGGGTATATAGAATTCTATTTTTGGTAACAATTTCTCATTGGTTACACATTCTTCATGACATCAGCTACCTGGTAATCATTACAAAGTTTCAGGGAGCAGTTATCTGTGTCTGTGTCTCCCATGGTTTCTGCTTGATTAGGCCTGAGATATCAGGCTCCTTTATCAGTTCCATTGTACCCTCTGTCTCACTCTCCACACAGATTGTGCTGATATTTTTCTTGCCTTATCTCTTAAAGGGAAAAGTTATTGGAGATGCAAAACTGCTTATGAGTTGTGGTTGCAGAAAAGAGAAAAATTCTCAAATGAAAGACTCAGATCAGGTTAGTCAATATGTACCTTAACTGATTGAAAAATAAGAATGTGTTAACATCTGTTGGAACTATGCTGTTGCATATCAGGGTTCCTGGACACAGAGTCCTTGGCATGGCTGACAATGGTACAGCATTAATGTTTTTCTATTTGTTATTTATTAAAAAAACCCTCAAGCAAGATTAGAGATTAATTGCACTAGAAACTGTTAATGCCATAGGCTGGCTTCTTTCCACCTGGTTTATTTATTCATGAATTATGTTTCTTTATAAAAACTCAATCCAGGCAATGCCTCTCAAACAATATTGCATTTCCTTGCTGGCTAAATGCATAGTTTTTGGACTCAGCTGTAACTGCAATGAGGTGTCCCCTCAGTCTCCTCTTCTCTAGTCTGTATAGACCAAATGACCTCAGCTGCTCCTCGTATGGCTTCCCCTCCAGGCCCCTCACCATCTTTGTTGCCCTCCTTTGGACACTCTCTAATAGCTTTATGTCTTTCTTTTATTGTGGTGCCCCAAACTGTACACAATATTCAGGGTGAGGCTGCACCAATGCAGAGCAGAGCAGAGCAGAGCAGAGCAGAGCAGGACAATCCCTTCCCTTAACTGGCTGGTGATGCTGTGCCTGATGCACCCCAGGAAACAGTTGGCCCTCCGCTCTGCCAGGGCACACTGTTGACTCAAATTCAACTTTCCATTGACCAGGACCCCCAGGTTCCTTTCCACAGCACTGCTTTCCAGCATCTCATTCAACAGCCTGTATGTACATCCAGAGCTGCCCCATCCCAGGTGCAGAATCCAACACTTTCCCTTGTTGAACTTCATATGGTTGGTGATTGCCCAGTCCTCTAATTTGTTGAGGCCGCTCTGCAGGGCCTCCCTGCTTTTGAGAGTCAACAGCTCCTCTCAGTTTTGTATCATCCACAAACTTGCTCAGTATCCCTTCCAGTCTTGTGTCCAAGTCATTTATGAAGATGTTGCAGAACACAGGGCTAAGGATGGAGCCCCGTGGAACCCCACTGGGGACAGATTGCCAGCCTGATGTCACCCCAGTCACTATAACTCTTTGTGCCTGACCCATGAGCCAGTTGCTCACCCATCACATGATGGGTTTATGGTTATATTGACCTTGGTGAGACCACTTCTAGGGTTCAGTAATTGCAAGCCAGCTGGTGGTCTCTTCCTACCTCCTACCATTTTGCACTTATTCAGACTAGCCAAGTTTGTATCTATCAAAATTTTCAATTATTATGGCCTTCTGGCTTTGTAGCTAAAGAAACATTTTATAAATATTGGGCCATCCAATGTTAAATGTAGTAGAGTAAAGCAGTTGATCTGAAATATCAAATAACTTTGGTCTCTAATGTATCTTGTGAATAACCTGTAACAAGGTATAGACCTGAAGGAGATTCAAACAGTGTCCACAAAGCTCTAATAATAATAATAATGTTTCTGAGACTTGTTTTGTCAATGTCTGAGATCTAAGAACAGATCGATCTATCTATCTATCTATCTATCTATCTATCTATCTATCTATCTATCTCTCCTGCAGTGGGCTCTATTGTGAGAAACATTGTTCACACTTATAAATGTTTTGTAGGATTGAGTCTTTGATTTATGTTTTTTTTTAATTAGTATTTTCAACATAAGAAGTTCATTGTCATGATCTATACTATCAGCTGCCCATCGAGACAAGGATTCATATTACTTTTCTTTAAAGAAGAGCTTCCCATTCTCTCAAATACAAGCTTAATTTTCTCACATTGAGGTTCTAACACATCAGGAGAAAATTAATTTAGAAATTAACACTTTTACCAATTTTAATTTTTTGATCTGTACTCTGGTTGAATGATTTTTGATTTACAACAGGCCTACAGTAGTGTCAAACTGCTTGTAGTAGAGATTAGAAATGAAATAGCAACATCTTGATTGCAGAGACGTTTTACAAAACACTATCTCAAACAAACCCTGGGAAATGGACCTAAAACTTATTGATGGCAATACTTTAATTATAGAGTAGGAAATAATTTTTGGAGGAAAAAAAAATCCCATTCTCTTTTATATTTTCTGGGACAAGGATAAATCCTTCTTTGCATTTGGTTACTTTCTGAAATTTAATTTTTGATATCTAGTGATGCATTGACCATCTTAGTAACTCTTTCTTGCTGTATCAGCATAAACCATTGGGCAAATACTTGCTCCAGAGGCTGTTAAGCTCATTTGTCATGCCCCTGGCAGGACCCTGTCTGTATTTCAGGGGACAGGAAGTGGATAGGAGGAAACTAGTTCAGGAGAGTGAGTGGCAGTGTGGAACATTTGTCTGTGAATTCAGGATCTCAGCTCAGCTTATAAATTATCCCCTGGGCCTTGTAGATAAACACAGACTTCTATGGTGATATCGGCTGGGAAAGGCAAACACTTGCTGATGACTGTAGGCTAATCCTTCAGGACACTAATTGCCAGAAAACCAAAGAAGCATTATTTTTGGAACAACTTTTTTAAACTTTGTGAAGGGGAAAAACACTGCACTGGATTTAGTTTTGTTTGCAGAGCTTTACCCCCTCCTCCTATG
Source organism: Vidua chalybeata (assembly GCF_026979565.1). NCBI lineage: Eukaryota > Metazoa > Chordata > Aves > Passeriformes > Viduidae > Vidua > Vidua chalybeata. The sequence continues at coordinate 61,658 of NW_026530339.1, forward strand.
TCCTGTCTCAGATTTAAAAAGGATTTGCCTTTATTATTGTTGTTGGGGACTTTTTTTTTTTTGGTATTGCTTTATGTTCTCCTGCAATTAATCTGTAAAGTTGTGTGAAAATGCAACTTAGTTTTCATTTTCATGAATGTATGCAAAAATAGGTATGTGGGCTTGTCGTGGTTTGACATGGAAGTGAATTTTTTCCAGGAAGTTGGGTCAAACCAATCAGTGGTCAGGTTTGGATATTGGCACCTGGAGTGACCACTGAAAGTATGGACACGCCTCTGAGAACACAGGGGGTTAAAAGCAAGAACTCCCAGGAGAACTGTCTCTTTTAGTTCCGGTCGTCAGAGAGTACAGGCTCTCCCCTGCCCAGCCATCGGCTGGGTGGGGGAGGGGAAGCCATGCGGCCTTGTCCAGGTAGGCTGAGGGGCTGAGGGTCTGGAACCGAGCCAGCTCCTGTAGACAGAAGGGTGGAGAGAAGCGAAGATGCCTTTGCCCCCCCCCCCCCCCCCCGCCAAGAGGGAAAGAGACAGAGAGCCTGGCGGCACCTAGAAATTTGCCGGCAGAAGAAAAAGAGAAGGGGGGGGATGTCCAGCGTGAAAAATAGAACACCAGACTGAGATATCAGCCGTCCAGAGAGTCTGAACGTTTAACCCTTTCCAAGAAATGAAGGCTTTTTAAAAGTATTACTCCTCCTTAATTTATAGTAGAAGAGAGATAGTCCGAGACCTGAGATGTTAAAAGAAGAAATATTTAAGTAAGAGGAAATGATGAAGTAGCTTTTAGCTAGACTTTTCTTATTAACCATAGACTGAACCAAAATCTCCTGCAATAGAGACTGCATTTTAAGGGGATGCAGTAGTAACCCAGGGAGACCTGTTTCAGCTTCAAACAGCACAAAAATAGCGAGAAACTAAGAAAGCTGAGGAGGGAATAGTGATACCCTCTGTCTTCAAGAAGAAGATAAGTCCTGTTTTTAGACCCCTCAGCCCCAGGGGAAAATGGGGGGGACTGTAGTCCCAAGATGAAAAACTGAACTGTTGTATCTTTAGGTCCGTAGCAAAGCATCCTTAAAAGAGCCCTATGAGCAGTCTGTCCATGCACAGTGGTGAGAGCACTGTGACATAGAATAGAGAGTGTCACACTAACAGATTTTTTTTTCCGGGCAGTTGCCATGTGTGACAGAGAAACACAGAGTAGCAGCTGTGTTTCCTGAAGGGTCTGTAGTGCAAGAGAGACTTCTCTCTCTCTTGATAGTTTAAGTATAGATTACCTGAAAGGTGGTAATTTAATCAAGAATCCCGGGTGATGTTTCATAGCTAAGTGTTTTTAGAAATTGAGAGGAGGAGGGGTGTTTTAAAAGGTCTTCATCCTAGATTTAGTTTATGTGTTTTCTGTATTAGTAGTAGTTTAATAAAGTTTTTTTTTCCTTTGTTATTAAGCTTAGGCCTGCTCTGCTCTGTTCCTGATAACATCTCACAGCATTTATTTAAGGAAGGTGCATTTTCATAGGGACGCTGGCATTGCGCCAGTGTCCAACCATGACAGTGGGCAAATAATGTGCATATTAGAGGTATGCATAAGGTTAAGAACCAGAAGTAGCAGAGCGCTTCATAGCCTTAGCATATGAAGCTCTGCTTTCTCAGGGTTTAGTTTTATTTGTTTTCCCTTTTTTCTCACAAAAGATGGGTGACTCATCAATGTTTAACTGCTCTTATTCACTGATTTTTTCCTTTTGTCTATTTGCTTAACTTTTCTGGTGGCTCATGTGAGCTTAAGTGTTACTGAGAAGCCAGCTCCTACTGTCCTTCCGTGATTGTTTTTGGTTTCAATATGACAAAATGTATGCCTCCTCGGGAAATGGTATCCATACTGCAGAGTAATTACTTTGTGAATGGGGGATCCACTTTATGTCGGCAAGGATCAGATTAATCATTATTAATCATGACCCCTGCAACAGTAACCTTATCCTTTGCCAAAGTACCACTCTTTCTTAAGAAGTAATAGCTATTAGGGCATGGCTGGGCTACTGCTCTTGTTGCACCAGCACAGGGCTCAGGACTTCTAGCAGGAGGCAGAGGATCTCGGTTCAAAGTTAAAAATAGATGCACATGGTCCATGTTCCAGAAATAAAATAGGTAACTTCTCCTGTGGGCTTATTCGGCCTCATCTGAGTGTCCTCTTTTCCCCTGAAGCCTCAGGACAGTTTCCCCCTTTCCAAAAGTTGAATTCAGTGTTGAGGATGAAACAATCTCTCTGGTGGTTTTTTATTTGTCTGCTTGATTTTCTTTTATAAACTTAGGTAGATCCCAGTATAACCCAATGCATGTGCAGTCCTTGCAAGGATAAGATTTTAAGATCTATTCAAATGGTTGTAGCAGTGTTCAACAGCTGATGAGACTGATGAGACTGCAGATGAGCTTAGCTCTGTGGGACTCCAGTTCTACCAAGTAGACCTTGAACCAACCACCTTTTTTTGAAGATTTCTGGATTCCCTGAAGAAATACTGTGCTGTTGAGGTGAGGCATGCAGCACTGCTCACCTTGTGCACAAAGTTGTGAGAAGTCCAGCTTCTCTCTCCAAGTCACTAGACTGGGGATGGCAGGCCTGAGATATCTATCTGTGAGAAATGACTGTTTACTTTTAAAATTTTAAAGGTTTCTTAAACCTTAACAAAAAAATACAACAAAAGGACTAAATAAGGAAAAATTACAGTGCTGAGAGCCCCCATGATTATCAGCCATGTGCTCCCTTATAAAATGGATGCTCTGCCTTTTATACCCTTAGCCCCTTCCAAAGTTTTGTCAGTCACCTCCTTCTCTGCCATCCATTGGTGGAGATTACTTTCTTACATCCTGATTGGAGGTTGTTGCATCCTGGGTTTGGGTTCAGATTAGGGGTTCTGATCTTTGTTAGTTTGCCGGTTCTGTGTACCCTCGTGCATCCCCCGTGTTCCCCCCCCCCCCCCCCGGTGGTTAGCTCCAGGCTGCCTGCCATTGGAGTTTCCCCCTGTCACTCTTGCAACCACTCCCTGCCAACTCCTGAGGATTCCGTGCTCGTCACCCCATCCCCGCAGTCTCACTCACCCCAAAGCCCTGTGTCCGCCCCTGCCGTGTTCCCATTGGTCACTGTAGTACACGTCACCGCCACGGTGTCTGTATTCATTGGGCGGGAGGACTCCCCGTCCTCCCTGTCCCACCCCTATATCATCCCACTCCACCCCCGGTCCCGGTGCCATATTCGTCCACGCGAGGTTGGGAGCGGGCTGTGGCTTCTACATCGTGGCTCTCGCGGCCAATAAAGCATCCAGCCGCCACGCGGATGGATTTGGATGAATTCCTGCCTCTTCATTTCCTCCCTTGTGCCGACGGCAAAGCGCGGCCAGCCCACCCCCGGAGCGTGGCAGCAGAAGTGCCCGGGAATTCCGGCAAGCCCCGGCCCCGACGAGAAGCCGAGATGCCCAAGCCGGGCACTCGAGAGCTGACCGGGGCCAAGAAAAGTAATGCACTGCCGCTGGAGGTCAGGTGTTGTTATGCCGTGCCTCCTGGTAACAAGCTGGCCTTCTCTGAATGTCCTGACTACTAAGGCTATTACAAGGGGGAGGGGAAAGAGGACTATGGGGGGACATATTACAATAACATCACTATACATTTTAGCATCTACATAATATCTATCTCTTAATTGTGAGAGCTATTATATTACTCATCTATGACAAACCCCCCTTTTCCTTTTCTATAAGTTATTTAGTTTGAACAATTAACTCTCTTTTTTTGATTCTGTTAATTTACTTTTACTTCTCAGAAAAAAAAAATATTAGCATCTGTTGGCATGGGTGAGGACAGTGGGAACAAGAAAAATAATCTTAGGTTTTCTTTAGATACACCTATTTGGAAAAATGGGATCACAGAATCCTGGTATGGCTTTTTTACTCTCCTTTACTGTGTCTATGTGGTATATCTTAGTGGTGAGTATAGAGGCTAACTCGGTTTTGTCTTTTAGTCTCTGTTGTATTAAGAGACAACTGAGGAATGATGGAGGTCTGGTATGGTTTTCTTGTTCCCACTTTGCCATGCCCACGGGATTGCTGCCCGCAGCAGGGCTATAATCTTCTCGGTGGTGAACACAGGGGCCAACCAAGTCTTGCCCTCTATTTCTTGTTTTACTTTACTTGTTGGTTCTTACGGAAACTGTCTTAATACTTCTTCTGGCTTCCTGTGTACATCCCCTCTACAGATGCTTGTAATTCTTATCTATTAAAATAGGACAATTACATTAATAAATGGCACCATTCAAACTCCCTTCTTAAAGTGTTAGTTAAAACAATCTTCAGGTTGGCTGGTGGGAGCTCAACTTTACTTTTGGACATCTTCAAGTTTCTTTGGTTATGTCTTATTCAGTCTGGATGTTCTTTGGGTTCTTTTACCTGGCTTCTAATTCTGTTGACGTGAGTCTACTTTTGCTCTGTGGTTTATATAGTTGATTCAGTGGTTAGTAGTACCTGAAAGGGACCTCTTCACTGAGGGGTTAAACTGAAGATAAAGTACACAGCACTGTCTTATATGTTTGACACAAGGGAACTGCATGGCCTATGAAATATTACAATCACAGAGAGATTTAGTACCTAGCTTAGCATCTTGTTTTGACAGTTGTTGTTTCTAGGGAATGTGGGTTAGAATAGCAGTGGGTTACAGTGATTGTAGATACCCTTGTTTATAGAGACTTAATGGAAACTTAAACATTATTAAATCTGATGGAAATCACTGTATATGACTTTAGATAAACTTTTGGCAAACATACGTAGAGGCAAATTATTTTCTTCATAAGAACAGGGTGTATACAGAGAGCTAGGTAGTGATACACACACACACATATATACACACACATCTGTTTTTCTAAGTGGGGCAGTAGTTGGATGCACAGAGTATCTAGAGCTATGTCTCTGGACGTGCCCAACCCATGTGTGTACACAGGGACATATGCAGAGGTAGTGTACATACACACATGCATTTGCTCACCTGCACAGATCTCTTGTGTACTACGGTACTTGTTAGCAGCACACACTCGTGTACACTCAACTTGCTACACTAGCACACGTGTTATACAGACACTTGCTTATGTAGTCTTTACTGATGCACACGTGCCTACAAGCACAATCCTTCCTTGTACATAGAGTTTGAGCACACCAATGTGTGCAGTGTTATACATATTAATATATGCATGTCTCACACAGAGCTATGCTCACACTTGTAGAACTTGTGCATACTCACAGGCACAGAGCTGGGCAGAGACTTACACTTGAGAATGTGTGATTTAACACACATGTAAACAGCAGTGCACACATAGTGTGTATACTTTAGCACATCCATGTGAGTAGTGCTGTGCACACTAATACACATGTACACTGTGTAAAGCAGGACGTGTACACTCACATCTGGGCACACTAGAAAACACATGTGCACACAGAGCTGTACACACTGGTACACACAAGTACAGCACTCTGTCAGAGCTCTCCTGGCCCTGACGCCCCTGTGGGTCTCTTATGTCATGGTGAGGATGGGGATAGGAAAGGGGAGTGTGGGTGGAACATTGTGGTACAGTTTAAAGAGTACCTTCTGTGCCTTTGGGGTGGGAACAGACAGGCCTGTCATATCGAACTGAAGGAGGGAAAGGTATCTGTGTCATGCACCTATGCCTTTGACACTTGAGCTCTTCTCTCAACCTCAAAGAGAAGTAGTACTTTGTTACAGTGTGCTCGGGCTATACTTTCCTCCCTTTCGGGGACCCCTGTGACTGGAATCAGATAAACAGGGTCCCTTCCTTCCTGCTCCCCTGGGGTTGGCGGAGAGCCAGAAAGCCCTCCCTGTCCGGAGCCTAGATAAGGCCATGACCCTTCCTGTTCGGTCTCTCTTTCCCCCTCCATCTCATGGATTAAACAAGCTTGGAGAACCACATCGGGAATTGGAGCCTCTTTTGTACCTGTGCCCATCTCCTGACGTGCCTTCCCTCAAGGCCCCATATATCTGGGCTGGCCTGGTGATTCGGGGGGCTGAGAGGGTAGGCTCGTAAGTACTTTGCCAGTGTTCGTTGCAGGTACAGGGCTTTGTTGGAAGCCGTTCTTGTTCTTTGTAACACTTGGCAATGTTGTAGGGAATCAGGAAAAGCTTCAGGGAAGGAAAAGAACACAACAGATGTGTTGAGTGATGAAGGAGGCATCAAACTATAGGGGAGAGGGGACTACAAACTACAAAAAGGGTCTGCCAGGAGCCAGCTACTCCCTCAACTCTAAAACAACAGCGGAAGCTACAAAAAAAAAGGGAAAATGTCACTGCACTAGGACTCTGCAATATGCAGTGAGACACAAACCAGGAAAATCTCCCATTTCTTTCTCTTATTCCTTGAGCTTCTCTGCCAGAAGGAGGAAGTACACTCATGTGCTGGCAGCTCCTTGACTTTCTTTCTCACTCTGCCACAAGTGCTGACTAATTTATTACACACAAGGCAAGACTTTCCTGCAGCCACTGGAGCAGGAGGCAGCAGGAGACTACACAGTAAATGCCTGGCATGACAGGTCTTAGATGCAGGTACAGATCTGAAATTGTGCCTGTCGCTATAGAGCCCAACAGGGCGCAAAGCACCAGGGCTCAGTCAGAAGGCTATATAGACCTCTTTATTGAAGCAACATGTTGCTTTTATAGTTTTACAAGATGCTTACATTTACTTAATGAACACATACACTGCCCATTGGTCATAAAGAAGAAACAAAACTTTCAATAGGTAAAAGGAGCCACATCACTGTGTAAGCCAAACAAAGTCCAGATTTCCTTGCTTACACTTTTTTCTCTCTTTCTTCATGTCGTTATGGTGATAGCCTTGGTAACTTCCTTGAGAGAGATATGAGGTTTTCCTTATCTTCAGGAAGCCTTTGCTGGCTCACAAGAACAGTACAGAAATGTCTTTCCTACAGTGCCCATCTCACATTTTCATGCTGTGACCCCCTTTAGCTCTGTCACTCTTAGAGTGTTTGTTCCTCGCTGTGGGAGGAGACCCTGGAAGGAGAAGCAGAGTGAAGCTTTCAGAAGACAGCCCTCAGCTGAAGAAAAATTCTTAGGAGCAGATCAAGAGAGGAAATTACTAGATATGGGTGCAGAGCTGGGCCCGGGGAGTAAAGCAGGGCAGACAGTCTGGTTTTGGGCATTTCACACTCCCCCTGCCCCACAGAAATGGGGCTGCACCAGTTTGGAATAATGGGAAGGCAGGCACAAAGATGAAATTACTGTTTTATACTCTCTCAATGCTTGTCTAACTTAAAGATCTTGTGTAGTGCTCCCCAGCAGCCCTAACCATAAGGTAGTCAGTGGCTGAGAGGTAACAGGGGTTTAAACTATGGCAGGAAATGACAGGCGCATTCTAGTTTCTAAAACTCACCTGTCAGTGCACTCTTTCTTAATGTGGTTGGCAACTACCAGATGAAAAGCCTGAAGATTAAGGAAAAAGAAAAGATTAGATGTTTAGCAGCCTAGAGGAGGGCAAGAGAAGAGGGGAGAGGATCCTCCCTCTCTTTTGGGGGACTTTTAATTAGCAAACGACAGGTCTTTTCAGTAAGGCTTGCTGTCCTAAATAGCTAGAATAAGAAAGAAAGATAACAAGTGAAGAAAGAAAAAAGAGGAAGAACGAAAAGGAAAAAAAAAACTTTCTTCCCGAAAAGCAAAAACAAAAAAAACCAACCTGCTTGCAATTCAGGGCCTTTTGTACTACTGGGTAGGCTCTGCTGCTCACTGCCGTGTTCTGGTTCTCTGGTGCCTCCCAGTTTAGTAGCGCGGAGCAACCGCTGAAAGTCACCCACGTGGGCCCCCGAGACCTCTGCACAACAGAGACAGCTCTCGACCCACCCCTGGCAGCACCGAGTGCAAACCACACCCCACGCGCCCAGAGTTGCTGCACCCAGCGGTAGCCCATTGCTGCCCGTGAACCCTGTCGTATGTGGCTCCCACTGTCAGTGGCCCTGCGCCTCCAACCCCTCCCCCAGTCCATGAGCGCGGCCCCTGCCACCAGCGGCCCCGCACCGGCAGACCAGCGGTTCTGGGTTCCACAGCTTCTGACTGCTGTGGTTACCTTCAGTCAGGTTGGCACTGCTGAAAGTCACCGCACCGGGCGCCCCTAGCCCACTATCACTTATACGGATCCGCGCGACCCCTGACCTGGAAACCCTGTGCAACTGGGCCCGCCCTGCTGGGCACCCCCGCACTTGGTGAAAGCCACCCCACTCACTGCCGGCAGCCCCCCCCCACCGCCCGCGGCCCTCTGCTGCTTCCAGGTGCTGCCACTCACGTGGTGCCCTTGGTCTCACGGCTCTATGCTGACGGGTCCCATAGGGGTGCTGCTGTGGCTCCACACCCTGGTCCGGGGACACCCGCACTGCCCGGCTGGTCCCTAACTGCTAGCAACGTCGTGTGTAATCTTGGTCAGTGCACTGGGCCTCCACCACCTCCCTCCACCCTCGTTGGGTCGACGCACATCGGAAACTTGCCGCGAGTACCACTCTACATAGACCCGCCCTCTGGCTTCCTCTGCACCGGTGGGTCGGGGAAACCACCGCAGCAGGTCGGGAAACCCCGCCCGCCTCCTCCCCTGCGGTCCCCACTTGAAAAACCCCATGCACTTGGTTTTCTCCGAGCAGCGGTCTCTCTGGTGCCGGCCCCTCAGCCCTGGGTACCCCGCCACTGGGTCAGCCCGCTGAGCTCTACTGGTCGATGTCCCCAACGCGAGCGTGTACAGTTTCTCGCCAGCTACAGGCCTCCTGCCTCCCTTTCCCTCTGCCCGGGAAATTCCGTAGCACTGGGCTAGCACAGGACGCCCCCGTGCTCGGTGTTTTTTAGTTGCCGCTACGAGCAGCAGCACCTCCTCTCAAGCCTTGGCTGGTAAGCTCTGGAAGTTATCATGCTGACTGCGGACCAGCTTATCGCGCTGAGCACTGTGCATGCTGCTGCTCTACGTGGAGCAGCCTCAAGCCCCCCCGCCATGCTAGTGGGCTGGGAAAGCTGCTGCGACTCCTTTCACTGACATGAGCACGGTCTCTACTGAATGGCAACTTTCAACATCACTTCAACACCCTCTAAACCTGGTGACCCTCAATCTGACGTTTCCAGATGCTCTTGGGTCTCCTTAAGTCTAATATCCCTCTATCACATGCATCCTGCCAGCCACGGGGTCCCCGCTTTCCTCTTCCATGCGTCCCAATGTTTTTTCTTCCGACCGTCCAATATCCTGAAGCTTCAACAGACCAGGACAGGTCCCGTGTATTGTCTGAAGCTGACTTTCGTACACCGGGATTACGGAATTACAATCTGGACAAAAATAGTTATGAGGCTCTTCTAAGTTTCATATCTACCCCAAGCACACTCCTGGAACTACTCCACTCACACTTCAAGCATACTCTCAGACTCTCATATACACAAAAATACAATCCTCTAGATCTGCAGTTTTCTTACCCCTCTTCTTTTTCATTATTTAGTCCTCTGCTGTCCCCGGGGTGTCTACCTGCAATCACCGATGATCGCAGGAGAACTCGACCAAGCTGCCAAACTTGCTGCAGGGCGCGCTCCTCTTTCAAAATCTCCTACAGCCATGGAGACGAGGTTTTTATCTGGAACAAGCCCCCATTTGTGAGAAATGACTGCTCACTTTCAAAATTTTAAAGGTTTATTAAACTGTAACAAAAAAATACAAGAAAAGGACTACATAAGGAAAAATTACAGCACTGGGAACCACTGTGACTACCAGCCATGTGCCCATTTACAAAATGGATGCTCTGCTTTTTATATCCTTAGCCCTCTCCCAAAGTTTTGTCTGTCAACTCCTTCTCTGCCGTCCATTGGTGGAGATTACCTTCTAATATCTTGACTGGAGGTCAGATGTTGTTACATTGCACCACTTGTTAATAAGCCAGCCTTCTCTAAATGCCCTGACTACTGAGGCTATTACAAGGGGGAGGGGAAAGAGGACTATGGGGGGGACATATAACAATAACATCACTATACATTTTAACATCGACATAATATCTATATCTTAATTGTGAGAGCCAACTATTGTATTACTCATCTATAACAAATATTTTCTTTCCATTTTTATCACCAAAGATCTGCCTTGAATAGACAGTTGTTTAATTCATAACTATTATGATTTTCCTAGCAGTTCAAGTTCTTTTTAAGAAGGTGAGGCAGTGCTATCAATGAATGTCACCATTGTTTCAGCAAAAACACAATCATTTAAGCACTGTATTGAAACCAATCTCTCCGATCCCCCCACCCACCAAAATCCACCTTAATTACTTTTTAAAATGTTTTCATTGTCTGTATGGAGATCTGGGACAAAACCCTTTTGAAGAAAGCAAAGGAAAGAAAACTGTGAAAAATGCAGATTAAATTATTCGCTCTTCGCAAATATTAAATTGAATACTATATGTATTATGAAGGATTATCTTGTAATACTGTATTAATCCTTTTAAAGTAGTGTGTTAAATATAGTTTTAGGTTACAACATAATGTTAAAATAGAAACTATGTGATGTAAGATATTTTTTTAATAGCTCAAGAAAGGGATAAGATAATCAAGAAACTCTTCACACAGAGATAACAGCAACAGGAAACCTGAAGAGTTACTGCCTCCTTATCGGAAAAGACAAACATTCTTCCACCTTCTCTCCGTCTTTATGGAACCACCAGGATTAAGGGGAAGAAGTTGACAAAAACCAGAAAAGTTCTTAATTTGCAAGGAATTTATGCATCATGTATGAGATATATGAATATGCAACAGGCTATTGCTTTTAAGGGTTATTCCTTTGTTCTCAGGGCATGTTTTTGGCAGCTTAGTGCCCAAAAACATCCAGATGTCTGTAATTCTTTGCTTTTTATTGTCTCGTAGTGTCCTAATCCTCATTGTCCAAATTTTTATTACTCTAATTTTATTACTATTTTTATAACTATTTTATTGCTAATAAACTTTTAAGATTTAAAAAAACCCCAGAGATTGGTGTTTTTCACAATTATGGTAGCAGAGGATGGTTTCTAACACCTCTCTGCCAGTGCCTTAGGAGAGTCAGGGTGAGGAAGACGCGTCCTGCCCTGTTAGGCAGCCTCACTCTCTTCCCCTAGTGTGACCAACAGACGCAGGTTACCATCGATGGACAAAAGGAGGCAATAAAACAAAGAAAAGGGAAAGAATTCCCTAAAACTGCGGTAATTAGCCGCTAAGACTAAAGTGTACATGAAGAACAAAGACCCAAGGACAAAGAATAGGTAAATATTTGTTTGGACGGGGTGGATAAGGGGGAGACGAATGTGTGTGAATGAGAGGCAGGCTGGTTATCCCAGACCTGCCAAGTGAATGCAGTAGTCTTCCATGCTGTGGTTTCGACTTTTCGCGAGAAAAGCGGCCAGTAAAGAGATGAAGCAAGTGATAAAAAAGAGTGAGAGAATCCTCCCCGGGCAAACTGGGACTGGGTCTCAGGGAAGAAGTGGAACCCCTTGGAGAGAAGAAGTCAAGGGTTTTCCTGACATAATCCACTGGGGAAAATAGAAGAAATAGTGTGGCAGGGGGCCCTAAAAATTCTGCTGGATTGAGGGATAAGAGTGCCCGAGAGCATCCAGGATTCAAACCTACTGGGTTGAGGGATTAACATTCCAAGACCATCCAGGGTTGAGCAAAAATTCTGCTGGATTTGAGGATATGCCCAAGAGCATCCGGGGTTGGACAACACAGCTGGATTGAGGGATATCCAAAAGCACCAGGACTGGCCAGTAACACCTAAAAGTGTAAAAGGTGAATTGTAAGTAAAAGGTACCTTATTGTCTTGTTGTGTGTGAGGGTGGGTCCCAAAAAAAAAAAGCCTTTGTTTCCCCAGAGGGTGAGGGCTGAAGCATGACTTGTTCCCCCGAGCGTGTGGCAGAAGCTGTGACTAAAGAGTGTGAGTCACATGCAGACAGCCTCACAGGTGAACTAGCACCAGTGGCAACCAAATTCAGGGCACTTCCCGGAGGCCTGGCGGTACTGAAGCCCAGAAAGGCTGACCCCAAAGCAAGGGGGGCACAGTATCGTAGGACCTTTTAGCACCGCGGCTGCACAGGGTAGTCGTGTGGCCCATTCCCCAAGGTGGGGGGGTGGGGAGTCCAGATTGGGCAAGGTACGGAGGTCCAAACCCCTGACTCTGAGGCTATCTCTAGGGAAGAGGGATAGCCAAACCTCGGGGAGGTGGAAGGGGTCAGGGTGGGGGCCTACACGGATCCGTGATTCTCTGGCAACAGGAATCCACTTCATGTAAGTCTAAGAGGTTTGCTAACATTTCCTTCCTCTGTCCAATAAAAGGGAAATGTACGGAGTGCTGAACCTAAGTCAGTGGGGAAACTTAAGGGTGTCAGTACTTAAGGTTCTGGGATGTCGAATAAAATCTTACACAGTCCAGGTGGGCGAGACACAAGAACCAAAAACTCAGTTAAACAGAAGTTGAGAAGTATGAATGAGCAGGCCTGAGGGTGTGAATGTGTGTGAGAGTGAGTGAGAAATAAAGGTGAGTAAATGTAGATGAATGGAAGTATATGTAATGCAGATTGTTTATTTTGAGCTTCACTTTATCTCCTTGGAGGGAGGTGTATTGTGTTGCATAGTATTGTGAGAAAAAGGATTTTTTTTGTGTGGGTAGTTGAAAGAAGATGGTATTCAGGTTGTTAGAGAAAGTGGGAAACAGAGGCAGGGGACAAATAGATAAGATCTTGAAAAATGGGACAGAAAACCAGTAAGTTGGGTACAAAAAAAAAAAAAAAAAAGGGGGACTAAAAGGGTACCAGCAGAGATACCCCAAGATAGCCCCTTGGGGGTTTAACTAACAGAGATACAAATCCCTGTACAAAGAGAAAATACAGGGTATGCAGTAGTTGATGGGAAAAACATGCAAACTATTGAAAAAGGGAAATTAACCTTAAACTGGTAAGCTCAAACTTGTGAATCATATGCTCTAAAAAGAGCACTGGAATATGTAACACACAAGAAAGGAGCTATTGTTAGGAATGAGATGCTTGACTCACCCAATATATCAAGCAGCAATTCAATTTATTAATTAATATGGTAACATATGACCAAAGACAGCGCTGGGTACACTGGTGGGGGTTTTCCCCTCCGACTGCACACTGGTTGTTGGGCTTGCTGGTATTTATCGATCATATTCATGTATATTCATAATATTTTCCCAGTTTCTATGTGAGCTTTTGACAGTTTCCATTTCTACCTTCAACATCACAGTTCTATACTCCAGGATCATAAATCTATGATGGTGATGTTTGGTTCCTTTCCAATTTCTCTACCCTATTGTGTATATCCCAGGATGTGTGTCCAGATGGTGGGGTCCAACTTCTATTTTCTGAGATCATTAATCTATGGTAGTGATGTCCAGCTTCCCCTTTCGAAGTCACTAATCAGCAATCATGATGTCCATCTTCCTTCCCCAGGAGCTTGAGATAGGGTCACTTCCCTTTCTGTTTAAATCCTTTGTACATTCTAAAGCTGCAGTTTAAAATCCTTAGTACTAAGCAACATTCTAAGGTTATAATTCAAAAGTCCTTATTACAAACCAGCTTAAGACTTATACATTCTAGAACTAGTTTAATATCCTTAATACTAAGCAACATTCTAAAGTTATAATTCAAAAGTTCTTATTACAGAACAACTTAAGACTTATAATTGTTATTTGCACACAAAAGATTGGTTCAAAAGCCTTCTTTCATGCTTTCCTCAGTTGTTTATTAGAACTCATCTTTATAGCTGTCCCATGGCCGTGTTCCACACATTTCATAACCACAACTACACAGGTTGCCGTTATTAACCTGACACGAAACACAACTTTGTATTTCACACTATGGATGCATTGGGATTTTGTTGGAGTAGCAAGGCAAGTGACTGAAAGATGTATAACTTGCCAAAGGATAAATGAAAAGGTGATGAGAAAAACAACATTAGGAGGTCGTGAGTTAGCTCTTCGACCATTTCAAAGTATCCAAGTAGAAGTTTAGATTTGTTAGGCTCTAAAATTTATGTATAAATTCAAAAGAACCGTACAATCCAGAAGAAAGAATATGCCATATGCTGGATGGGAGATTTTAGGAGAATAAAAATCTTTAAAGTATCAGAACCCCCTGAGACAAAGCAAGAAAAGAAAAAGGGAAAAAAAATGGCTGGGAACACGAAGAAGGGAGGAAAGAAAAAGATTGGTATCCTTTGCAAGTGTTGTTGAAATGAACAGGGCTAATGCCTTTATTAATGTTCAGCTCTTTATTAAAAAGATCAGCTGGGCAGGGGGCTCGACATGGAGCTTGCCCCTACGGTTGTAGGTTTCCCAGGTGGCCGAAAGGAAGGAGGCGTGCAGAGTCTGTCACTGAAGTCCAGAACAGCAGCTGTCCCTTCTTCTTTCCTTGTGGCACATCGGTGGCCAGAGGATGAAGAGGCATGGCGTGCAGAGTCTGTTGCTGAAGTCCAGAACAACAGCTGTCCCTGCTCCTTCCCTGGTGGCAGCACCAGGGCTCTCTCTCTCTTCTGTCTCCCTGCTTCTCACAGCCTAACCTAGTCTATTCTTTTTTAGGTGATGGTGACAGGTAAAAGTCAATCAGGGGATGTGTTTCCCTCTTCCTCAGCTAGGGCATTTGTCTAGACCCCTCTGCTGTGTTTAGTTTTTGATTTAGGGGTGTCTTTATCTCCTAAAAATACTCCCATGATCCTAAGGGTTTTTTTGTATTTGCATGTTAGTCCCAGAATGGCAGCGTGGGGGGGGTGGGAGGCCAGTTATCTCCAGGTAGTTTAGAGAAAACAAACAGAGCAATTAGCTAATTAACATTTCAATATCGGTACTTAGCTAGAGTTAGTAGGTTTTTTTTTAGTGTTGCCATGGGAACTAAGAAGACCCTGCCCGCGTCTCTGGGGAACATGTGGAAGCTTCATTACATTGTCTCCTCCACCGCCCGGCCCGGGTCTCGCTGCTTGGGGCTGCAGCGCCGGTCCCCACCCCCATCCTGGTTCGAGCCCCACTGGTGAATTTGTCTGCCCTGGTCCTGTCCACCTGGCCCGTGGCCGCTCCGCCGGCTGTGCCGGGGGTCCGTCCTGCCGCGTGGTCTGGGGTCGCTGCACTGACTGCGCCGGGGGGGGGGTCCTGTCGGTCCTGGACGTCCCATCCCCGGCTGCCCTGCCCATGCTGGCTGCTCTGGGCGCCGCCGCTGCTGCCGGGGCCGCCCCACCTGCTTTGTCTCGGCCGAGAGCTGCCAAATGAGCTGCCATCAGCCATGTGCAGCTCAGTCTCCACCAGAAGATCCCCCTTTGGCAGTTCCGGCAGCGGAGCCCACCTGCGCCTTGGAGGACTAAGCCTCGGCGTGGATCCCTCCCCTTAAACCCCCCTCCTGCCCTGCGTTCCGTTCCCTCGGTAAACACAACTCCGGCTGTTCAGGGAAATTGTCTCTAGAGGAAGCACCTCCTGAGTGGGGTCAAAATGATGAGGAGGGGAGGAAACACAAGAATAATTATCTTAATTTGATAATCAAGGGAATAAAAGAGACGGCATACCGAAGGCGAAATGCAAAAAAAAAAAAAAAAGGGCTTTTTAGGGACAGCTTTTAAGAGAGAAAGAAGAAACTCCAACTGAATAGCTAGACAGACTTAGGACATTATAAGAGAAATTGTACCAATCCGGTAAAAGATCTCAAAGTCTTCCGAGAGATGGTCACAGAGGAGGAATAGAGAAGTCATAAGCTCTATATTTTAGGGGACAAATACCATCTGGAGCCGGTGATACCTTTAAAAGTGGGTCCCCAAGAAGAAGAATTAGAATTTGTGGTAGACATAGGGGCAGAAAGAACCTGCCTGTTAAATATTCCAAAAGGTTATAGTGTGAGCAAAGATACTGTAAAGGTAATAAGGGCAAAAGGAGAGAGTTTCACAGTTCCTGACGTTAAAGATGTGGTAATTGGGGGAGAAACTAGAATTTAGATGGAGGATGTCTTATTGGTCCCCGGGGTAGGTAGCAACCTATTGGGAAGAAACTTACAGGTAAAACTAGCAATAGGGGTTATACCAGAAGAAGGGAAAATGGCAGATAGAGTTTTAAAACTTGGCCAGGAAGATGAGAAAAAAATTAACAAGGAAATCTGGGCTGGGGAAGGAAATAGGGGAGGATTAGATATAGACCCTATAAGGGTCACAATTGAGGGAGAAGATTGTCCCATATGTGTCCTATATCCTTAGAAGAACGGGAAGGTTTGAAGCCAGTAATAGAAGGACTAATAAAGGATGGGACATTAGAACCTTGTATGTCTCCTCATAATACCCCTATTCTCCCAGTAAAGAAGCCCGAGGGGAACTGTCTTTTATTATCCGGGGAAGCTGAAGTTGAGGTTAGAGATGCTATTATAAAACTTTTGAATTTTCAGTGGGAAAAAGGATTAAGGGTATCAAAAGGGAAACTACAATTTGTAGAACCAGAGGTAAAATAACTTGGACACTTAATAAGTAAGGGTAGCTGGAAATTCAACTACGAGAAAATTTCAGGAATTTTATCTCTTCCCCCTCCCTCTTCAAAGAGGGAAATCAGAAGACTACTTGGATTATTAGGATATTGCAGATTATGGATTGATGGGTACACACAAGCAATAAAAATTTTATCTAGAAAATGAACAAAGGAAAATTATGTTAAATTAGAAGAGCTGAAGTTAAAACTGGCCTAAGTACCAGCTTTAAGCTTACCCTCATTAGAAAAACCCTTTTCATTTGCACATAAATGTAGAAAATGGAGTAGCTCATAGAATTTTAATTCTGGAGTAGGGAGGAGTAAAGACACCAGTAACTTATTTTTCAAAGGTGTTAGACCCAATAAGCCACGGCTGACTAGTATGTATTCAAGCTATAGCAAGCTACTGTGATCCTAGTAAAAGAAGATCGCAAGCTTACTTTTAGAAGTAAACTAGTTGTGTGTACACCTCATGCGGTCCGAGGTGTGTTGAATCAGGGAAGGGAAGGAAGAAAGAAGTTGAAAAAGGGGGGAGGGGTGATTGGCAGACTCCGGGATGTTGGAATGTGGAGTGATGATGTCTTGGTGCTAGAAGAGGACAAGGGTTTGAATGCAGTCTCTGCATAAAGGGCAAAGAAGTGTCTTAACACATGGTTGTTAGGAAGCTGTTCAATGCCGAACTGGGGTCCAGAAAATGTTTAGCAAAACAGGCCCTCCTTGAAGGGAAAAGAAGATATGTAGACTAAGGAAATAGAATACCAAAAGCACCTGGGGACGCCAGGTTTAGAGTTGTCAAAGTTGGGAAGTGTTTGGCTGCTCTCCTACAAGCAGTGGGGTCTCAGGGGCTGTGGCAGGAGCGGATTCATGGGGGTGACCCAGTGCAGCAACTCCCAGTGTTTCGCCCAGTCAGTGGAAGTGGCACAGGGTGCAGTTTGAGTGGGGCATCGCTGGGGTTGGGGGCTGGCTTGGTTGTGCCAGGGTCCCAGAGAGCGAGGGGTTGCCAGATGCGCTCGCCGGCCCAGTAGTGGGGCTGGGCGCAGATTGCGTGGGTTTGCCGCCCACTTTGTTTTGTGGATGGGAATTATTAGTGCCTGTTGACTGAGAGATACCTGAGGAACGGTGGGAAACCACAGTTGAGTTTCGAAAATGACTTGCCTAAAAAAATTAGTAAAAAAGGAGTGACAAGGGAAACAGAGGGCAAGCCTGGATTGACCACTGTACTTGCCACCGAGAAGATCACATATACCTCCTATGGGAATCAATTCCATAGGCAGGGGAGGTGACGGTATAAGCCATACCAGACGTCTGTTATTCCTGTTTCTGTCTCTCATTTGTTGTCTTTTCCCTTTCGAGATACCAGCAAGATTGTCACAAATGCTACAGAAAGTATTACATGGGAAGAAACCAATGTTCCTTTTTTGTTATACACACCCATGTCAACAGCCACTGTTATAACCCATACAAATTAAGTACCTGCAGGCAAAATAGGGAAAAATATTGGATTACAAGGAACTTAGGAAAAAGTGGTAATAGATGGGGCATTGAATGTCCAAAAGGAGAGAGATGGATTTGTTTTACATTTGATCTTAGAGATATAGTCCAAGATTCAGTAAAAAGGCAATTAGTAAGCAAAAAGGTAAAACCAGCAGAGCAATCTAACTCTGTATTGGCCCCAAATTATATACGGAATCGTATTATAGGGCTCCCAAGCAGTTATAGAGAAGATAACAAACAAAGCTGCTCAGGCATTTGAATTAATATCGAGTCAGCAAAGCCAAACAAAAACTGTAGTGTATCAGAATAGGTTGGCTTTAGACTATTTATTGGCCAAAGAAGTGGGTGTTTGTGGAAAGTTTAATGTATCAGATTGCTAAAAATAGATGACCATGGGGAGGTCATCCTGGAAAAAACAAAGGATATTGGAAAAAACAAAGGATATCAGAAAAAATAACCAAGGTACTGGTCCAAAAATGGGAAACCAATGTTAAGAACTAGCTGGTGGGGTAATGCATTGAGGATGGGATGGTGGAAGAAATTAGGATTTTTCGTTTTATGTGTTAGAACTGTTTTGATGTTTCTTCCTTGTTTAATCCCGTTGTTATAGGTAAAAATGATCAAACCAAATTAATAATTAATAAAATAGATTTTTATTTTGCGACCAAGATTTAGTCTATGATAGCCACAATCAAAAAAGCAGTGCCGAGCCCAGGATCGGCGCTGGGTGAACACAGGTCCGACCTCTACAGCATCGGATCTCCTATGTTCACCTAGACTGTTCTGTCTGAGCAGTTCTTATACCGTCTATTCTGACTGAGGCAGGGTTTCTTTTCAGAGGTTCACATATTCATGTAGTTTCTTTTCTCTGCCTGGAGCTGAACAAAACTGTGTCCGGAAGCAATGTATGCCTATCGTAGAGTTACTGGAACTCGGCATTGAGATGTGTCTTCCTGATGGCTCTGGCTATCTCAGTCTGAGATATTTATCGAGTATTCATTGCTTGGGTGTTCCTCAGATCACCTTGTAGAAGGACCCATCTCCAAGCAAGCCACATTCATTCGCTTGCAAATTAGGTCCTTCTCTCTCTGCTGCCAGCTGTGGTTTCGAAATACTGTGAAGCGACCTTCCCCTCCCCAGCGTGAGTGCTTAAGAGAACTTACAAGAATATTTCTAATATAGCATATTTCATACGTCTATTTCTCATATGCACGAATTATTCAAAATACACATAACACCACCCAAAAAGAGTATCGCACCACCTGTGTTCTGAGCCAAGATCCACACGGCTCAGTCCCTCCCCCCAGCTTCTCATAGGTATCACTTGGGACCCCTGAATCTGGGGTCCCTGGGACACTCCATGGCCACCCACAGATGGGCGACCTATTCTAACCTTATATTTCAGTGCACGCACCCACCAGGCTGTGAGAACCCCGGCAATTCCTCCAGCTTTTTGCCCTCCCCCCACCCCACCTGGCCATGGCTCAAGCCACAGCTTCTCAGGACCCCGCTCCTCCCGCTCTGTGAACAGGAGCAGGACATGCGGGGTGCAGGTGTGATAAACTGTGGTAACTTGTTTGTTCATCAAAAGAATTGGAATATTAAAGGAGGAAATATAAAAATTAAAGTATGATTAATCACCATATAGGGAGCTTTTTGTAGCTTTTTTGCAGACACAGGCTAAGGATGTCGGGGGATGGCCGGAGCTGATTATGAAATCAGCGACCACCAGGCAACGGCCACCGGACTAGACAACGTAGGAGTACTCCGGGTATGCCCATCACTGTCCGGAGCCGATTGTGAAATCAGCGATCACCTGCCTCGACACAACGCAGACACGACGCAGAGAGATGCTCAAGCTACGCACACTGCTATCGCAAAAGACACGAATTAAGAAACCTCCAAGAAACTATAAAAAGAAACTGAATAAGGGAGTGGGGTGTGGGGCACTGCAGTGTGGGACACTGCAGGAGGGGCGGTTAGGAGACCCCTACCCACCCAGCGCTGTTTTGCTTGCTACTGCTTGCTGTAATTAATAAAATTCTAATTGACCTTAAAAAGGCTGAATCAAATTATTCGCCTCAATTTATCACAATTTGGTGCCGTGACTCGGATAAAGGAAACCCGGGAGGGAGGCCCCACTAGGGTGAGGCGCCCCACCGCCTTTTTGCGGTGGACCTAAGGGGGGACTTCCTCCTTGGGCCTTTACCGACGAACCTAAAACTCAGTAGCAAGCAAAGGTACCCCCGTTAATCTTTGTGCACGAAGAACCGCGGAAGAGTGAACACGCAGGAAGCGTAAGTAGCCCCCAGTGGGTGGTGGGCCTCTTTTCCCGGTGGGTGGTGGGCCTCCTTTTTCCAGGGTTGATTAAAACCTGCTGGATTGAGGGATTAATATTCCAAGAGCATCCAGGGTTGATTCAAACCTGCTGGATTGAGGGACTAATGTTCCAAGAGCATCCAGGGTTGGGGGACGTAGGAGGGGGGGAGCTGCACCCCGCTCGGCGTCGAGTTACCCTCGGTGGGGAGGCTCCTGGGTTAGGAGGAGAGCAAGCGGGCCTAACCCAGACGCGGAGGTGGACGGCGTCAAAGTTCCTGGGGCGGGGGATCCCCGGAGAAACTTCCCCAAGTTTCGGCTTACTAATTTAGTATAAGTGTATGTGCTCGGTCGGCCCCGTACAAGCGGTCTCCGGAATGCGTGTGCGTGTGAAAAAGACGGTGGGCCCCGTACAAGCGGGCTCCGGAGTGCATGTGGAAGGGACAAAGCCTCGACCCTGGAAACGGGGTCTTTAAGAGTCGTTTAGGGGTGTGTAGTCCCGGAGTGATTGAGGTGAATAAGAAGACACACAGGGCGAAGCCCCGGTTGAGAAACAGAGGCGCCGGAAAGACGTGAGTAGTCCGGTCCGCTCGGTCGCTCGGTCAGGGGTGGGAGTCCTGGAGTGTAGCAAATGCGAACGTGTGTGTGAGAGGGGAACTGGCAGCTCAGATTCCCCAAGTGAGTGTGGACCCCATAGTAGTGCGTTTCCCATATCCGGCGACGGAGTGGGCCACGAATTGGGGGAAGCGACTGTCGTATTGTTTGTGTTGAGTGTGAGAAGGCACTCTAGAAGATGGGTCAGAGAAAAAGTAAATCTGCTGAACCCATGGGTGGGAGAATCTCGGTAAAACTTCCACTAGGCTTAACGGTAGAGTATTGGGATGCCTTTCCTTCTAGAAAAGGAAAAGATAAGGTTAAAATGATCCATTATTGTATGGAAATTTGGGGAGGTAAACAAATAAGGGGAGACCAACTATATTGGCCCGTATTTGGGTTGTTTGAGGATTGGATCTGTCAAGCTCTAAATATATATGTTAACTCCAAAGAGCCCTTTAACCAAGAGGAGAGCGAATATGCAGCTCTTTGGATAGTGGGAGAGATTGAAGAAAGCTTTCCAGTTGTATTCAGGGGTGGACCCCAATACCCCAGAAGGGGAGACACTTTTGAAGGTGCATTTTGTAGTCAATTCTTGGGTAGACATTCGGAAGAAGTTGGAGAAATTAGAAGGATGGCAGGCGAGAGGATTGGATGAGTTGTTGTGAGAGGCTCAAAAGGTGTGTGTTGGGAGAGAGGATGAGAGTTTTAAAAAGCAGTCTGGAATCGTGTTAGCAGCAGTAGGGGGGGACAACAGAATCCCCAAAGGGGAACTGGAGGTCAGTCCAGAGGTCGGACTGACGTCCAGCGAAGTTGGTTTGAAGGGAAGTCGAGAGGTGGAGAGAGCATTGTTTGTTTCTATTGTGGGAAGAAGGGACACATGAGGAGAGAGTGTCGGCAGAAGATTGCTGATGAGGAACAGTTCAAAGAAGATTAGGGGGGTCGGGGGCTCTATCTGCTGGGGACAAGAGAAAGAACAGAGCCCCTGGTAAAATTAAAAATAGGTCCCCAGCAACGAGAATATGAGTTCCTTGTGGACTCAGGGGCGGAGAGATCAACCGTCCAGACCCTTCCCCAAGGGTGTAAGATTTCACCTGAGATAATACAGGTGATTGGGGCCAAAGGGGAACCCTTTGGAGTACCTGTAATTAAGGAAGTACTCTTAGAAAGTGATTCTAAATTAGGAATTGGGTCATTTTTACTAGTTCCAGAAGCAGATTAAAACTATATCCTCTCTGAGTTGAAGACGAGAAAAAGATTAACCCAGAAGTTTGGTATACCCCCGACAGTGTGGGGAAATTAAATATTGAACCCTTTGAGGTAACTATCAGGAACCCAGAAATCCCTGTCAGGATTCGGCAATATCCCATACCCAAAGAGGGGAGGGAAGGACTAAAAACAGAAATAAAGAGACTTTTGGAAAAGGGACTTTTAGAACCCTGTATGTCCCCTTTCAATACCCCCATCCTGCCAGTAAAGAAACCGAATGGCAGTTACAGATTGGTGCATGACTTGCGGGAAATTAATAAAAGAACAGTTGAAAGATTCCCGGTCGTAGCCAATCCACATACTATTTTAAGCCAACTTGGCCCAGAAAACCAGTGGTATAGTGTAATAGATCTTAAAGATGCTTTTTGGGCCTGTCCCCTTAAGGAAACCTCTAGAGATTATTTTGCTTTTGAATGGGAAGACCCGGATACACATAGAAAACAACAACTGAGGTGGACAGTCCTTCCCCAGGGGTTTACCGAATCCCCAAATTTGTTTGGGCAAGCTCTGGAACAAATATTGGCAGAATATTCACAGGGGGAGGGGATTGTGCTTCTACAATATGTAGATGATTTATTAATTGCAGGGAAAGAAGAAGAAAGAGTAAGGGAAGAAACTATAAAACTCCTAAATTATTTAAGCCTTAAGGGACTCAAAGTTTCAAAGTCAAAATTACAATTCGTGGAAGAGGAAGTTAAATACCTCGGACACTGGCTGACTCAGGGGACTAAGAAATTGGATACTGATAGAGTCCAAGGAATACTTTCCCTGGAAGCCCCCAAAAAAAAAAAAAAAAAAAAAAAAAAAAAAAACTAAAAGGCAGGCTCGGCAGTTACTGGGACTTTTTGGTATTGCAGACAATGGATTGAAAATTTTAGTGGGAAAGTTAAATTTCTGTATGAAAAATTAACAACAGACGGGCTATTAAAATGGAGCTCCGAGGATGAGACCCGGTTAAAATCATTAAAAACTGAACTGGTCAATGCCCCGGTTCTCAGCCTCCTGGATCTAAAAAGACCATTCTTTTTATTCATTAATGTCAATGAAGGGGTGGCGTACGGGGTGTTAGCCCAGGAATGGGCTGGAGGAAAAAAACCAGTGGCATATCTTTCAAAGCTTCTCGACCCTGTTAGTCGAGGGTGGCCTGCCTGTCTGCAATCGATAGTGGCTGCTGCCCTTTTGGTAGAAGAAGCAGGAAAGATAACTTTTGGGAGTGAACTGAAGGTTTTATCTCCTCATAACATTCGTGGAGTACTACAACAAAAAGCAGATAAATGGATAACAGATGCCAGACTCCTAAAGTATGAAGGCATCCTAATTTCTTCTCCTAGGTTAAGTATTGAAACCACAAGCTTACAAAATCCAGCCCAGTTTCTATATGGGGAACCAGTTGTGGGACTAACTCATGATTGTCTTTTGCAAATAGAGGAACAAACAAAAATAAGACCAGACCTCGAAGAGGAGGAATTAGAGGAAGGATATCGGTATTATGTAGATGGGTCCTCTCGGGTCCTTGAAGGGAAAAGGAAATCTGGGTATGCTATTGTGGATGGGAAAATTTTTAAGAAAATAGAATCTGGTCCTCTTAGCCCCAGCTGGTCAGCACAAGCATGTGAATTGTATGCAGTACTCAGAGCTTTAGAACTACTAAAAGGAAAAGTTGGGACCATTTATACTGATTCAAAATATGCTTATGGGGTGGTTCATACATTTGGTAAAATCTGGGAAGAAAGGGGTCTTATCAATTCACAGGGAAGGGGGTTGATACATGGGGAATTAATTCTGAAAGTGCTCCAGGCCTTGAGAGGTCCGGAAAGAATAGCTATTGTTCATGTAAAAGGACATCAAATGGGGATGGGAAGCTCAGTACGGGGAAATAACTTAGCCGACCAGGAGGCGAGAAAGGCAGCTCTAATGAATTTAAAACCATATAAGGGGGGGGTCACACAAAGGAAAGATTGCTCCACTTGTGGAGCTGACTTAGAGGAAGAACCATGTTGGGCTTGCTGGGATGCATACGGGATTGATTCGATACAGTGTGCCTGTGATAACCCCCAAGACAAACATTGCCGGTTCCATGAACCCATTAACCATGTGTTAGCCTTCACGGTACAGGAAAAACAAAAATTAAACCAAATGGGGGTGAAGGAAAAAGAGGGAGGCAAGTGGATACTACTGGATGGGCGGGAGGTACTCCCAAAAGGAATGGCAATAAGGGTCCTGCAAGCAATTCATGAGAAAACCCACTGGGGAACTCAAGCCCTGGTTGACCAATTTGCAATTAAATATATGTGTATAGGGGTCTATAATCTTGCAAAACAGGTAGCCCAACAATGTTTAACCTGTCAAAGAATAAATAAACAACAATTAATAGAAAGACCAATGGGCGGAAGGGAACTGGCACAACGACCCTTTTCACATATACAAATAGATTTTACAGAATTTCCAAAAGTGGGGAGGTATAAATATCTATTGGTACTGGTAGACCACTTAACCCATTACGTGGAAGCTTATCCTATGGCCCGAGCTACTTCGAACACTGTGGTAAAAGTATTATTAGAGCAAATTATCCCCCGGTATGGATTAATTGAGTGTTTAGACTCAGACCGGGGACCCCATTACACCTCTAAAATTGCAAAAGATGTCCTGACAGCTTTGGGGACTCAATGGAAATATCACACCCCATGGCATCCACAGAGCTCGGGGAGGGTGGAAAGAATGAATGGAGAAATAAAAAAAAAAAAAAAAAAAAAAAAACAAAAAAAAAAAAACCAACTCACAAAGTAAAATGCTAGAAACAAAAATGTCATGGGTTAAGTGCCTACCTCTTGCCTTATGGAACATTCGAACTCAACCCCGAACTGATGTGGGAATCTCCCCATTTGAAATGCTATTTGGAATGCCTTATGATATGGAAGCCCCCACAGATCACCCCTGCCTAAAAGATTCTCATATTAAATTCTACATTACCCAAATTATGAGCAGAAGGCAGTAATTGAGGAAGAAAGGAGTATTGGCACAGAGACCACCTCTGGATATCACAATCCATAAGATAAAACCAGGGGATCAAGTACTTATTAAGTCTTGGAAGGAAGATTCCTTAACTCCATGTGGGGAAGGTCCTTTTCTTGTTTTGCTTACCACAGAAACGGCAGTCAGGACGGCCGAAAAGGGGTGGACTCACGCCAGCCGAGTGAAAGGCCCGGTTGCCACAAATAACCAGTGGAGAGTGACTAGCCAGCCTGGGAACTTGAAAGTGACTCTTAAGAAAAACTAATGAACTCTGTGGACATTATCCAAATCAACCATAAGGGGAAGCAAAGGGATACAATTACAAAAGACTATATAGTGATTTGTAATAAGGAAGGTTGTGGAGATTGTTACCCTTTTGTGTGCTTTATATGTAAAATTTGCCAAGAACGGTGGTGGGTCCATTGCCAGAGGGGAAGACCACCAATTGGGGTTTGTACTGAGTGCTATAAAACTCAGCGAAAACTAACTGAAACTGTGCTAAGGATAGGAGAATTGGAAAATCAGTGGGTCAGTTTTGGATCTGAGTGGTGGGAAATATTCTTGTTTTCATACTAACGAGCCCACTTCATTTGCTGCTCAGATAATAAAAGGGTGTTGTCGAAAGGAACTGAAGGGGATTCCTTGCAATCCACCTCTGGTCAAAGATAAGAACTGGGAACAGTACAAGGCTAGGCAGGAGCGGAAAAGGGGACGCTCAGGCGAGTACTGCTGCTGCCGAGAAGATGGTTTACCTCGCGGCTCGAAGCACCCGAGTCGGCGAGCGAGGCAGAGAGGAAAAGGCCAAGCCCCCTCTAAGTGGAACAATGCTGAAATGCTCCAACTATTGCCAGCCGAGTACTAGGATCCCTCAAAGGACCAGTCTAAGTGCCTCCGAAACACCAAGGGAGCAGCAAGCCAAAAAGGGGAAAACAGGATATTACGTAACAAAAACAAGGCTAGGACTCCACCCTTATTGGCAAATTATTCGTTTTCTATCGCTCTGTCCTAATGGTGTTTCTAGTCAGGACAATGCTGAACACTTTACTTCTAGCCTACGAAGCAGCAAAGCGATTTGATGAACAAAATGGTAAAAGAGAAAATGGGGGATTGTGATAAACTGTGGTAACTTGTTTGTTCATCAAAAGAATTGGAATATTAAAGGAGGAAATATAAAAATTAAAGTATGATTAATCACCATATAGGGAGCTTTTTGTAGCTTTTTTGCAGACACAGGCTAAGGATGTCGGGGGATGGCCGGAGCTGATTATGAAATCAGCGACCACCAGGCAACGGCCACCGGACTAGACAACGTAGGAGTACTCCGGGTATGCCCATCACTGTCCGGAGCCGATTGTGAAATCAGCGATCACCTGCCTCGACACAACGCAGACACGACGCAGAGAGATGCTCAAGCTACGCACACTGCTATCGCAAAAGACACGAATTAAGAAACCTCCAAGAAACTATAAAAAGAAACTGAATAAGGGAGTGGGGTGTGGGGCACTGCAGTGTGGGACACTGCAGGAGGGGCGGTTAGGAGACCCCTACCCACCCAGCGCTGTTTTGCTTGCTACTGCTTGCTGTAATTAATAAAATTCTAATTGACCTTAAAAAGGCTGAATCAAATTATTCGCCTCAATTTATCACACAGGCAGGGGAGGTTTTCCCAGGAATATAAAATTCCACCCTGGTTTTGGGGCTCTTGGCACCACTCATGCCTGCCCAGTACAAGGGGCAGCTCTTTGCTCCCAGTGTGTTTGCACTGCCGCAGGATACAATGGACTGAATCACGGCCCCACACCCACCCCAGCCACGGTAGCTGCAGCAGTGGCGCTGCTGCGGACCAAGCCGGTGTTCCCTCCCGCTGCCTCTGCCTCTGCCTCAGTGGGACAGAGCTCGGGGCAGTCTGGGGGAAGCGGAGGGAGTGGTGGGCTGGATGCAGGTTCTGAAACAAACAGGCTGGATGTGTTGTCCAGCACAGGGCTGCCTGCCGCTGCCGGCGGCAGATCACAGACCGAAGTCCGAAGTCGCTGCTGATGAGTCGGCTTCAGGCGGCGCGACGGCGGGAGCGGCACACGGGGTTCAGTCTCCCCTGCGGCGTGGCACGCCGCCAGCCCAAGCGGGCGGTCCCGGGGTTGGAGGCGGCAGTCGGCTCGCTGTCGGTCCCGGGGTGGGGGGCGGCTTCGGCGGTGGCGACGGCGTCTCTCTCAGGAGTGGCGCTGGTGGCCGCGGTGATGGCCGCGGCAACTCTGCCGGTCCTGGGGTCAGGGGCGGCTGTCGGCTCGGCACCGGCGGGGATGTCAGTCCCTGGGTGGGGGGACGCGGTGGCAGCAGGGGGCTCGCTCCAGTCGGAGCAGTGGGTGGAGCGAGAGGCAAGGCTGCTGCTGCCACTGGAATGGTGGGCGGAGTGGCGGGTGGGGCGGCGAACCCCGCTGCTGGCAGGAGTGGCGCCATCGCAGGCGGAGCATGGAAGGCAGCCACCACCCCTGGCGCGGGAGCCAGTTCCACAGAGGGCAGGGCGGAGAACGACATGGAGGTCCCGCCCAAGACGTGCTGCTGCACCGCAGGTGCTGGTATCTCAAAGGACATCAAATCCATCCGTCCGCACGGCACGCAGGGAGGCGGACTGGGAGGCAAAGCCTGCCCACTTGGCAAAGTCGAAGCCCCTGCGTGCGGCAGGGCGCGTGCCAGGGGATGGATCAGAGGGTCCATTGTTGGTCCCAGCAGTACAAGAGGGTGGGACCCGTACATCTGCACAGGCTCCATCAGTGAAGGAGTCGGGGGGGCTCCAGTCCCCACTGCGCCATGGACTGCAGGCTGCGCCAGCCCCCCCGCAAATGTTGTCTGGAAAGGTCGGGGCTGCGGAGCCATGGGCGGAGGCAGCGGCCACCCGTCCAGGGCCGCCCCATGCAGTCCTTGCAATGTCAGGTGTGCCGAAGCTCATAGGTGCAACAAAGGCACCCCCGCCACCTGGTAGACAGATGATGTCACCAGCACCGTGCTCAAGGCGAGGTGTGTCTGCCCAGCCGGCCACGGCACAGGCTGCGGTGCGGTCAGTGTCCAGAATCCCATAATGTCCAGGTCGGAACCGCTGCCGCTCTGGGTCTTGCCACACAAGGCCGTGTAGATGCACCCCCAGGCTCTGAGCAGTTAGGGCACTATTGCGTCCCCCTTGTCCAACTGCTTCATGAGGCAGTATCCCAAATTGCGCCAAACTCTATGATCAAAGGCACGTCCAAGATCCGCAGGAAATGCACGGTCCCGACCCCAACCCAGGAGCTTGATGAGCTCATCATTGGAGACCTGGACCCCCAGTTGCGGGGCCCAGCCTTGCCAAGCGGTCAAGACCAACTGTTCAGTAGATGATGGCTGGTTGCCCATTGTTAGGAAACCCTCCCTTAGCAGACGTCCACTTCAAGAGACAGACAGTCCACTACTTAAGGGAAAAACCGTCCCGCTTAGTTCTCGGCTTCTAAGAGCCGACTAGTGGTCCAGACAGGACCAAACCTTCTCCAGAAGGCATGCGGTTTCAGCGTTACCTCTTCTAGAGGGCAAAGGTGTCTGGCCAGAGCCTCCAGGCTACTGGCGTCCAGCCGCGGCTGCAGAACCCCCCCCCCCCACAAGACGCTGGGGCTCGGATCTTCAGCCAAGGCTGCAATTCCACGAGGGGTCACCAAATGTCGCTGTTGAGCAGGACAGGAACAGGAACTCCAAGTTAGAAGGCAAAGAGAATGAACTCCGACTGATTTCAAATGCACCGCTCTATATATAGAGAACATCGAGAAGACTAATTTCATTGGTCTTAGAGTAAAAACATCTCACACCATTGGTGTGCAGTGAATGATGCACGGTGGCAGAACATATCTATAAACAATGTGAACAACAAGATAGATTAGAGAATTATTTACATTCTTTCCCAACTGCTTCCCAGGCTCTCGCCTGGTTAGAAAAACCTTTCTCTTTCTCTCTGACTAAGCTGAGAATATCCACACGCGTGTGGCCGGTGCGGTCGGCGCACGCTGTGTCCGGGGCAGGGCAGTGGCCGAGCATGGGGCGGTGTGTCCGGGAGCTGAGAGGGGCAGGCTCTGTGCAGCGATGGTGTCACAGCTGCGCAGGCCCCGCGCGTCTCATCCGGGAGTGGGGTGCATTGTGGCAGGGCTGTCAGTGACAGGGCACGGGAGGGCACATGTCTGGGGCTGAAAAGGGCAGGCGCTGTGCAGCGAGCGGTTGTGGAGCGCAGGCATAGTGTAAATTGGTGTTGTCGGCAGACGTATGCGGGGGGGTGGAGGAGAGGTGTGGCAGCCCCGGCTCGTGTCGGCGGTTGTGCGTGGCCCCTGGCGGTTCCAGGACAGCGTGTGGTCTCTGGGGACGGGGACGCGCAGGTGCGCGGCGGTGCGGGGCGGCGCGGGGCGGCGCGTGGCGTGGCAGTGCTGAGATGGCATGGTGTCTCTGTGAATAGAGGCGGGCAAAGGTGGCCGAGTGGCGGCAGAGCCGGGGTTTCCCCTCGTCCTCCAGCGGCGGCATGAGTGGCTGCCGGCTGCCGGTCCGCGGCTCAGCCGCAGTGCAGGTGGGGCCGGCGCTGCTGCCAACAGCAGGTTAGAAAGGGGGAAAGGTGGCGCGGCAGTGCTGACGCTACGCAGCTCAGGGGGAGCGGCGGGGCCCGCCTGGTCTTTCCTTGCCGGGGGTTTTTCGGGTCGCGGCTGCACCTCGGAGGCGCAGGCAGCTGTGGGGAGGCTGTGGCGTGTGTTCCCATCGCTTGCAGTCGCGCGGTAGGCACGGGCTGCGGGAGAGTGTAGCGGCCCCTAGCTGGCGCTGCCTGAGTGAGAACGGGTCAGCGCTAGTGAGCAGCGTAGGGCGCGTGAAGCGGCCCCCAGCACCACTATCGGAAGAGACTGTGTAGACATCAGTAAGAGGGGTGAGCCACGGTTTGTGTTTTTGCTGTAGATGGGAAGGCGCCGCAGACACGGCGCGTGAGTGACAGGCAGAAAAACAGGAAGGGCCAGAGTGAGGTAGCTTTTACTGTGGGGTAGCACCGATCTCCAACGCTGTAAGTAGCTTTGAATGGCAGAACTCTCTTAGTAGTTTTTTGCTGCATATTAACTTCTGGAGGTGCCCCAAGTGACCGAAGTGTTGTCATTGGCGGGTGGGGGAACCAGAAGGAGAGTAATTGAGCAGGCCTGATGTGGGAATAAAGGTGTTAATGTGACTGTTAAGATAATGTAGACAGAGGACCCAACAAGGCAAAGAAATGGAATTATGCATTTTAGAATTTTGGAGCATGCTGATTCAGTTGTGAACAGAGTAAATCTTACACAAAAAACAGGTGAAGTTCTAATTGCTATGGAGTCAGGTGTATATGGGTTCACCAGGGAATATGAAGCCTTGTTTTCGTGTTTCTCTGTTGTGACTAGGTGTGTAACACAGCACTCAGAAATTGTGAAGGAATGTTTGTTGAAAGGTATGAGGGGAGCATCGAGGCCTGCAGAAAGTGACAGACCATTTTATTGAGTTTACATCCATCATGCAAGAGCAGAACATTTCTGGCTGCTAAAGTAGAGATGCATATGGTTTGGTGTGAGGACAGTGCCAGTGGAAAACCCCCTGGGAAGTAGCTGAGTCCAGTGGCTGAATTGTTATAGCAGGGCTCAGGCAGTCGTGCCAGGGACAGAGAAGGTTAATGCGTTGCTAGACAGGGCTTAGCGATCATGGTAGGGGGAGAAGCCAGCTAGACTCAGTTGGCCACAGTTAGCCAGGGGGTATCCAAGCAAAAGACGGCTATTGCAAACTTGGTAGAAACTGACTTTAGAGATGAACTAAGGGTATGCACATCACTACAGTAAATTAGGAGGCTGAAAAATAAACAACATGCTGTAAACAGAATGTCGGTGGAGGTAAGATGGGCAAATACAACCTTATCTAATAGAGATAGCACAGAGTACCCCTTGGAGGCTCACCTTAAGTAGAGTGGTCGTAGCTTTCCCAGGCAGCCGAAAGGAAGGAGGCGTGCAGAGTCTGTCACTGGAGTCCCAAGCAGCAGCTGTCCTTTCTCCTTTCCTTGTGGCACACCGGTGGCCCGAGGATGAGGAGGCGTGGCGTGCAGAGTCTGTTGCTGAAGTCCAGAACAACAGCTGTCCCCGCTCCTTCCGTGGTGGCAGCACCAGGGCTCTCTGTCTCTATCTCCCGGCTTCTCAGAGCCTAATATAGTCTGTTCTTTCTTAGGTGATGGCGACGGTTAAAAGCCAGTCAGGGGATGTGTTTCCCTCTTCCTCAGCTAGGGCATTTGTCTAGACTCCTCTATTGTGTTCAGTTTTTGATTTATATTTATTTTTATCTCCTAAAAATACTCCCATGATCCTAAGGGGTTTTTATTTGCATGTTAGTCCCAGAATGGCAGCGTGGAGGGGTGGGAGGCCAGGTAGTTTAGAGAAAACAAACAGAGCAATTAGCTAATTAGCTTTTCAATATGGGTACTTAGCTAGAGTTAGTAGTTTTCTTTTAGTGTTGCCATGGGAACTAGGAAAGCCCTGCCCGCGTCTCTGGGGAACACCTGGAAACTGTTCATAACAAATCCCTCCTCTATTTCTTTGATCGGGCTTAAGCCCGCATCAACTTACAGTCTTTGGCTTTTGAGGGCTAACTTCTTTTGGCATTTGTATGCTTTTACTCAGGCCTGAGGGTAATTCTAGTGTTCTTTAGAAACCAAGTTTTTAGGTAACTCCTTTGGCTAAAGGACACTTAGTCTTATTAAACAATTACCAAGTACTTAAACCTTTTCTATGGTACTTTAACTCAGAAACAGTTATTAACACCTTACTGTATATCAGCCTCTAGCAAGTCTTCTTTAAAGTTGATTTTAAGTCCTCTGGTTTCTTAATTACTGTCCATGCACAAGAGGAGGCGGGTGACACTGTTGGGTCTGGTCTGGCGTCTGGGGGTGGCACTGGTTCTTTGACTCTGGTGACGTGGGTCCAGCCTTTTTCTTAGGTCCGCACCGCAGTGTGTGTGGTGAGTAGTACCTGGAAAGGTCCTTTGAATTTGGGGGTTAATGGAGTGGTAGTGTACCAGGACTTTATCAACACCCAATCCTCAGGACTGATGTGGGCATTGGCATCCAGAGGGGAAGTTTGGGAGAGATACCCCTTCTTTCGGAGGCCTTCTAGGGATTTTCCTATGACCTCTAAATATTTCTGAGTTGCTGCCTCCCCTTCCAGATAATCTGCTGTACTGAAAGGGGTGATTTAAAAAAAAAGGGAGTCCAAACATTATTTCATAGGGAGAGACCCCTATGTCAGACCGAGGTCTGGTTCTGCTGCACAAGAGAGCGAGAAGTAAACACCTGAGCCAATTCATCTTTGTTTCTTCAATTAATTTAGTTAACACATTTTTAAGAGTTCTATTCATCCTTTCCACTCTTCTAGAGCTTTGAGGATGCCATGGGGTGTGCAATCTCCACCTTATCCCCAGGACTTTTGTTACTTGATGTAAAGTTTGAGTGACAAAATGTAGACCTTGGGCTAAGTCAATGTTATTGACTAGCCCATATCGTGGTATGATGTTTTCTAAGATTATTCATGCAACTTCCTGCGCAGTTTCCTTTTTGGTTGGGAAAGCCTCCACCCAGTGAGTGAGGTGATCCACGATCACTAGTAAATGTTTGTACTTTAATTTTCCCATGCAGGATCAACTTTTGGGCTTCCCTTATCAGGATAGCTGCTGCTGCTGCGATTACTTGCAGGCAAGTTGGCCATCCTCTGGCTACTGGGTCTAGTAGTTTTGAGAGGTAGGCTATTGGCTTTTTTTTTAATCTTTCCCACTTAAATACATTCTTAGGGCTTCTTTGAGCAACTCATTCATGTTCTTTTTTTGCCAGTCCTCTATCTTTTCTGGTTTTTGTCTAATATCGGGTCAGGATTTGGTGACAAACTAGACCTTTAAGAGGACTTGACCCTCTGGGCTATCTGGGTCTATATTTGAATATAACTGGAATTTTCGTTTTAGTTGGTTAAGCCAAATTGCCGGGGTCTCATCCTTCTCCTGAGTACCATCAAAGGCCAATTTCGTGTTGCTTCCCCTATGGATACTCTTTGATCCCTCTTATCATGAGGGACCTATAGTCTCTCATGTTTTGCCTACCTTCTTGTTGGCTGGGACTCCAGTTGGGGTCCACCAAGGGCATCCCCTGGTTCCCTGGGGGCCCCAATCCACCCTCTCTTTCCCATATCTTCACCCCTGCCGCTCAGATCATCTGGACCTTTCTCAGAAAGAACAGAATGCTTAGAATAGCTCAGGTCTCCCCAGGTACAAATACTCAGCCCTAGAAATTGGTCCAACTGGCTAGATATTCCAACGGGGTCTTCCACTGAATTTCTTAGCTCTTTCCCAAATCCCCGGACTTTGGAAACTGCCAAAGGTGCATCCACAAACCTAACTCCCCCAGCTGCTCTACCCACAGGAACCCCTTTAACGGGAAAGAGCCCCTCCACCCTTGGTGCTTTGGATTGGGTGCCACAATACGGCCCTTTTTCTAAGACACCAGGCAGGGAAATAGTAGTGGAGACAGACACTGGAGGCCAGGGGGCATGCCAGGTGATGAACCAACCCTGGGCAAAGGTGGCCTCAGCTCCCAAGTGGGAGGAGGCAAGGAAACTCCAGATGGAGAAGGGGAAGAGGGAGTTGGGGAGATGGTTGAGGAAACTAAGGGAAGGGACGATGAAACAGAGGTGGGAAAACGGGGGAAAGGAATCAGGGACTCAATAGGAGGGGCTGAAGGACCAAGTGGGGAAACTGTTGGGGAAGTAACAGGAGCAGAAGGGGACAGGCAATCGAGGGGGTCTCATTCCTTTATTTTTCTAGTCTCCCCCTCTCTATTCCCTTTTGTCTTCCTCTCTATTTCTTTGTAACTTGCATATTCTCACAGTCTCATTATTTATAGAATTCTCCAGACAGCAAGCTGCATGAGATAGTTGTTCTATATCAAGGCCCTCTCAGTTGTGTTTTTTTTTTTTTTGGTTTTTTTTTTTTTTTTTGGTGTTGGTTTAACTGATTCCACATCCACTGATCTTGGGTTCCATACCATAGCCGCTCTCCCTGTAATTCTAACTTCGGCCATACTTCCTATACTGTAATGTATCATCTTACTCTTGTCTAGACCCTTCATAGTCCCCCGAGAATCCCATTAGTCTAACAGTTGCCCCAAGGGGCTGTTAGGGGGAATTCTCTTTGCTTTGGAAGGATTTGCTCCTTTACTATAACCTCTTCCCATTTTCAGGCCTCAAAAACAAAAAAAAAAAAAAACAGAAAAAAAAAATATATATATATACCTTAAATGGTGCTTCTATCTAAAATGGAATATACTGACAGGCAGCTAAAGCGCATCTGGCCCCTCCCAACTTCGTATTTTGAATCACTTGACTAAACTTAATCTCTTTTAACTAAATTCCCACTCTTGGTCCTACCCTCTTGGCACTTTACATTGTCTCTTGGCCAGGACAATCACTAGTCACACTCTCATCTATTGCCTTCTGTTCTTTTTCTCTTTGGCCTAAGTTTTGAACTTCTTGATGGACTTTCTAGGCTTGTACCCCTGCTAAGTCCTGCCCAAACTCTTACTTGGCCTTTTGCCTAACCTTCTTACTAGGCTTGGGAAGCTTGGTCACCCTGCCGAGGTAAGGTCGAACGTCCTGCCGAGCCTTACACTCGAACTCCGTCCAAGTCCCCTTGCCTGACTCTCCTACTAGGCTTGGGAAGCTTGGTCTCCCTGCCGAGCCTTACACTCGAATTTCGGCCAAGCCCCCTTGCCTGACTCTCCTACTAGGCTTGGGAAGCTTGGTCTCCCTGCCGAGGTAAGATCGAACGTCCTGCCGAGCCTTACACTCGAACTCCGGCCAAGCCCCGTTGCCTGACCCTACTAGGCTTGGGAAGCTTGGTCTCCCTGCCGAGGTAAGGTCGAACGTCCTGCCGATCCTTACACTCCAACTCCGGCCAAGCCCCCTTGCCTGACCCTACTAGGCTTGGGAAGCTTGGTCTCCCTGCCGAGGTAAGGTCGAACGTCCTGCCGAGCCTTACACTCGAACTCCGGCCAAGCCCCCTTGCCTGACTCTCCTACTAGGCTTGGGAAGCTTGGTCTCCCTGCCGAGGTAAGGTCAAACGTCCTGCCGAGCCTTACACTCGAACTCCGGCCAAGTCCCCTTGCCTGACTCTCCTACTAGGCTTAGCTTGCTTGCCTTCCTGCCTTTCTGCTTACTCGGGTTAATTCCTGCTCTGACGGGGACATCCTGCCCTGCCTTCCAGGGACATTCCCTTATCTGCTCTGACGGGGACCTCCATCCATGCCTGCCATGGACATCCTACCTGCCCTGTTATCCTGTCCTGCCTGCTGGGGACATGCCCTCTGCCTGGCAGGACTTGCTGCTCCTGCTTGCTAGGACATCCCGCCCTACATGCCCTGTTATCCTGTCCTGCCTGGCGGGGACATGCCCTCTGCCCGGTGGGGACATGACGCTCCTGCCTGCTTGGACATCCCACCTGCCTTGTTGTCCTGTCCTGCCTGGCAGGGACATACCTTTTGCCTGTCGGGGACATGCTCTCTGTCTGCCAGGTACATGCCCTCTGCCTGCCAGGTACATGTCACTCCTGCCTGCTAGGACACCCCGCCCTACCTGCCAGGGATATCCCACCTGCCGTCCTATCCCATCCTGCCAGCGCCAGGGACATGTCCTTTAGGACCTCCACATCCCACCTGCCCTGCTGGCGATATTCCCCTTGCCCTGATTGCCAGGGACTTACTTTGCCCATAGGGCACCTCCACACGCTCGGAGGAGGGCCTGCTTTACTTCTAAGGAGACGCCTCAGTCGCTCCTCTATTCCACTTGCTTCCCCCCGTTCCCGGCCGGCCCCTTTGCAGGAGTCCGGAAACGCGGTACTAGCGGGTCCCTCTCGCTTCGGGGGTCCGAGCTGCCGGCCCCCGTCTCACTCACTCACTCATTCGCTCGTCTCCCGGTTTTTCTTACCCATCTAATGCATTGCTCGTCTCACCCGGATCCTAGGGTCCGAAGGTAGCCAGCAACTCCCGAGGGTCCCTCGAAGCAGGTGGTCGAGCTGTCCAGCTGTCCGGGGGTCCTCTTCGGGCGTGGCTATCCCGGACGAGCCCCCAAATTGAAATGAACAGGGCTAATGCCTTTATTAATGTTCAGCTCTTTATTAAAAAGATCAGCTGGGCAGGGGGCTCGACGCAGAGCTCACCCCCGCGGTCGTAGCTTTCCCAGGCAGCCGAAAGGAAGGAGGTGTGCAGACTCTGTCACTGGTGTCCCAAGCAGCAGCTGTCCTTTCTCCTTTCCTTGTGGCATACCGGTGGCCCGAGGATGAGGAGGCGTGGCGTGCAGAGTCTGTTGCTGAAGTCCAGAACAACAGCTGTCCCCGCTCCTTCCGTGGTGGCAGCACCAGGGCTCTCTGTCTCTATCTCCCGGCTTCTCAGAGCCTAATATAGTCTGTTCTTTCTTAGGTGATGGCGACGGTTAAAAGCCAGTCAGGGGATGTGTTTCCCTCTTCCTCAGCTAGGGCATTTGTCTAGACTCCTCTATTGTGTTCAGTTTTTGATTTATATTTATTTTTATCTCTTAAAAATACTCCCATGATCCTAAGGGGTTTTTATTTGCATGTTAGTCCCAGAATGGCAGCGTGGAGGGGTGGGAGGCCAGGTAGTTTAGAGAAAACAAACAGAGCAATTAGCTAATTAGCATTTCAATATCGATACTTAGCTAGAGTTAGTAGTTTTCTTTTAGTGTTGCCATGGGAACTAGGAAAGCCCTGCCTGCGTCTCTGGGGAACACCTGGAAACTGTTCATAAGACTATGAGATACTGGTAATTTTTCATCTTAAAAAATGGAGGGGTGGGAGTTTGGAGGCTAAAAAGTATGCAAATAAATTCAGCTCTTTAAATAGCTAACTGGCCTGGCCTAAACTGTGTGAGAGATAACTTCCTTTGGCAGCCATCACTGTAATATCTGTTGAGGGTTGTTGGGCGTTGAGTTTCTTTCTTTTTTCTTTTACTTATAGTTTTTTTTTTTCCCCATAAGTTGCTAGGAAACTAAGTACTGGGTACCTATGGATACTTATGGGTACTTAAGAAAGACAAAAAGACTGTGGCTGAAGTCGGGAGAGGAATGGAGCATCTGGCTATACACTTTTTTTTTCTCGGGTAGTTTCTCTCCGAAGGACAGAGGTACCGCGAGAATGGGGGGCAGGTAAAAAGACGGGATTGGGGGCAGCTGGACTCTCTCACTCTTTGGCATTGGAGGAGGATGGCCAGGCTGTCACTTACTACGGGGACGGCTGGAGCTCAGCCCTGAGGGACCTATCACCACCTGCTCGTGTGCCCCAGGAAATCCTGAACTTCGGGTCTCCATGCTCTGCTTGGAGCCAGCCACCGCTGCCCCGCGCCTGCTGTTTCTTTGCTACTGCTCTGGGTTTCTCCATGCTGTAGCCGGCACCATCCTGCAGTTCCAGCTACCACTGCGGAACTTCTGATACATCTCGTCCACCACCCCTGGATTTTTGCTCATTCCTGCCAGCTGTGATGGTAACTGCACCAAAGGGGAAAGTGCCGGCGGGCGAGAAGGCTTTTACTGGGTCCCTGGTTCTGTTTTGTTGTTAATGTCATAGTTATTGTTGTTTTGTTTGCCTTGTTATACATACTAGTAAAAAACTGTTATCCCTATCCTCATATCTTTGCCTGAGAGCCCCTTAATTTCAAAATTATAATAATTCGAAGGGAGGGGTTTACATTCTCCATTCCAGGGAAGGCTCCTGCCTTCCGTAGCAGACATCTGTCTTTCAAACCAAGACAAGGGTGTAGCAGAGGGCTGAGACCAGGTTTCAGACAATCTGCCTTGGTTTTGATGACTCTCCCTTGCATTCTTCCACTTGTCAGCAATGTGAAAAACGCTAATCACTTGTTTTTAAAAATTTTTCAAGTTTAACAATAATAAAATGGTTATAAAAATAGTAATACAATTTAGAGTAATAAAAATTTAGAGTTAGGACAATTACAAGACAATAAAAAGCAAAGAATTACGGACGTCCGGATGCTCTCGGGCACTTAAGCCACGACAAGCATGCCTTGTGAACAAAGGAATCACCTTAAAAGCAATAGCCTGTTGCATATACAAAACACTTCATGATTACGCATATATTTTATTTAAAACAAGAACTTCGTCTGGTACTTGTCAAAAAGTTTCTGTTAATTCCCAGGCGCCTTTGAGTCTAAGTCAGGCTTGAAGAAGTTCATTTCTGTTGATAAGGAAAGCCATAAATTCCTCTCCTCTGGAAAATTTAGGGGTTTCTGTTATTGCTATCCTTGTGCGAAGAATTCCTTGATTATCTCATCTCTTTCTTGAGATAGTTAAAAAGTATTTTACATAGTATAGTTTCTATTTTAACATTGTGTTATAACCTAAAAATACATTTAACACACTACTTGAGAGAATTAATACAGCATAACTTTCCAACATTACATATATAATATTCATTGTAACTATTGCGTAAAGACAATCATAAAATATGCATTTTTCACAAGCAAGAAATGCATTGAAGCAGAAAATTAATGTGAAAAACGCTATTCACTTGTGTTAAAATTTTAGAAGTTTAATAGCAATGAAAATAGTAATAAAAATTAGGATAACAAGAGATAATAAAAAGTAAAGAATTATGGACGTCTGGGTGCCTTGTACTCTGCTACAAAGCAAACTTTGCTAACAAAGGATTGCCCTTTAAAAGCAATAGCTTATTGCATATTCATATATCTCATATATAATTCAAACATTCTTTTTCAAACTAGGGTGTTTTTGCTTAATTTTAGCTTTCTTTCTTCATCTTTTAAATTAATTTTCTGGGTCCTTTGAAGTTTGAGTGTTCTTGATACGGAGGTAATAATTCCTTTTTTGGAATCTTAGTGTCTTGTTGCTGTTATGTCTATTTAAACAGGATAATGTGAAGAATGTCTTGATTATCTTTTCCATTTTTTGTAGTAGTTACAAAAAGTATATTACATAGTTTTTATTTCAATATTATGCTTTAGCCTACAAACTGTATTTACTACACTACTTAAAAAATATTAATACAGGAGTATTTAAAAGAGATTAATACAGTACTTTCTAATATAACACATATAGTATTTATTTTAACATTTGTGAAGAGCCAATCATATAATATGTATTTTTCACATGGAGTACAAAGGCTCCTGCACTCCATCTGAACAAATCTGGATCACACCCTCATAGTTAAAGTTTCTCTCCACTAAAAGAAATACGAGTATTAAAAATAAATTAAAGCATTGTGTCTCTTGGAAATATGCAGGTGGAAAGGTGGAAGAAAGCAGGAGGAGAGAATTGAGGGAGTGAAAGTATGCTGTCCACAGTCTCCTGCTACAAGTTTATGTCAGAGTTTGAATCTATGCTTGAAAAATCATTGGATTCTGCATAGGTTATAAAAAGCTAAAACAAGAATACTATAAATAAATAGATAAAATACAAAGAGACAGGATGTTAAATGTCTGAGGTGTCTGGGCAGTAAAGGACCCTTAAAAATACTTTGTTCATTGGATAAAACAAGCTAGGTGATCATACAAGGAACATGGGACTATAGGAAATTGTCCTAGATCATCCAGTCCTTTCAGACCTCAGGGAAATCTTACATATAGCACCATGGATAAACACATCCTTTTTGTCACTGTTAGCTATTAAAGGCAAACCTTGTAGCTCTGTCCTCACACTCACCCCACCAATTGAAGTTTTAATTTCCAAAATACTCAGTCATATAATACTTCTGCATCTTGTTCCTGCTGCCAGATCAGAGTCTTTTCCCCCCATGATATGAGTGGTGGTGTCCTGGTTTAGGGCAAATTTGGGAGAAAACCTCCAAAAAGGGGGCCCCCCCAGAAAGCAAACCACACAGCCCCTCCCCTCAACCGGTTCAGGAAAACCTGTTTATTTAACAGGCAAAGCACTCTCCAGCACACAAAATGAACAATACCAGATGACAAAACTCATTTGCCACTCTGAAGAGATGACAAATTCAGAAAGTCTCTCCTGTGGCTGGTTGCTCTGTTATCAGTCCCTCCAGCACTGGGAAAAGCTGCTGCCCAGAGTAGGCCCCGGTAGGCCACAAAGTGCAAGCTCTCAGCGCTCTCCAGGTCCCCAGTCCAGAGCAAGTTCTAACAGTTCCAAGAAAAGGGAAAGAAAAAAAAAAAAACAGTCCAGGGAAAACTTGGACTGCCTCAGCTAGCTAAACTAACTAAAAAGCAAAGGAGTGCTCTGTTCTGCTCTGTCCGTGCCCAGACAACACAGTCCCCAGCCGAATGTGGAGGAGTGTTGCTTTTAGAAGACTGAGTGCAGTCTCTGATAACAAACTCTGTGCTTCTTCTTCTTCTCCCTGCCTTCACTCTCAGAACCAGTCTTGAAGGCACAGAATATAATATCCAGCATAAACAGAACAGACAACTGGGGATGCAAGGATCATAAATTCACCCTAGGACAGGTGGTCTCAGCAAGGTGGAACACCTTTGCTTCTCCATTCACCCAGAACAATCTTGTTGCAGTGTGCAGCTAGGCAAACGGAGCAAAAGGGCTTTGTGAATTTGAGATGGGAGTTTCTATTTTCTAAACCTAAAGCTGGAGTTTCTATTCTGTATTTTTACGTGTATTCATCCTTCCCCCTGAAGTTATTCCCATTGGATTTTACCTATAATGTATTCACACTGGGCATTGTTCTATTGGTCTCACCTTATCTCTTATTTTTCCCTATAAAACCTTTGTCTGGACCCGAGATCGGGGTCACTTGTACGTGCGGCAATCGGGCAAATACAACCTACTTTGGACTGCACAACAAGTGTCCACTCTCTTCAGTCTCTTTATCTCAGTCTTGCTAGCGCTATTTAAACAGCTGTATCCGTATCAGATGAACCTGCAAAGGTGTTTGTCGCTTCTCTCTCTCTCCGGCAGCCCCCGGAAACGCCTGGCCAGCGTTCCGGGAGAGAGTGTCCAGGCGAAAACAAGGAAGTCGGAGAGAGAAGAAAAGAACGAAAAGCGACACAATCTTTTTGATGCTGGTGGTGCTGTAGGAAGAAAATAGTTCCACTTGGTGAACAAAAAATGATGTGGAAAATTTAATCTTAGAAAACTTTTTTAAAAGCTTGAAATCCCTTTCCTCTCAATGGGATCTGATTGGGAATAAGAGGTATTTGAATGAGACACTCACCAGCTGCCTTTTCTCTGGACCTCCCAATTTCATACAGCAGTTGTGCTTTGGAAATTGCTGCATCTAGTGCTAAGCATCTGTGTTGGTGGCTGGGAAAATTTTTTGGGTTCATTCATCTGTTGTGTGGAATTGAAAAAGTTGTGAAGTGAAAGTTGGGTGGATAAGTCCCCATTCTTTGTATTTATGTAAGTTTTGGAGAGATAATGTTATGAAAAGAACTTCTTAAATGTAAACTTCTGAACAAAAGAGATTGAGGTTATGGGTGTTCTTAGCAAATTCAGCTGTAATAGGTTTGTGTTGACATGGGTTACATCTCCCTTCATACAGTATCATTACTAAACAGACATTTCAAATGACCTTTTACAATCACCTATTTCCTTTTCTTGTTTTATGAATAGCCTTGTACTCAGAGTTTCCCACCTTGTGGTCTCCTCTTACAGTTCATATTAATTTCAAAATGAGTTTGGCTTCCTGTAGAGTGTCACACAGTGTAGACTGAAGTTCAATATAGCCTTTCCTTTCTACAGGAAAGAAGGGACCAAAAAACTCATAGTGCCCTTTTTTGTTTGAAAGACTTTGGAAATGGCAGTCAGCAAATTGCTTTTATTTTCTTTTGAGGCAGTTCAGAAAGTGTGCGTTAATAAGGTGCCCTGCCCCTGTTTGAGATGTAAAACAGGGCTCTGACCTTTTATAGTGAATGATGATCCCACGGCACTTTCCTTCATGAGTTTGAGCATGTGAGTCTCAGTGATGTTGTTTTGCCCGGGCTCTCATTCATATATGTTTTCTGCCAAGTTGACTTGACCTTGTGCCTTCATTGGGACACATTATTCTTCATATCCTGCCCTAAATTGCTGTGTATTTCCTGGTGGCGGATGAAGGGAATTTTAGCAGAATTTCTGAGAGAGAGAGGCCACGATTCATATTTCGAAGGTTGAGCTACCCCAGCCTAGGCCTCAGATGCAGGCCTTGGTGAGGCCTTGAAGCCTATGACGCAGTTGGAAATTCAGTCTGTGGCGCAGTTAGAAATTATGTTAAGGTAACCACAGTGTAATTGAGCTTTCTGGGTGTGAATTAGTATAAGTCTGCAGTATGAAACTTTAACCACCTTAAGACAAAGACAAACAATGTTTGCTTGCCAATGAGATTGTACTCACAATTGTAAACTATATTGAAGTGTATATAAACTGCCATCTTACAAACAATAAAAGGAGAACGTACGTTTCGCCACATTGGTGTGGATCTGCGTTTGTCCTGTCCAGCCTCCTGGAATTTATGAGTCCCTGATTCAGGAAGCTGTACAATTTTGAAAAGCAATTTGAGACCCCTCTGAATGAAAAGTGCTTCACACATGAAAAAAAAGTAGTGCTATCAATTGTCATTTTCAGCCTCAAATCCTGATTTTGAAAGGGTCATTTATACTCCTCTAAGGAAAATACACAGCAGCGTGCTAAAAAAAAAACTAAAACAGCCAAAGAATATTCTGTCTCATGTAATTTCAGGCTCTGCAATCCCAGGGAGCATTAATAACTATTTTGCTGTTCTCACTGATCTCTCTACATGGGTGGAGAGGGAAAGAGCTGGAAGAGACAAGCTGCACTGAGGAGATGCTCCAAGTGGTCCCATGCCCTATGCATAAGCCGCTTTCCTGCTGTGAGGAGACTCAGCCAGGGAAGAGACAACATGCAGATGGATGAGGAAAAGGCATAGGGGAAGCTTTGGACTTGTCCATTTGATTATGATATAGGAAAGACCATCTTTCCCCATCGTGGCCTGGCATTCTGGCTGCATCTGCTGCCTTTCCCACTGTATTGTTCCCATTTTCCCTTAGCAGATGCCTACAAGTGAAGACACCATTGCAAGATCTCACTCAGCCACCTTTTAGATG
This sequence comes from Vidua chalybeata, assembly GCF_026979565.1. Classification (NCBI taxonomy): domain Eukaryota; kingdom Metazoa; phylum Chordata; class Aves; order Passeriformes; family Viduidae; genus Vidua; species Vidua chalybeata. Next base: position 105,009 of record NW_026530339.1, read on the forward strand.
ACAAATGCCACATGAAACTGGAGCCCATCTACTCTGAGGTTCATGCAAACTGAGCAGCCTGCTGAGAGCTGCTGAGTTGTGAGGTGCAAGGAAAGTGCAAAGGTTTTATGAAGGTGTCATGGTTTGACGCTGGCACAATGCCAGCGCCCCCGTGAAAATGCACCTTCCCCAAATGAGTGCTGTGAGATGCGATCAGGAACAGAGCAGAGCAGGCTCAAGCTTAAAAACAAAGGAAAGAACTTTATTAAGCTACTACTATGATAAAAGACACACACTGAATCCAGAATTAAAACCTTCCAAAACATTCCTCCCCCCCCCCACCCAAACTCCAACAAACCACAGTGAGACACAACTTGGACCCTCAATCAAGTTACCACCCTTCAGATAATCAATACTCAGTCCATCAAGGGAGAGAGGAGTCTCTCTTGCACCATAGACCCCCCAGGGAACACAGTTGTGACCTCCTGTGTTTCCATGTCACACATGGCAACTGCCCGGAGAAAATCTGCCATTGTGACACCCTCCTTTCCATTTCACAGTGCATGGACCAAGAGTGCTCATAGGTTTCCTTTCAAGGATGCTTTGCCAAGGACCAAAAGAACAACAGTTTCTCATTTTTGGGACAACAGTCCCCCCCATTTTCTCCTCCCCTGGGGCCGAGGGTCCCGAGAACAGAGATCTTCTTCTTCCTGGAGACAGAGGGCACCACCACACCCTCCTCAACTTTTCTCTGCTCATTCCACTCCTGCACTTGCAGTTCCTGAAGAAGGTCACTCCCACTCCTGCACTCTCTTGGCCCAAGTCATTGCATCCTCCTAAATGCAGTCTCTGTCTTGCAGGATTGGTTCAGTCTATGGCTATACAAGAAAAGTCCAGCCAAAAGCCACTCCATCATCTCCTCCCACCTAGGATTTCTTCTTCTAACATCTCAGGTCCCCGACTGTTTCTTTTCTCTTTCAAATCGAGGAGGAGTAGCATTTCACAAAGCTTTCATTATCCAAGAAGGGGTTAAAAGTCTCGGACTCCCAGGACGGCTGAAATCTCTGCCCAGAACTCCAACTCCCACGGCTGGGCACCTCCCCCCCCCTTCTCTTTCTCCTTTGCCGGCGTACTGCTGGCACAGCCTCTGTCTCTTTCACTCTCTCTCCCTCTGGCGGGGGGAGGGGGGGGGGGAAACAAAGACATCTCAGTTTTTTCCACCCTTCCGTCCTGCAGGGGCCGGCCCAGTTCCAGTCCCTTCACACCTTGGGCCTACCTCTCCCAGGCTTCATGGCTTCCCCTCCCCCACCCAGCCTGTGGCTGGGCAGGGGAGAGTCTGCACTCGTCGCTGACAGGAACCAAAGAGAGGGTTCCCCTGGGAGTTCTCTGCTTTTAACCCCCTGTGTTCTCAGAGGCGTGTCCAATGCCTTCAGTGGTCACTCCAAGTGCCAATATACAAACCTGACCACTGATTGGTTTGACCCTAACTTCCTGAAAAAATTCACTTCCCTGTCAAACCATGACAGAAGGGTAGCAGAGGGAGAGAAAGACCTGGTCAGTGGTTGGAGTGCTGTGCTTGCAACTTTGTGGAGCACTTCACACTTATTTTGGCATGGGTGTAAAATGCTACCTAAGCAGAATGGTGGCAGGTTGCACCCTCCTTTTACTGACATTGTACCAGAGTCAATGTCAAGACAAGATGAAATTCAGGTCCTAAATCACAGCAGGTCATCTGTCTGGAATTGTACCCAATATGGTTCTTTTGCATTCAGCAAATATTCAGTCCTGACATTGTTTATTCATGGGAAATGTATTCAGTTGAATTTTCCAGCAGCTCAGGCAATGACTCTTCCTAATTTTTCTTATGGGAGCCTGTTCTGCTGTTGGGTTGACTATGTTGATAGGACCATTTTTTCATTGTTCCATCTAAATAGTCAATTTTTCTCCTTACTATATCCCACTCCATGAGTTTCTTGTTTGTGCATACGAGTTTGGTTTGGTGAGAGACAGCAGCAGCCTAAGTGCGAAAAACACATTCACTCTCCTGTGAAAATTTAAAAAGTTTAATAAAGGACAACAGGAGACAAGGACCATAGAGCAAAGGTTATCACAACCAGGTGCATCTTGGCACTCAGCCAAGACCACACTTTTATCTTCTGGGATACCCCTTGAATACCTTTTAAATACCTTTTCCCTTACATCAGCCTGTTGCATATTCATAGACCCTTATGCATAGTAAACTTTTTCCCCAAACTAGTTTACATGTTCCAAGAATTGTTTGGCATGGCTCCTCCTTGGGTCCGCCTTTTCAGAGCATGCATATTCCTTAGCTGTGGTTTTAGTCCGTTGTTATCACCTTCAATTTTTGGGCCTTGGTCCACACTGTCTTCAGACGGTGAGTGCTGATAGTTGGCATATCTGTAGCAGGTGTCTTCATCCTATGTTCATTGGATGTTATCCCATCCAAGCAGGCATTTTAACACAAGCATAGCTATTTCACTAAGCTTAATTAACAACAGAAATAAAAACTATATAACAAAGTTATTTTAACACTACATGTATAAAATCCATTTTAATATTTGCGAAAAGCCAATATTAAGATACATGTGTATCTTGGATTCAAAGTTTCCTTATTGTCATAGTTTAGTAATGGTTGGTACTCACCAATTTAATGTTCCCACTGAAACACTCCAAACCAAGTGCTGCTTGCTCGCTTCCCCCTCCCTGCTGTGGCAGGATGGAAAGGGGAACTGGAGGAAAAAAAGGTAAAGATCATGGGTTGAGATAAGAACCATTTACTGGAAACAGCAATGAGATAAGACAATTGACAGGAACAGGAACAATACTAACGGCAGAGGGTACAAGAAACGAACATTTCACATGTGAGTTCTCTCACCCCCAACAATACCCAACCACTCCCTCTGCCATGTTGTGCGACCTAGAAAAGACCCCTTCCCCCTGTCCCTGGCAATGATATGAGGTGGTATAGAATAAGCTCTGGGTCCCAGCTATGTCCCCTTCTGGCTACTGCAAAAAATTAACCCTGACCTGGCTGGAACCAGGACACTGATATAGGTCAAAATCAGTTTTGAAAACATTACCTCCTGGAAACCTCTTAGAAAGCTCTGTCAAATAAAACTGTAACCAAAGTGGTCTTTGTAGTTGAAAAAAAAATCCCTTGTGAAGGGAAGAAATCATTTGAGCTATAGTTTGAAAGTCTTTATAGCAGGTAGAAGAAGTTCAGTGTCTATGGAGTCAGCTCACCCTTCAGAGATGCTGGTTCAGTCCCTCAATCTGACACAACTTTCCTACACAACCAGATGTGTCTATTCAATTCCCACAAGACCTGAGGTAGGTTAACACTGGCATGAAATATAGAATGGTGCTTATTAGCATCATGACAGGGGGATGTATTCTTTTTTTTGGTAATATCTTAAAAAGAGGCAGTGGTGGGGTGTCCTGGATTAGGGCAAATTTGGGAGAAAACCTCCAAAAGGGGCCCCCCAAGAAAACCAACCCACACGGCCCCTCCCCCCAATTGGTTTGGGAAAATTTCCTTGGAGAGAAGTGGAAAAAAATCTGTTTATTTAACAGGCAAAACACTCCCCAGCACACAAAATGAACAATACCAGATGACAAATTCAGAAAGTCTCTCCTGGGGGTGGTCACTCTGTTATCAGCCCCTCCAGTACTGGGAAAGGATGCTGCCCAGAGTAGGCCCTGGTAGGCCACAAAGTGCAAGCTCTAGGCGTTTCCCTGGGTCCCAGTCCGGAACAGGTTTGAATGGTTCCAAGAAAAGGGAAAGAAAACCAGTCCAGGGAAAACTTGGACTGCCTCAGCTAGCTAAACTAACTAAAAAGCAAAGGAGCCCTGTGTTCTGCCCCGTCCGTGCCCAGACAACACAGTGGAGTTCTGTGTTCCAGCAGACTGTGGAGGAGTGAGTGAGGCTGATAACAAAACTCCATGCTTCTTCTTCTCCCCGCCTTTGCTCTCCGAGCCAGTCTTGAAGACACAGAATATAATATCCAGCATAAACAGAACACATGACTGGGGATACAAGCATCATAATGTCACCTTAGGACACGGGGTGATTAAAAAAGGGCTCTAGAGAGGGCAGTGACCTGGGGCGTGGCTAACAGGAGCAGGCAAACAGGAGCATGGCACGTCTCTGAGGGCATGGCACAGCAGTTTGTGCAAGCAGGGAAAGCAGGTAGGGTTGCAGGTTTCTGCCTGCTAGTGGGGTTATTAGTTTCTGGTAGGTGCAATTTTGTTGGTTGGTTGGTTTTGGGTTTTTTCTTAGTAATGGTTTTTACATGATCAAAAGCCGCAGTTAGTAAAAGTGAATGTAGCCAAATAGAACCCTCCAAGAAGGATGCGTCTGTCCTGACCCCTTCCTGTGAGGAGTGTTTGAGTTTATCAGTGGTACCAGAGGGTGTTGCAGAAGAAGCCTGCCGGCAGTGTGGCAGAGCTTAGGGAGGAAGTTAAAAGACTAAGGAGTATTAGGGAAAACAAAAGTGTCTTAGGTTGCAATGCAAGATGTGGCCAGGGATGTGTATTTGATTGCAATCTGTTAGAAACAGGTGGGGCAGTTATCTTCTGTTAATGCGCCACCTGTTAAAACCAGGTGAGACAGTTTTCTTTCTGTCTTCCACAACCCATCCTCCTTCTGGGAGATAGCTTCTGTTAATGGGCCATTGAGTCTCACTGCATGACTGATAAAAATTACATCATCCCATTGTGAGATGCTCTGCCCAGGGGGAGGAGCCAAGCATTCCTACTTGGATATAATCAGAGATTTGGAACACCACAGGCAGCCTTTTCCCACTGGATTCCCAGAGGAAGATCAGGCCCATCTGCACCACCACTGGACCTTGAGAGGAAAACTACACCCTTTTTACAGGATCACTGTATTCAACAGAACTACATCTGTCACTCCAGGAGAACTGCAGCCACCATTTAATAGGACTGCTACCAACACCCTGACCAACAGGGTGTCAGGTCATATTCTGACTCTGACAGTGTTGTTTTGTGTTGCTGCATTTTTATTTTTACTTTTATTTTCCTAATAAAGAACTGTTATTCCTACTCCTATATCTTTGCCTGAGAGCCCCTTAATTTCAAAATTATAATAATTTGGAGGGAGGGAGTTTACATTTGCAATTTCAAGAGAGGCTTCTGCCTTCCATATCAGACACCTGTCTTTTCAAACCTAGACACAACCTTTTACCAATAGGAAGGCATTAGGGGAGGAATGCAGGGTAAGGGCTATCCAATAGAAGCCACCAAGGGGAAGGAGCAAGACCTGCACCCCAATCTTGCTTCAAGGAGAGGATGAAGGACAGGGAACATTCCAGAAGGGAACAAAGGAGCTACAAGGAGATTGACAGGTGTATTGACATACACTTGGCAGGAGAATCTTGGGGTAAACAACTCAGAACTGAACCATTAGGGAAACCAAATGGGGTACATGGAATGAACCATTACAACTTATAACAAGGAATATTTAAAACCTACTACAGAAGAACAAACTGTAAAATAACAAACTACCACAGGTAGGAAGGAGGATCCTGGTAATTGTAGGCCAGTTAGCCTGACCTCAGTACCCGGTAAGGTAATGGAACAGTTTATACTGAGTGTCATCACGAAGCACCTACAGGATGGCCAGGGTATCAGACCCAGCCAGCATGGGTTTAGGAGGGGTAGGTCATGTTTGAACAATGTGACCTCCTTTTATGACCAGATCACCCACCTGGTGGATGGGGGAAAGGCTGTGGATGTTGTGTACCTGCACTTCAGCAAGGCCTCTGACACTGTCTCCCACAGCATACTCCTGGAAAAGCTGGCAGCCCATGGCTTGGACAGGAGCATTCTTTGCTGGGTTAAGAACTGGCTGGATGGCTGGGCCCAGAGAGTGGTGGTGAATGGTGCTGCATCCATCTGGCAGCCAGTCAGCAGTGGTGTCCCTCAGGGGTCTCTGCTTTGTAGCCCCTTAAGTTCTTCCAAGACCTTTTTCTTGATGTTTAACTGATTTGAGCTGGGACAGCCCTTATCAAGAATGTTTCCTTCATGAGGGATGACAATATTAATGTCTCTATTTATGGGAAGAATAACCCATCAGGAGAATTTTTTTTTAACTTTGAGGATTTGAAAAATCTTCTTTCTCTGAGCTGAAACAGCTTATGGCAAGTTGATATCACCCATTTGCAAAGAACCCAAGAAGGTAATGTCAATTCTATTAGAAAAATAACCTCCCACCAATAATAATAATAATAATGGGGTGGAGAAGCAATCCTTTTGAGGCAAATTCACTGAGTAATTTCTATGAATTTGCTCTTTTCTTCTCAGAGTTGAGATGTTAAACACTTTGCTATCATTACATGAATTATAAAGATTACTATTTTCTTTCCACTCTTGTAAAAAAAATTAAGCAAGGGAAAAGCTGCAGTCTAGCATTATTGCTAGAGGTATGTGTCCTTTAGAGAATACTCCTGGGTTTTGATGAATGCTGTCTCAAAGAGTGAGTCAGTGTCCATAGAGAGGATGTAGTGGGTTGATGCTGGCCAGATGCCAGGCACCCACCAAAGCTGCTCTATCGCCCCCCTTCACAGCTGGACAGGGGAGAGAAAATTTAACAAAGGGTTCATGAGTTGAGATAAGGACCATGAGACACCATTCATCAAATACCATCACAGGCAAAACAGGCTCAAAATTAGAGATATTAATTGAATTTATTGCTAACAAAATCGAAGCAGGATAATGAGAAGTAAAAGAAACCCTTCAAAACACCTTTCCCCCACCCCTCCCTCCTTTCCAGCTCTACTGCCTACTCCAGTGGCATAAGAAGACAGGGAATGGAGGTTATGTTCAGTTCATCACCTGTGACTTCTCCCATTGCTCCAGGAGAGGAGATGTTTCCCTGCTTCACTGTAGGGTCCCTCCTGTGGCAAGCACATTTCTCTCTCTCTCAGGATTTTTCATAGAGGTACACAGAGAGAAAGAAAGAGAAAACAATTTCTATTTCTGCTCCTTGTTTTTCTCATGTGGAATGTGCTTGGAGAATTGTTTACCTGGGGTGATTGCTTGATTGGATTCTGGTGAGGATTGTTTGAGTCTGGTGGCCAATCGGATCCACCTGTGTCTGGACTCTGGTGAACAGGGTCACGAGTTGTGAGTAGTTAGATATGGTAGTTGGAGAAAGTAGCATGTAGTTTTTAGTATCCTCCTTTATATAGTATATTAATGTATTATAGCATAGTTATAATAAATCATTCAGCCTTCTGAACTGGAGTCAGACATCATCATTCTTCCCACTGGGTTCACCTGCATTTTACAACACCCTCCCACGGGGGACACTTCTCTGTGAACTTCTCCAATGTGAGTCCATCCCACAGGCAACAGTTCTCTGCAAACTACTGCAACGTGACTCCATCCCATGGGCAACAGTCCTCCCTAAACTGCTGCAGCATGGGTCACTCTTCCATGGGGTGCAGTCCTTCAAGGACAGATTGCTCCAGTGACAGTTCCTCTCTCCACAGGCTTCCCGTGGGATCATAGCCTCCTCTCAGGCATCCACCTGCTCTGGCATGAGTCTCCTCCACAGGCTGTGGGTGGATCTCTGCATCCCAGTGGATTTCCATGGACTGCAGGGGCATAGTTGTTTCACCATGGCCTTCACCACAGACTGCAGAGGAATCCCAGCTCTGGTACATGGAGCACCTCCTCCCCCTCCTTCTGCACTGACCTTGGTGTCTGCAGAGTTGTTCTTTTCACATGTTCTCACCCTACTCTGGCTGCAATTACATCTGTGCAACAACTTTTTTCTTTCTTCTCAAATATGTTATCACAGAGGCATTACCACCATCTCTAATTCCCCCACCCTTGGTGTTACAAATTGAGGGGGGAGTTTAAACCAGTCCCTGCCTCTTCCCAGGTCTTTGGCAGTAGACAGTAACTTTATTGAGGCAGCCAGAACCCCAAAAGCTACTCTTGTTCTGCAAGTTCTTGATAATGGCTGATTAGGTCTATTACAAAATGAATGATTTATTAAATAGACCAAGGAAAACAGACTTAAGACTTAAAGTAGACTTCTTACTACACAGGATAAAGAAAGAAACCCTACTAGTAGATAACATACAGTGCACAATTAAGGTACCAAATTTTACAGCTAGGAAAGAAATAGTATAGATTAGGATTCAATGTGTCTTACCATCCAATTGCTGATGGGGCATGCATCAAATCTTTCCTCTCAATTTCCAGAAAAGTATCTACGAAGATGCATCCAAGCTTTGTAGGAGAAGGCCTACATGTTTCCAGGGAGTGTGTAAGAGGCTTCTATCTCCATAATAATTTGTGTGGCTTTTATAGTCATAAAGAGCAGTGTCTTTGGGTCAATGATTTTTTTATCTCTTCCCACATCTGCTCTCCAGACCAATATGTTGATTGTTAGTTGGGGGTCTCAGCCCTTTTGGTGCCAGAGATGACCCCCTGCCAGGCATTTGACCCAGCCTGGGTTATCTCTTCCATATACACTAGCCATCTGGGGGGGGGAGGGGGGGGCGGTGGAGATGGCATCCTACCACACTTGGCCAGTGGCACGTCCATCTTTGGAGCTTCCAGAGGTTGTGTCTGTAGCACCCCTGCTACCAAAACCAGGCCATGCAAACCAATAAAACTCTGCATAGCACTAATCTAGTTTTTTCTTAGAATGCAATTTTAAGACTTCTAATTTTTTCTCTGTTACCTGATTCCATTATTAGGTTGCTTTTGACCTCAAAACATCAAAAAGTTCATCTCTTCCTCATTAAAGATTCTTGAATCTTGAATCACTGCTATCCTTCCCAAGTAGCAACTGCAACTGCATTTCACCACTTAATATTTAAGCAACTCCCTGTCCAAAACAAATCATACCTTACCTCCTCTTTGATTGCTCTAAAAATCAAACCTAACCCAGTTCAAAGGACTATATAAGTTATCTTTAATATCAGAGGCAACTCTGTTTGCTTCTGTTGGTGACATGAATGTGAAAAGTCCATGGAATAGTATGGGAAAGACAACAGAAAGGAAAAACCCCACCACATTTTCCTTATAGAGTATTTCAAAGGAAATTCTGGATACATGCCTTTCTTTGACCTTTTCCTTAAATTAGTGGTATAGGCAGCTGCTGTGCTTTTATTACACATCCCAGTGCAGGCACCAACTTGCAAGCAAGGTAGGTGTGTCCATGCATGTGTGCACATGCATGTGTTTGTTATTAAACCTGTCAACCAAAGGTCTTCAATGCTGGTTTTACCTTTTTTTTTTTTTTCATAGTTTCCAAGGAGGAATGTGGTTGTTTGTGGACTTTGTTTATGTTCACTGGGTGACAGGAAACTTAGGAGCTTTTAGTGAATTCAGATATACTCCGTGAATCTCCAGACATCTGGGTTTAAAAGATTTCATTAAGTCTGAGAATAGAGGAAGAAAATAAACATTTCTGCTGCTATCTAGCTGCAGAGTAATGAAAGGTTTTCAGTCTGTGGGGCCCACCAGGACAGTGCCTCCTACAAAGGGAGAAAATTAAGGAGAAATAAAAAAGGCTCAAATTGCAAAAAAAAATTGCAAATTAGAATCTTAAAGCTACTGCTCAATTTGAATTTGGTCTTCATTTTACCAAGACCCTGTTGAGCTGGTTGGCCTTGGTAAGACTCTAATGGAGCAGAGTGTGCCCATCATCTACAGGATGGACTTCATGGGAAGGGTGATGGCTCTAACAAAGGCATGAAGGCAGCTGTAATGATTCCAGCTAATTGCATCCACCCCAGCAGAAATGGACACAGGCAGGGTCTGTGCTCTCCCTCTCCTTGCTTGACTTCCCTCGCCTGGGAAGCTAAATGGGCTGATGGCAGTATGAAGATGGACACGCGTCTGCTCTGTGTCACTGCAAGAGGGGTTTAGTGTCACCAAACTGACAGCTAGCCCATACACCTGGCTCTGCCTCATGACATAGAGACAGATGATTTATCTCATAGTCTAATGTATCCCCTGCCTCTACCCACCTGTGGGCTCCTTGGGGCAGGTACTTCCTTCAGATTGTGTGTTTGTGCAGAGCCTAATTGCAGATGCAAAGGCAATATAAATAATAAGGTTAAAAAGAGGGGAGGTGAAAAGGGAATGGAAATGGAGCTGCTTCTCAGCTTCCCAGCTTTTCCTGGAGTCAAAAAGAGAGTGCAAAGGGTATTGCAGGATATGTCAGAGTATTTAGTCTTGAATCATTTGCCATCCTGTTTTTATTACCCTGCAGATATATTTCAAATAAAGTGTTTAGGTGGAGCTGATGACCTCACTTATAGTTGAGGTTGCCTGTCACTTTCTATGATAAGTCCCTGATTTGGTTGTTTGGACTGTGACAACTCCCAGTGTTTGAACTGAAACTTCCCCTTCTGCAGGTCAAACTTGCACCAAGTTAATTTCAGAGGAGGGGGATTTTCAGTGACTCGCTAAAACCATGCTGGCTTTTATCATTTGGAAAGAGGATTCCTACTTTTTCATCTTTCAATATTTAAATTGCCCATACTATTCCAGTTATGCCATTATACACCAGTTTTTAAAAGTGATGAGAAGTTCTAATATTAAGTGGCTCCATATGCTGGCCAGCACCTAGGGTGTTGCCTCTTTTTCTCCTCAGCACAGGCTTTCCCAGTGATGCCTTTTCCTCTGGTCCTAGAAATATGAGCCAGACACAGCTAAGGTGATAAAAAGGAGCACTTTTATATAAGGATCCTTAGGTGCACAATTCATCAGGTGGAAAACACCGAAGATGCACACCCTGCATGACGTGTGTACAATTTTTATAGATTTTGCAAATTAGCATATCTGACAAGAGCCCCCATTAGAAGCACACTCAGTGAAGTAATGACCCCAGCTGTAGCACCTTCAAAATCCCCCCCCCCTCAGATGAGGATTAGGCTCTGTTTATAAAAAATATGTCTCAAAGAGCTGGTTTCAACCTTGGTTTCTATGGAGAACCAAGATAAGCATAGGGATCCTGGAATTTGTTTTGTCTTTCTGCCTAGGAAGATACTGAAGCTAAGTTACAATCATAGACTACAAAGCTACAAATATATATGTAAAGAATACAGAGAACATAGAAAAAAAGGTAAAAATTAAGATGGCATCACCAGCAGTGGCAGTCCAGCCATTTTTAGTCTGGAGAAAAGGTGGCTGAGGAGAGACAGTAGATGTGGTATAGCAGTCAGAGGCCCTGCAAGGCCCCATGGTGGTCACTAGCCTAAGATAAGAAATGCAGAGTCATGATGAGTGGACCAGAGCTGCCCCTCTTCCGCCATCAGACCCCTGTTATCTCTCTGTAAGGCTATAGGTTGTATTCTCCTCAACCCTAGCCACTGGACAATTTCCAATCCCCCAGTAGCCTACTTGAACCCTCACCTCTGCCCAGTTCAGTGGAAGAGCTGTCACTGGAACCCTTTGCATTAGCTACCAATAAAGACAATGCTGCAGAACTTCACACAGCCTTCTCCTCTCTCCATCCCCGCATCTGCTGAGGCACTTAGCGAACACTGAGAGCTGAACTCACTAGAGCTGAAATCACTCCAGAATTGCTCGCTAGGTCGCCTGTGGCTAGGAGCTAGCCTGAGGGCCCAGAAAGGCTGCGCCTCACCAGCACAGCGCTATCCGGGACACCTACTGCGGCAGCTGCCCGGGGGCTGGCTGGACCCCCGGGACCCCAGGCCGCGATAATGTGGCACTTGGGGACATGATTTACTGATGGACTTGGCAGTGCCGGGTTAACTGTTGGACACAATCATCTTAGAGATCTTTGCCAACCTTACTGATTCTATGATCTTTCCAGAGATAGCAATATCATAAAAAGAAACCAAATTAATAAGGGAGGTGGCAAAAGAGTTAGAATGTCAAGACATCAGTGGATTTGAAGGCTTTGCCTTTGTGTGTTGTGTCGTTAATAAACACAATCTCAGGTCCAAGTGAGCTACTGCTAGGTGTGCATTTACGTGTTCTTTTCTTTTCCAGTGTCCTCAGGTGATGATGAGGAAGGCTTTTGGATGAGTTTTCTGGGAGAGTGAATTATCCATTTGTCTTGTTGGGGTTTTGCTTGTTTGTTTGGTTTTTTGTTTAAAATGTGTGTAGAATTACATGGATGTTCTTGGGCTTAGTTCAGTCCTCGTACTGTTATTGGCAACTCATTAACAATTGGTTGCCAGAAGAGTGAGTCACTGGCCCCATAGACAGGTACAGCGATTCCAGAAATGATTGGTGGCCAAAAAACAGCATGTTGATATTGCCATTGCTCAGGTTTTGATGGCAGTAGTGTTGTTGTCTCTGATCCTGTGTGCACACCATCTGGGTGTTACAGTAGTTATACTTAGTAGCTGGGCATTAGAAATAAATTGCTACATCCAGTTTTCAGCTCCTCCAAGTCACTTGACCTGTATTTCTTCAAGACCTGTTACAGTGGTGTCTCAGTTGAACAAGGGCCCTTCTGTAATAATAATGATGTTATTTGTTTCATATTCATTTTCATTTTTCCTTATTTACCCAGGATCATGAGCCAAATTGTCCCCTTCTTAAACCAAGTCTTTCCTGGCCCACTGTAAATCATGTTTGAACTCTAGTCCTCTCCAGCCTTGCTGAGTCACCCTGGAGCTTGGCTTTGAGTTTTCTTCACTGATAAGAGGTGGAGAGCAACTCTTAAACTTTAGAGATTGGTGCCAGGAGAAATCCATTAGTAAACATGATAAAGGATTCCAGTTACTCCAGTAATTCAGGCTGTATAGCTATTGAAAACAAAGTTTGCATCTATGTGTGGACATATTTACATATATACATAATTGTATGAGAATTAGGATTAAAAGTAAATTAATATAGATTTTTTTTCTCTTAAATAATAATAATAGTTGCTCTTGAATTGTCTAATGTGTTGCCTTTTTCAACCTAGAAATTAAACTCGAGATAAAATTAATATGGGAGGGAGGTAATATAAAAGTGGATCTTTTTTGAAGGCCTTCAGGGGTAGTTATGGAAAGATGTCCACAAAAGCCCACCCACACCAGGTGAATACAGTTTTTATATGTTTAGCAAATTAGCATACTTGACAAAAAGCACCAGTTAGGAGGACAAGTGGTGATGGAATTCCCCCAGGTCAAGCCCCTTCTCTGGAGTGCCCCCTTGGCACTATCTGTACTTTGTCCATTAAATGTATCTTGAAGAGTTGTTGTCGGCCTTGGTAGCCAGGAAGAACCAAGATAGGATAGGGGCCTTGTATCCCCCAGGGCTTGGAGCTCTGGAATTTGTTTTTTCTTTCTGCCTAGGGAAAGGGCATGGAAAATTACTGGGAAAACTACCCACTAATACAATAGGCTACAGAGCTACAAATATATATGTGCAAAGAATACAGAGAACATATAAAAGAAAAAAAGACAAAAAACAAAATGGCATCAAATGAGTGGTAGAATGTTCTTCCCCCAATATATTTACTGCTCTGGAAAGGATGCTGACAGCATAGATTAAGTAAAGAACATATCTCGTACTGAAGAGTCCCTTTTACCACTGAAGCATCATTCCCAGCTGTTCCCTATTGTACAATGCCCTTCTCTTCCTCTCACTTCCTGCCTTCTGTACATCTCCACCCATAGTAGCAAATCGTCCTTCTATATCAACTGCCATTCACTCAGTAATGAAAAAGGCAGTGGAGCACAGTTTCCATTTAATCTCCACAGATTCATTATGCAGCAATGAAAAGCTTTCATTCTTGCTATGCCAAAGCTCCTAATTTTGCCAATTTATTTCAGTTTGCTCGAGCATCAAGATTTGAATCTTTGCCTCCGGCCCGTGTTATCCAATTAGCACTCAGCTGGATCCAAGGGTGGAAGGACGGTTGGTTTGCATGGACTGAGTTTTGTTTTGAGAGCTGCATAGCCAACTCATGATTTTTAAGCGTGTTATGACATGAGGTGTGCAGTGGTTTGGTTTTTTCCCTGTTTTTTTTTCTTTTTAAACATCTGCAGCTGAATCAATCAGTGATGAGGCTTAAATTATAAAGTGCTTGAAACTCAGAAGTCACAGAAATAAGATGCAATTTGTATAATTTTAAAACTAATTCAGAGTTTTTAAGGAGTCTGCCCCACAATCTTCAAATATTTTTACTTCAGCAGTATTAGCAACTCCAGTTATAATGCTGCTGATGGTGGCCCACATAGAGGTACGATCTTTAATCCTAAAGTGATTATGAATTACCACCAAATCACTCACTCTTCCATGTTGGCTGTCTTAGGTTGGAAATGGGGGTGTGTATTCTATTCCTATCTGTTAGAGATGGGGCAGTTATCTTCTGTTAATTGGGCAGTTTTCTTTATCTCTTCCACAACCAATCCTCCCTCCGGGGAGATATCTTCTGTTAATGGGCCATTGAGTCTCACTGCATGACTGATAAAATTACATCATCCCATTGTGAGATGCTCCACTCAGAGGGAGGAGCCAAGCATTCCTACCTGGATATAATCAGAGACTTGGAAGACCACAGGCAGCTTTTTCCACTGGATTCCAAGAGGAGCAGCTTTCTTCTCCATTGGATTCCCAGAGGAAGACCAGGCCCATCTACACCACCACTGGACCTTCAGAGGAAAACTACACCCTTCTACAGGATCACTGCTTCAACAGAACCACATCTGTCACTCCAGGAGGACTGCAGCCATCATTTAATAGGACTGCTACCAACACCCTGACCAACAGGGTGTCAGTGGGGTTTTTTTTGTTGTTGTTGTTGTTTGTACTATTGCATTTGTATTTTTAGTTTTCCTAGTAAAGGACTGTTATTCCTATTCCCTTATCTTTGCCTGAGAGCCTTTTAATTTCAAAATTATAATAAATTGGAAGGAGGGGGTTTACATTTTCCATTTCATGGAAGGCTCCTGCCTTCCTTAGAAGACACCTGTCTTTTCAAACCAAGACATTGGCAGATGCAGCACTTTTCCCTCTGTAGTGGGTTGACACTGGCTGGATTTCAGGCATCCACCAAAGCTGCTCTGTCATTCCCCTCTGCATCTGGACAGAAGAGAGAATATATAGTGAAAGGCTCATGAGATGAGATAAGGATGGGGAGAGGTCACTCATTGATTACTATCACAAGTGAAAGAGACTTGACTTGGGGAAATTAACTGAGTTTATTACCAATCAAAATCAGAGCAGGATAATGAGAAGTAAAACAAATATTAAAATCACCTTTGGCCCACCCCTCCCTCCTTCCTGGGCTCTACCTCCTCCCCTCACAGAGGTGCAGGGAGACAGGAAATGGGAGTTATGGTTCGTTCGTCACATGTTTCTGCCTCTGCTTCCTCCACAGGGAGAGTAGTCCTTCCCTTGCTTCAGCATGGGGGTCCGTCTCACGGGACATAGTTCTCCAGCATGATTCTTTCTCATGGGGTACAGTTCTTCACAGACTGCTCCAAGATGGGTCACTCTTCCATGGAGTGCACTCCTTAAGGAACAGGTTGCTCCAACATGGGTCCCCCACAGGGTCACAAGTCCTAGCAGGAAACCTGCTCCAGTGGGGGCTCCTCTCTCCACATGTCCATGGGTCCCTGCCAGAACCCTGCTCCAACACGGGCTTCCCATGAGGTCACGGCACTTTTTCGGACATCCACCTGCTCCAGTGTGGGTCTTATCCACAGACTACAGGTGGATCTTTACATCCCCAATGACCTCCATGGGCTACAGGGGAACAGCTGCTTCACCATGGTCTTCACTATGGACTGCAGAGGAATCCCAGACACAGCACCAGGTCTTAAAGAGACAGTAACGATTTTTTTTTTGGCACAAATAGATATGGAATACAATAACATTTTGAGTTACCCACGACAGGGGCCCAGAACTGCACACAGTACTCAAGGTGGGACCTCAACAGTGCCAAGTACAGAGACACAATCACTTCCCTGGTCCTGCTGGCCACACTATTGCTAGTACAAGCCAGGATGCCATTGGCCTTCTTGGTCACCTGGGCACACGGCTGGCCCATGTTCAGCTGGCTGTCAACCAGCACCCCTAGGTGCTTTTCCACTGAGCAGCTTTTCAGTCACTCTTCCCCAGGCCTGAAGCATTGCATGAGGTTGTTGTAACCTAAGTGCAGAACCTGGAACTTCATCTTGTTGAACTTCATACAATTGGCCTAAGCCCATGAATCTAGCCTCTTCAGATCCCTCTCCAGAGCCTCCCACCCTCTAGCAGATCAACACTCACTCCAAACTTAGTGTCATCTGCAATCTTGCTAAGGATGCACTTGATCCCCCACTCCAGATTATCCATAAAGTTATTAAACAGGACTTGCCCCAATACTGAGCTTTGGGGAACCCCACTTTTCACAGGCTGCTAACTGGACGCAGCAACATTCACCACCACCCTCTGGGCCCAGCCATCCAGCCAGTTTTTAACTCAGCAAAGAGTGCACCTTTCCAAGCTGTGCGCTGCCAGCTTCTCCAGGAATATGCTGTGGGACACACTATTGACGGTGGTGCCTAGACAACACTGACAGCCTTTCTTCATCCACCAGGCAGATCTCCTTGTCCTGCAAACTGTGAGCAATGCCATTACTTAGTGGAATATATTTCCCAGAATTTGTACATCTCCAAACATTCTTTTCTGAAGAACAAGTGAATAGACTGCCAAAAAAATTACAGGCTTCCCATACTTTAAGGCTGATCTCCTCCTCCAGAGAGCATCCTCATTGCAAGGGGTTTACTCCATGCTGTGGATGTGACAGCCTGGTCAGAGAGCGAGAAAATGAATTCCGTTTTCTCGGTCTGTGACCAGGCTGTCACATCCACACCATGCTAATGAATTTCTAGAGAAATCATTTTAAGAAGCACAAACTGATTTGATTTCTTGAGCTGATCTGGCTAAGATAATCCATGCCTTGCTGTTTCATGCCAAGGGTTTTTAGTATTACCCCATCCTCTGAGCCCTCAGGTGGATAATTTGGAACCACTCCACATCCCCAGGAGACATTTCCATGGACCAACTGGTTAGTGGCATGACTCTTAAGGGTAGGGGGATGTGATGAATCCTGCGCTGTTCCTTGCAAGGGTGGGACATAGCTGATCCCAGATATGGAGAGACACAAACAGGTATCCATCTCCACAGATGACTTCTCTCCATCATCTCCATCGGTGCCTTGAATGACCATGAGAGGACAGAGAAAGACAATCCTTTAGAATGGATTTATTCTAATGCCTCTAAACCTAGAGGTTTGAAAAGAAATCCAAGGCCACAGGTTGTACCCAGGCTTCACTGGTGAGCCAGTGTGTTGCTCAGGCAATATTATTCAAATATTTTAACCTCCTTAACCTCATTCCTTCCTGACTCAGTTGGGGCTTCTCTGTTGCCTCCCATCCTGGGTACGTCTGAAACAAGTCTCAAAAAGCAATGCTTTTGAGTGCTTCATCTCCATACCTTTGTAAACAGCAGCCATAATCTTTACTAAGTGAAATCGGAGGCTTTTTCTGTGATCTTAAACACATCCTTATAGCACCTTTATCTCCCTGCCTCTTCTGTTGCCTTACAGTATCTAGTAGTGTGCGATAAGCATAGATCAGGGCCCAGCTTATTGCAATGATCTTTTTCTCCTTAGAGTTATCATGGTACTTCTCTTTCAAGGTATTTCCCCACCTCTGCTGGGTTTTGTATTTGTTCACGTGGAAAATCCTAGGCTATAGGGTGTGGCATTCACATTCTCTGGACAGAGAGACATAATTCTGTCTCTCAGGAGAAGCACAGAGAGAAGAAGAGAAAACAATCTTTATCTCTGCTCCTTTGTTTTCCCCATGTGGAATTTGGTATGGAGATTGTTTACCTGAAGTGATTGCTTGATTGGATTCTGGTGAAAGTTGTTTGGGTTCAATGACCAATTGGATCCAGCTGTGTCTTGGACGCTCAGCAGGCAGTCATGAGTTTGTTAGTTGATAGGTAAGTAAGAAGTATATATGTAGAATAGGATAGTCTCTCTTTAAATAGTATATTAATGTAATATAATATAGTTTTAATAAAGCTATCCTTCAGCCTTCTGATCTGGAGCCAGGCACTGTCATTTCTTCCCTATTGGGGTTGCCTTTCTTACTATAATAGGCTCAGAAAATTCCTTCAGGGTTTGGCCCATATCCTCCTATTCTCCACACCACTCAGGATTTTACACGCCTGGGTCTACTTCTGGGTTAGGGGTTTCATCAGCTCCTCTGGAAATCTCAGCCCTCACTCTAGAGAAGTTGTAGACTGTATAGAGGAAGCTTACAAGATGAAATACCAGGAAGGTGGTATCCTTGGTATTCAGGGGAAACTGAACATTTTAAAAAAGTGACTTAACAGATTCAAAGGAGAAGGAAAGGAAAGGTTGAAAAGCTTCATCCCCTGCTTCTCCTCTAACAAGCTGGGTGCAATTACTAATAAACCCCCAAAATATGCTATTGGAACTAGGATGTAGGGTAGGACAAAGAAACCATAAACTATACTTATCTTGAACAGACTCCAGTACCTTTGTAAACTCCCTATAAATCATTACCACCAAGCCCAGCACAATAGTTATTCTAATCTGTGCTCCTCTACTGTAAAAACTACGTGTTAGGGATAATATCAGAGCTATTTCAGGAGAAGAAAATAAACCTAGGGACCAGAAAGGTATTAAAACCTCAAAAAAGCCTAGGGACCAGAAACACATGAAGGCCTCTACTCTGAGAGACATTATGAATTCAAGTAACATGATTACTGACTGCTTTATCCCAATACAGAGTAATCACAACCAAAATGCAATCAGTACAGTTTTTTTCCACTTTCTGAGCCCCACGTTAGGTGCCAAAAATTGTATTTGTTCTGGTTTAGGGTAAATTTGGGAGAAAACCTCTAAAGGGGTTCCCTCTAGAAAGTAAATTCAAGCGGCCCCTCCCCCAATTGGTTCGGGAAAAAGATTTCCTTAGAGAAAAGTTGAAAAAACCTGTTACTTTAATAGGTAAAATATTTACCAGCACAAAAATTGAACAATATTAAACAATAAAACTTCTTGTGCTCTAAGAGATGACAAACTCAGAAAGTCTCCTTTGTGGATTGTAGTTTGGCTAATTCAGTCTGTTATCAGTCCCTCTGGTGCTGGAAATGCTGCAACCCAGGCCTGGTCTGGTGGGTCACAGGTGTGAGCTTTTTGGGTGTTCAGTCTAGAGTAGGTTTAAATAGGTCTAAAGAAAAAGAAAAATCACAGTCTAGGGAACTTCTTTGCTTTAGTTAGCTAAAAACTAACTAAAAGTAAAGGAGAGCTCTGTTCCACTGTCTGTCCGTCCACAGACAACACAGTCCAGGAGTAGGAATATGGAGGAGTGAGTGCAGTTTCTGAAAACAAACTCTGCGCTTCTTCTCTCCCCCCCCCCTTCATTTTCAGAATCAGTCCTAAAGGTGTAAAACTTATTATCCCGCATAAACAGAACAAACGATTGGGGATACAAGCATCATATAGCCAATCCAGGACAAGTACCTAAAGGAGTCCTACAAGAAAGACAGAAAGGGACTTTTTACAAGGGTATATAGTGATAGGTTAAGGGGTAATGGCCTTTAAGCTGAAGAAGGGTAGGGTTAGATTAGGTATAAGGAAAAACTCTTTGCTGTGAGGGTGATGAGGCACTGGAACAAGTTATCCAGAGAAGTTGTGGATGCCACATCCATGGGAGTGTTCAAGACCAGGTGGACAGGGCTACAGGGCTTTGAGCAGCCTGGTCTAGTGGAAGGTGTCCCTGCCCATGGCAGGGAGGTTGGAACAAGATGGTCTTTGACATCACCTACAACCCAAACCATTCTAGGATTCTATGATATTATTCTCGGATTTGTGATGTTCAGGTAATGGTTGTCTTTATCCTGACTTCCAAAGGGTGCTACTCCCCCAGCCAATGCCACTGCTGAGGTCTGGGTCTGCAGACATGACACTATTTCTGTGGTTCATCAGTGGCATTCAAAACCAAATGTGACCTTTGTCATCACAACACTGTGGTGTCACGCAGGGCTGCAGGGGGTACATATGAGTGTCAGGGTTCTCTTTTGGGTGTCACTTCACCATATGTCTTTGTGTGACCAGAGGTGTTTGTTTATGTTCTGGATTGCATGGCTAAGGAAACTTTTCGGTTAAACCCCAGGCTCTCTGAATGCACCAATGTCTTGGGGTGATTTTATGATAATACTGTATTCTCCTATCATCTGCTTTATGCCCAGAAATGGGTCCTGTAGCTTTAAACTGGGTCTGGGGGGAGGGATGAGAGCCAGGGGAATTCTGGAGCGGTGTTGTGTTCAGGCACTCGCTCCCCCAGGTGCTCAGCTCTGTGGCAGGGAAGGAGTTACATTTTCGCTTTTAGCTAGCTTGGTTCTTGTTAGCTGAGGCAAGTTGTTTTCCCAGGACTGCAATAGCAATCCTCTGGTGACTTCTGTGGCTTCTGGAACTGTTCAGCTTAGCTTTGGTCCGAGAACCAGACCATCGGTGGGAGCTGGATGCTGTGGACCGGCGGGGTGCTGCAGGACATTGCATCCCATCTCTGGACCTCAGGAGAACTCTAAATCCACCAGCTTTCTCTGCAGCAAGGAGGTTCAATATTTAAGAGGATTTTTTTCTCCCTGTGCCCTGAGAGTACTTTGTTTGTTATATAAACAGCTTTTTTCACTTTCATCCAAGAAATTCCTTTCAAATTGGTGGGAAGGGAGTGCCAAAACCTGTTATCTTAAGAGAAAACATTAATTCCAGAGTGTTTTTCTCCTAAAATTATCTCCAAACTGAGACATAATTTGGCACCCAACTTAAAGGGGACTGAGAAAGTGAAAAAACCAGTTAACATTGCCAATTAATTTTTTTCTATTCCTCTGGTAGCAGAATGCAGGCCTCCATTTGCTTTCACCTGCAGGGGAGTGCAGTACACCTGGAACAGGTTGCCCCAGGGGTGGAAGCACAGTCCCACCATCTGCCATGGACTGATCCAGGCTGCACTGGAAAAGGGTGAGGCTCCAGAAAATCTGCATTATATTGATGACATCATTGTGTGGGGGAACACAGCAGCAGAAGTGTTTAAGAAAGGAAAGAAAAACATTCCGATTCTGCTGGAAGCCGGCTTCACCATCAAAAAGAGCAAAATCAAGGGACCTGCTCGAGAGATCCAGTTCCTGGGAGTGAAGTGGCAAGATGGACGGCATTAGATTCCCACCAAGGTTATCAATAAGATCACAGCAATGTCTCCACCAATCAACAAGGAAATGCAAGCTTTCCTAGGCGCCATAGGCTTTTGGAGAATGAACATTCCTGAGTACAGCCAAATTGTGAGCCCTCTCTACCTGGTTACCCACAAAAAGAATGATTTCCACTGGGGCCATGAACAGCAACAAGCCTTTGCCCAGATTAAGCAGGAAATTGCTCATGCAGTAGCCCTTGGCCCAGTCAGGACAGGACCAGAAGTGAAGAATGTGCTCTACTCTGCAGCTGGGAACAATGGCTTGTCCTGGAGCCTTTGGCAGAAGGTGCCTGGAGAGACTCGGGGTTGACCACTGGGATATCTGGAGCTGAAGTTACAGAGGGTCCGAAGCCAACTACACTCCCACAGTGATGGAAATCCTGGCAGCTTTTGAAGGAGTCCAAACTCCGTCAGAGGTAATCGGCACTGAAGCACAACTCCTCCTGGAACCCTGACTACTGGTGCTGGTGTGGATGTTCAAAGCAAAGTTTCCCTCTATCCACCACATCACCGATGCCACATAGAGCAAATTGATTGCCCTCATCAAATAACACACCCATGTTGGAAATCCAAATCACCCTGGGATGTTGGAAGTAATAACAAATTGGCTGGAAGGTGAAAACTTTGGTCTCACTGATGAAGAGGAGCAAGAACAAGTGACACAGGCTGAGGAAGCTCCACAATACAACCAACTGCCAGCAGAAGAAACACGCTACACTCTTTTCACTGACAGTTCCTGTCGCATTATAGGGAAGAACCAAAAGTGGAAAGCAGCTGTATGGAGCCCCACACAACAGGTTGCAGAAGCTACTGAAGGAGAACGTAGATTGAGCCAACTCACTGAACTCAAAGCTGTTCAGCTGGCCCTGGACATTGCAGAAAGGGAGAAGTGGCCAAAGCTCTGCCTCTACACTGATTCATGGATGGTAGCCAATGCTTTGTGCGGTTGGTTAGAAAAGTGGAAAAAGGCTAATTGGCAGTATAGGGGAAAACCAGTTTGGGCTGCTGAAGAGTGGAAGAGTAGAAAAGCTACCTGTAAAGGTCTGCCATGTAGACGTCCATGTCCCCAAGTGTTGGGCTAATGAGGAGCATCAAAACAATGAGCAGGTAGATCAGGCTGCAAAGATAGAGGTGTCCCAGTGTGATGGGTTGATGCTGGCCAAATGCCAATGTACCGATGAAAATAATTTATTCATTCTCCTCTGCTATAGTTATGCAGAGGAGGGGAAAAGAAAACTCATAGGGTACGATAAGGATTAGGAGACAAAATTTTAAGGGCAAAACAGGCTCAAAAATTTTAAAGGTATAAAGGAAAAAAAAAAGATTACTAACAGAATTAAAAGAGGATAATAAGAACTAAAATAAACTTTTTCCATCTTCACCAAAAATCAATTATTGCAAAACCAGCATACCCAGATAAGCTTGGATTGGCAACACAAAGAGAGTTTTTCCTGGCTTAATGGGCCCATGATGCCTCAGTCCATCAGAGCAGAGATGCCACCTATAAGTGGGCACGAGACCAAGGGGTGGATCTAACCATGGACAGTATTTCTCAGGTTATCCATGACTGTGAGACGTGTGCTGCGATCAAGCAGGCCAAGTGGGTGAAGCCCCTATGGTATGGTGGGCGGTGGTCCAAATATAAGTATGGAGAAGCCTGGCAAATTGATTACATCACACTGCCTCAAACCAGCCAAGGCAAGCGCTACATGCTCACAACAGTAGAAAGCACCTCGAGATGGCTGGAGACCTACCCTGTGCCTCACACTACTGTCTGTAACACCATCCTGGGCCTTGAAAAGCAAGTCCTTTGGAGGCATGGCACCCCTGAGAGAATTGAGTCATGACAGCGATTGATAAAGAGACGGGGTTCCATGGTTTGCACACATGAAGCCGTTTATTGATACACAAAGCTGATTTTATATACCTTTCCAGCAGTAACTAAAAATAGCACAACTATAACATTTATGCAACTAGGCAACATTGCTTAATTCAAAGCCTCGTACAGACTAATGCAGGTATGTACGGTCTTACATAATTTCTGCTTACCAAGCACATCGTACCAAGTGCACCATTAACTTCTGCATTCCTTCTTCAGGGTTCTGCTTTCCATTGCCAAGGCTTGCAGCTTACTAATGCTAACATATCCACTTCTGTCATGAGCTGAACAGTGCTCCCAGCTCAGCTTTCTAGCTGTATTTCTACAACTCCCCCTTTCTTTTCCACCAGTAAAATTTTCTTTGTGGATTTATCAATCAGTCTCTGAACACATTGCAAAACACATGGCAAACAAATCATCATAAGCAATAATATGGCTAAAATAGAAATTCCTGTTTTAGCTAAATGTTTAAGCCAGCCAGTAAGCTCCCATCCCCCAAATGTGTCCAAGCCAGTCACTATCCTCTACTACTCTTAATTTGGTTACACTGTCTCAAAGGGCCTGTATGTTAGCATGAATAGACAGAGTTGTCAGAAAGGTTCATGCAGCATAAGCCTTCAAAATCTTCACAACCGTGTCCATGTGCCAAAAGCAAAAAATCTATTGCAGCTCTATTCTGCAGTGTAGCATGCCTTACGCTATCAACATCTGTTAATAAGCCTGTTAAAGCAGAGCTAGTAGCATCAGTTTGTTTTGCAAGCCAACAGCCAAGGTTATTTAAAGTTTTTAATGCATGTGCCATGCCTATAGATGGAATAATTGAGGCAAATACTCAGGCTTCAATGTTCCAGGATTCAATGTTATCATCACAATCTGGGCTATATGTGTGTGTGCTACGCTTTGCTCGTACCAATCAGTGTAGAGATGGTAAGCTTTCCTGGAAGGAGTGAAACATGGTTAGTCGCCCAAAAGTGCAAGGTCTTCCCACAGCCCTTCCTGGTATTCCTTTCCAGGCTCTACTTCCACATATCAAAAATATATTGTCTATTAATCCAATAGAAGCACTCCCAGGTAAAATTGGCTGAGGCAAGGTATGATTACACCAGGCAGAAGCATTGGCCTAAATTCCCATGCCCAAAACATCAAGGCCAAATCTTTTATCAGCAAAGTATAGTATAATTTAGAAAGAAACGCTCAAAGGACTGCATGGATCCAAAAATGTCCAATTCTTGAGGCTGTAGGGAAAAAGTAAAAAAGTCAGAAACTTTATTTACTCCTAACCTTCTTTTGTTAGCAAAATACCATCCAGCTGGTCTACTATTCTTTTTATGATACTTGTTATTGCACCACCACACTGGCTCAGTTTGACCTGGGGCGGTACAATCCCTGTGCATTGTCATGTTGTATAAGGCATCCCATTCACTTTTCTCTAAAGCCATGGCTAATAAGCAAGTCTGGAAAGAATCACTGGGGGAGGTCATGGATAGGCACAACGTGGATTCATTTAAAGCTTGAGCTAGCGTAAGCCACACATTAAGTTCTGGAAGGGATGGCATTGTGACCACCTCTCCTTCGTTGAGAAGGAATCCTACCAGAAGGACCAGCCTGAGAAAGCGGATCTGGCTCCCAAAAATACTGACGTGGAAGTCAGCCATACTCTTCCCCACACACCAATTTTAAAATGACACAATCACCAAATGAATAGCGCAAAGGATCACACTGTGGGCAATCCCGACTCCGGTGCTCTGATTCGCAATACCACTTCCTCTGGCACTTAAACACAAAGTCCACACTTGGTGGGAATAGTCTCTGCAAATAAAACAAGGGATAGGATTATTTTCACATGTAAGTCTAAGCCTCCTTTCCCTCCGTCTCTGCCGTTTTTCTTGAAGAGAGACTTGTTCTGTAATTAGAGCTTCTACTATCTCTGGAATGAGTCAACCGTGCAGCTCATGAAGTGGTAAGAGATCGGTGAGTCCCCTCGGGTCAGGTAGAAGATGGTTCGGGTGGCCACAGGCTCTCGGTGGATCTGGACTCAGAGGTCTGAGAAGGCAGAGCTGAGGGTGAAGTGGGCGAAACTGGGGAGGGAGTGCCAGGGTGTTCAAGGGTTCTCTGAAAGGTCTCATGTTTTTGGCTGGGATCCACCTCAGGTCATTTTCTGTGGAGACACAAGCAAAACCTCTTCCCCATGTGACAAGGGGATAAGGTCCCATAATTGTACGTCTTTCTGGGTCCTTAATAAGGACTAGGGCTTTCTGTTTAACTTCTAACTGAGAGTTATTGACAA
Source organism: Vidua chalybeata (assembly GCF_026979565.1). Taxonomy (NCBI): domain Eukaryota; kingdom Metazoa; phylum Chordata; class Aves; order Passeriformes; family Viduidae; genus Vidua; species Vidua chalybeata. The sequence continues at coordinate 130,402 of NW_026530339.1, forward strand.
AATGTCTTACAATTGGAGGGTTAGGATCCATTAGGGAGCAATTTAAAAAGTTTAAAACCATACAATGCCTTATGTAATTGCTCTGCAGGGGCAACATTCCTCATTCCCCCTTTCTGTTGTAACAAAAGACGCTTCAGTGAAGCATGGGCTCTCTCAGTTATAGCTTGGCCCCTTGAGGAATGAAGAATCCCTGTTTTGTGTATCACCCCCCAGAGGGCAAGGAAATTTGCAACCCTCTGGGAAATATATGCTGCAATATACTGACTTGTGAGGGGATTCCCAGGACTGCAAAGGCACTCGTAAAGTGACAGCAAACATCTTTTGCTGATTCCCCTGTATGACAGGATGCAAACAAAGCACCTGAGAAGGTGTCAATAGAGGAATGAATGTACTTAATTCTGCCAAATTCGGGAAAATGAGTAACATCTGTTTGCCAAATTTGAAGGCTTTCGAGTCCTCTAGGGTTAACACCTCCCACAACAGAGGGAAAGGAGTGTCTTTGACAGTCTGGGCACACAGCCACGATACCAGCAGCTTGGCGTGTGGTCAAGTCAAAGACGCAGGAGAGCGCAGCAGCATTCTGGTGAAAAAATGAGTGACTGAGTTTTGCCTGGGAAAAGCGGTCCAGCAGCTGAACAGGTAAGGCAAGTAAATTTGGTTGACAGTTCCCCTCTGCAACGAAACCAGGTAAAGTTGTATGAGACCTCACACGCATAACAAAGTAGAGGTGCTGTCTAGTATCTAAAAGGAAAACAAATTGTTGTAACCACTGAAACAATTCCTTGTTGGGCACATCCTTTAGTACAGCAGCTTCAGCTCTCTCCTCAAGTCCTGCAATGTAAGCAGAATCTGTTATTAAGTTAAAAGGCATGACAAATCGCTGAAAGGCTCAGACAACAGCTGCCAATTCAGCAATCTGGGGGGAACCTGAAAAAGTAGTGACATCCGAATCCCATCAATTGAGATTGGTGTTCCACCAAAGCAGTACTGACTTGTGGGTGCGGCCAGATCCATCTGTAAAGACAGTCAAAGCTTGTAATGGGACATCTCTTCTCTTGGGTCGCGTTAGGAGATTAAAGCTGATTGCCACAAGCTTGTGCTTCGGGGTATGTGTAGAAAGCTGTCCAGAGAAGTCAGTGACGGCCATTTGAAAAAACTTCAGATTGCTGCAACAGCCACTATAAATAGTAGTAATAGGCAAACAGATCAAACAAAAATCCACACCTGTAAGTGATGCCTTGTGAAGGCTGACCTAGAACAGAGACTAGAAGGAGCTAAAGAATAAAGTAGGTATTTATTAAGAGGCCTCAAATAGATCCACCTTGGGCAGCACAAGCCAAAATGGCCACAAAATGGATGACAGGTCATGGGGTCTCACACTTTTATAAGTTTTGGTCCATTAGCATGTTGGAGCTAATTGTCCAGTTACAGCTTTAGCCCATGAAGTCCCATCCTTCTTGTTTTCCCTCTTCAGTCCACCATTGTTTATGCTCTTGGGCTTGAGATCTGGATCGGCTGTCCTTGGGTCCCCAGCTAGAGAAGGAATTGTTTTGTCTACCTGTTCTGTGGAGAGAGCTTAAAATCCCCTAATATGAAACCTAGACTTAAACACTAAAGCAGAATAGAATCTGAAAAATATAAAAGCTAAAACCTGAGGCATCATAAGTGTGGTAAGTCTCTGTCTAGCTTTTACAATGAGCAAAGCAAACATGTTGTGTGCTTACAGTTTTAGACATTTGGTGTGGCAGGAAAATCCACTCTGTGATCAGCAAGGGGTCCAGGCACTTTAGGGTCCAACTGAAAAATCAAAGCATAGGGCTGCCTAGCTGGATTCAGAATTATTAAAGAAAAGGGCAACTCAGGGGCCCATCGGGATGTTTGCCGATTCAAAATAGCATCGGCTACAAGTTGCAGTGCCTGGCAGGCTTCTGGTGTTAGCTGCTGAGGTGACAGGAGATCTGGTTCCCCTTTTAACAGATCAAACAAAGGGCTCAGGTCTGCATTTGAAATTCCTAACAAGGAACAAACCCAATTAATTGAACCCAAAAGTTTTTGAGCATCATGCCAAGTGTGAATGTTTGTTTGAATCTGTAAAGACTGAGAAATACTCTGGGTCCTAATGCGCCAGTCAAGGTATTTCCAAAGGGGTTGGCGCTGGATTTTTTCAGAAACAACACAAAGCCCTGCTTGGGTTACAACAGCAACAACAAGGGCTAAGGTTTCCTCCATGACTTCCTGTTTTTTTGCTGCAATAAGAATGTCATCCATGTAATGCTATAAATAAGGCAGCAGGCATTTTTTGGCAAATGGGACTAAGAACCCTCCCAACAAACCACTGGCAAATAGTGGGACTGGTTTTCATGCTCTGGGGAAGGACCACCCAGTGATATCTTTGCAGGGATGCTTGCATGTTAGTGCTTGGGACAGAAAAGGCAAATTTAGGAGCATCATCAGGATGCAAAGGAATGTCAAAAAAGCAGTCTTTTAAGTCAATGACTGTCAAGTGCCAATCTCAAGGGATCATGGTGGGGGATGGAAGACCAAGCTGCAGTGCTTCCATGTCCTCCATAGCAGCATTGATTTTGCAGATGTCTTGGAGCAAGCACCACATGCCAGTTTGTTTTTTAACTACAAACACAGGCGAATTCCAGGGACTATATGTCCCTTCTGAAGTTGTTCTTGGACAAGGTCAGTGAGTGCACGCAATTTAGGTAGTGGGAGGGGCCATTGGTCCACCCAGAGAGGTGTTTTAGTTTTCCAGGTTAATTTCAGGGTGTCACATGCCACAATGGCCCCTATTAAAAATCAGACTGAATTTTGAGACCCCACTGAGAAAGTACATCTCATCCCCATAATACCACGGGCACAGACAGAACAAAAAAAACAGATTATAATCAACAAAACTTGTCAATTTCTAGCATGTCATTGATACAGGATTTCACAGTATGACAAAACAAAATAATAATGTCTGATGTCTCTTAGGGAAATGAAATAAATGATCATTGTTTTAAAGTCTGAATAGTTGAATCTCAGGAGAAAGTCCATTAGCTGGAAATGTTGATCTTTGACATCACTGAATGTCCTTCTTGATCCTGGAACAGAGAATAGCTGAAGAATGTTAGTAGGGACATTATACCATGATGATAAGACTTTTGTTGGCAAATTACTTCTATACAGTTCCAGACACAACTGTGTCTTGGTTATGAGCATGAAGAAACATCAGAGCAAAATGATGCATATAATGAAAAAGAAATTGATAGCAATTAGGAGTTAATCAGATAATATACACAATCAATAACACATATGAAATTAGATAATGATCATTAGGAGTTAAACAGATAATACACACAATCAACAACACATATGAAATTAGATAATGATCAAGTATTAAAACATGGAAGTGTCATCCCAGAGTCTGCAACAGCTGATAAACCTCAAATCAGCAGAGAATTGGAAAATCATGTCTGGACAATGGTTCTCCAAGCTCACTTTAAAAGTAGGTTCAGCTGTCATATATATAAAGGGTCAAATTGCCAAGACAAAGTGACTTGAATACTTTTTGATGCAGAAAACATCTGGGTTTATTGTCAATCATCCCATCCAAGTAGAGCCAGAAGCTTGGCCAGAGCCCGAACTCTAATTGGTGGATGTCACTCAACACATTTTTAAAACAAGGCTCTTAAGAATAGCAGCTATGAGTAAAAACCTTAGGGTTAAAAACTAATCAAATCATCTAGTAATTGAATCCCTCCGAAGTTTCCTTCAGGACAGAGATTCTTCGAACACAGCAAACTGCTGGAATGCTTCTGTAATAATAACTGACAATTTGAACAATATATGCTTAAAATAAAAACAGAATGATTTTGCTGAGGAATTACAAAGAGGGTGTGGTAAAGCAGTTGCAATTTTTTGTGATGTAGATTTGGGCATAGCTAAAAGCTTAAGTTTCAATTAGCTGCAAATAATCTTGGATATATAAATTTCTAATCATTATAGTAAAAGCCAATAACATTACAACTGTGTTGTGGTGCACACAAACAGCTTTGAATTCCTCCAGTGAAAACTGTAAAGATCAACTTTTTTTTTTTTTTTTTCCCTCTAATCAGCAGGGCTCCGGCCACTGTGGGAGAATGGGAGCTGCTCCAGTAAGGCCGAGAGAGAGCGAAGGGCAGAGCCGCCCACAGGAAAGGGGGGAGAGAGCAGGGGGCCGAGCCACTTGCAGGGAAGGGGGGCTGCCAAGCCTCAGGAAAACCAACTGCACGCTGGGGAGAGGGATTGAACTTGCTCCAGGGCATCAGGGGAGCGGAGGGGCCCGACCTTCCTTGCACCGCTGCCACTGCTATTATGCTTGGTTAGTTTGCGTTCAGTTGCCACACTCCCAAACACCCGCGATGGGAACCTGGCTGCCTGGGGGGGGGGACAGACAAATCTTTAATTATACCAAACGTGGTTTTTCCCTCCTTTTCCCAACATACTGACTTACATATGCACTATAACCTTAGTCTCAGTGGGGATTTATGCTGTATTTCTCCCCAATATTTTACCTCCCACAACCGAAGTTCAGACTGCTCTCTGTGGCCGCGCTTTCTCACATGTGCATCCATCCACGCATGTAAGCTCCATGATGCAAGTTTTCCACAGCGTATTTTCCCACGACTCTTCTGGCTGCTGTTTCCCCAGCTCTTGTTTGCTGTATCTTCCTGCAACTCTTGGCTGCTTCTCCGTGGCTCACTTGACCATGCTGTATTCTGCAGTTCAGTGACCGCCTGCTCTCTTGGGAGCTGTGTTGTTTCAATATGTCCCTTGCCGAGCACGCACGACTCGGTCTCACTCAGTCGGCCGAGTCTTGTCTTTCTCTCATTTTGTGCCGTCTCATGTCTGGGTTGTAGCCACAGCTTTTTGCTGCCTTGTGTATTCAGTTTCTAAGTTCTGTCTCACTGCACACTGTGGCTCACAGCAGGGGGTTCGTCTGCAAGCAGATCTTCTTTCGCTACAGGCTATTTGCTTTTGGCTTTGCGTATTCCTCTGTAGAGGTTTGATTCCTCATATTGTAGGGAACCGTTCCCCAGCAGCCCGCCTAAGCAGTGGTTTGCTCTGGAATACAAACTCTCGCTTTGCTAGGGCCCATCTGTTGTGGGGACAGGACATTTTCATGCTTATTATCCCAATCGTGGTTTCTGTTCTCTGTTCTCAGTTTGTTTTGTCTTTCTTCCCCCCACCCCCGGCTCGCTGCTGGCTTGCTGCTTGGCTTTTGCTTGCTGCTTTTGCTCGCTGCTGGCTGCCTGCTTTGCTAGCTCTGTTTTCCTTTCTTTTTTTCCTTTGCTTTTCGCTTGCTTGCTTTTTTGCGCCATTTTTCTTCCTTTTTCCCTGGTTTCCGTTGTTCCCTTTCTCTCCCCCCCCCCCCCCCCCCCGAAGATATCGGACCTACTCCGGGCAGGAGCTCCCCCGGGGTCTGCAAAAGAAGCTTCGTACCCTCTGCGGCGAAGAGAGATACAGCTCAACCACCTTGGACTGGTGAAAACATCTGTGGTCATCTCGGGCTATTTCTCTTGTGCTGGGGAGTGTTTTTTGTTGTTCCTTAATAAACAAGTTTTTTCCACTTCCCCTCTGAAGAAATTCCTCCCGAACCCGGTGGTGGGGGGAAGTTGCGGAGGGTTTTGTTTCCTATAAGGGGCTCCTTTGGAGATGCTTTCCCCTAATTTGTCCTAAACCAGGACAAATAATTTGGTGGCCCGTATGGGGAAGGCCAGACAAAGTGGAAAAAACTTTATTCTAACAATATTTTGGCTTTAACTGTTTTGTGGGAATATTGGTATGTCTCTTTTTAAAGTTATAATGTCATTTGGAGTGAAAGCCTGCCTCTATTTGTGGTCATTAGGGTTCTTTGAAGTTTTGATAGCTTTATGGTCCCTGGAGTTATTTTCTTATCCAGAAGTAGCTCCGGTATTGTCCCTAATACGTAGCTTTTGTAGCAGAGGGGCACTAACTAGAATATTTATCAGGCTGGGCTTGGCTGTGATACTTTGCAAGAGGCTTATAAAAATGTTGTTATCAGCTCCAGGAATGTATAATTCGTGGTTGTGGCTGTGTGCTAAATTTGTTATGGGGGAGGAGGTTTTTCAGCCTTTGCTTTCCTTTTCCTCCTCCGAATTGTTTACATCTCTATTAGAAAATGTCCTGTCCTCCCTGACTGCCAAGGATACCATCTTTCTGTTATTTAATTTAATAACCTTTCTCTATACTGTCTGCAGTTTATATAAGATGAAGGCTAAGATTTCTAGAGGGGCTGGTGAGACCTCTGATTTAGGAGTACAACCAAGGGTGAAAAATCCTGAGTGGTGCGGGAAATGGGAGGATATGGGCCAAATTTTAAAGGAGTTTTCTGATCCTGTAGTTTGGGACTTTCCATCTGAACACATCCAGAACCCAGCTGAGGTGGCGAAGTACCTGAAAGGGAAATGCCAGGATAACCCCAAGGAGAAAAACATCATTGCAGTGAGCTGGGCCCTGGCATATGCTTATCGCACTCTGCTTGATACTGTAGGGCAGCAGACAGAGGAAGGAGGGCAGGGAGATAAACCAGCAGCAATCCCAGTCACTCAGGCTGCAGCCAATAGCCCAGGCTCGAAGCCAGCAGCTAAACCAGACTGCAAGCCTCAACCAATGGCTGTGGCTACTAGCACGCGGAGTGGAAAGTGCACAGAGAAGACCGATCGACCAGTAGATGACAATGATGAGTATGATGCAGGAGAAGGACCCTCAACACCTCCTGACATAAAATCAGGAGTCAAAGCAACTGGCACAAGATCAGAGGCTAATATTGATTCCTTCTCCCTGAAGGACCTTCGAGGCCTAAGGAAGGATTATCGGCGACAGCCCGACGAATCTATAATTAGTTGGCTGGTCCGCCTTTGGGATGCGGCAGGGGAGGCTACCATTCTGGATGGCACTGAAGCGAGGCATTTAGGGTCCCTGTCACATGATCCTGTCATCGACCAAGGCATGATGAGGGGGGCTAGCCCTCACAGCCTCTGGGAACGGGTCCTGGACAGCGTAGCACAAAGATATCTGTGTGCCGATGACCTCTATGTTCAGCAGACACGATGGAAGACCATAGAACAGGGGATCCAACGCCTGAGGGAGATGGCAGTGGTGGAGATCATTTTTTCAGAAGACGTAACAACTAGGAATCTGGACCTTGTACCATGCACACCTGTAATGTGGAGGAAACTGGTGCGACTTGGGCCACCTGAATATGCTTCTGCTCTAGCAATAATGAAGCGGGAGGAGGTATATGAGACTGTACTCGATATGGCAAAGAAGCTTCGGGCATATGCGGATGCTGTACATGGCCCGACCCATGCCAGAATTGCAGACGTGGAAACACGACTGCAGGAATTAGAAGGCAAAATAGAGGAAGGCTGCAAGAAACTCAGGGAAGAGATTAAGGAGGACCTCCTCCAAATCTCAGCTGTACAAATTAGAGGCCCTGGCACCCAACGCAGACGTTCCCTTGTTGGGGAGAGAAGGTACACCCCACGAGCTGAGTTGTGGTTCTTCTTACGTGAGTCTGGAGAAAACATGAGGAAATGGGATAGGAAGCCTACTGCTGCTCTGGCACAACGGGTGCGTGAATTGAAGGAAGGTAAGAAAAGGAAAGCAGCCCCAGTTGCCCGTAGCCGAACAGCCAGGTATGATGATGATGATGACATGTCTGATCCCCTTGAGGGAACCTCCAAGACATATGCCCAAGGAAAGAAGGATAACCAGGCGTAGAGGGGCCCTGCCTCTAGCCAGGTAGAGGCATGGGAAAACCGTATCTTCTGGACGGTGTGGATCCGATGGCCTGGCGCATCAGAGCCACAAAAATATGACGCTTTAGTGGATACTGGTGCACAGTGTACGCTAATACCATCGGGATATGTGGGGCCAGAGCCTGTTTTCATTGCTGGTGTGACAGGGGGATCACAACAACTGACCCTGGTGGAAGCTGAGGTGAGCCTGACTGGGAAGGAGTGGAAGAAACATCCCATTGTGACCGGCCCAGGGGCTCCGTGTATTCTGGGCATAGACTTCCTCCGGAGCGGCTATTACAAAGACCCGAAGGGACTCAGGTGGGCCTTCGGAATTGCTGCTGTAGAGGCAGAGAACATTAAGCAATTAAACACCTTGCCTGGACTGACAGAAAACCCATCTGCAGTAGGGCTCCTAAGGGTGGAAGAGCAACGAGTGCCAATTGCGACCTCGACAGTGCATCGCCGGCAGTATAGAACGAATCGAGATGCCATGATCCCCATCCACAAACTGATTTGTGAGCTGGAGAGCCAAGGGGTGGTTAGCAAAACCCACTCGCCCTTCAACAGCCCTATTTGGCCTGTGCGTAAATCTGAAGGAGAATGGAGATTGACTGTGGACTACCGAGCATTGAATGAAGTGACTCCACCACTGAGCGCTGCTGTGCCGGACATGCTGGAACTCCAGTATGAGCTGGAGTCCAAGGCAGCACAGTGGTACGCCACTATTGACATTGCTCATGCGTTTTTCTCCATTCCTCTGGCAGCAGAATGCAGGCCTCAATTTGCCTTTACGTGGAAGGGAGTGCAATACACCTGGAATCGACTGCCCCAGGGGTGGAAGCACAGTCCTACCATCTGCCATGGACTGATCCAGGCTGCACTAGAAAAGGGTGAGGCTCCAGAACATTTACAGTATATCGATGATATTATTGTGTGGGGGAAAATGGCAGCAGAAGTGTTTGAGAAAGGAGAGAAAATAATCCAGATTCTCCTGAAAGCCGGTTTTGCCATCAAGAGGAGCAAAGTCAAGGGACCTGCTCGAGAGATCCAGTTCCTGGGAGTGAAGTGGCAAGATGGGCGGTGTCAGATTCCTACAGATGTCATCAACAAGATCACAGCTATGTCCCCACCAACCAACAAGAGGGAGACGCAAGCTTTCTTAGGCGCCATAGGCTTTTGGAGAATGCACATTCCTGAGTACAGTCAGATCGTGAGCCCTCTTTACCTGGTCACCCGCAAGAAGAACAATTTCCATTGGGGCCCTGAACAGCAACAAGCTTTTGCCCAGATTAAGCAGGAAATTGCTCATGCAGTAGCCCTTGGCCCAGTCAGGACGGGACCAGAGGTCAAGAATGTGCTCTACTCTGCAGCCGGGAACCATGGTCTGTCCTGGAGCCTTTGGCAGAAAGTGCCTGATGAGACTCGAGGCCGACCACGAGGATTTTGGAGTCGGAGCTACAGAGGGTCTGAAGCCAACTACACCCCAACAGAGAAGGAAATTTTGGCTGCCTACGAAGGAGTTCAAGCTGCCTCAGAGGTGATTGGTACAGAAGCGCAACTCCTCCTGGCACCCCGACTACCGGTGCTGGGGTGGATGTTCAGAGGAAAGGTTCCTACTACCCACCATGCCACCAGTGCTACATGGAGCAAGTGGATTGCCCTCATCACGCAGCGCGCCTGTATTGGTAAACTGAATCGCCCTGGGATTTTGGAAGTGATTACAAATTGGCCTGAAGGTGAAAACTTTGGTGTCACAGATGAAGTACAAGAACCAGTGACACGGGCTGAAGAGGCTCCACCCTACAACCAATTGCCAGCAGAGGAAACACGCTATGCTCTTTTCACTGACGGTTCCTGTCGCGTCGTAGGAATGAATCGGAAGTAGAAAGCAGCTGTATGGAGCCCCACACGACAGGTCGCAGAGGCCACTGAAGGAGAAGGTGGATCAAGTCAACTTGCTGAACTCAAAGCCGTTCAACTGGCCCTAGACATTGCAGAAAGGGAGAAGTGGCCAAAGCTCTACCTCTACACTGATTCATGGATGGTAGCAAATGCTCTGTGGGGATGGATGGAGAGATGGAAAGGGGCTAACTGGCAGCGTCGAGGAAAACCAATCTGGGCTGCTGAAGAATGGAAAGACATTGCTACCCGGGTAGAGAGACTACCTGTGAAGGTTCGCCATGTAGATGCTCATGTCCCCAAGAGTAGAGCTAATGAAGAGCAGCTAAACAATCAGCAGGTAGATCAGGCTGCAAAGATAGGGGTGTCAAAGATAGATTTAGATTGGCAACACAAGGGGGAGTTGTTCCTAGCGCGATGGGCCCATGATGCCTCAGGCCATCAGGGTAGAGATGCCACCTATAAGTGGGCACGAGACCGAGGGGTGGATTTAACCATGGACAGTATTTCTCAGGTTATCCATGACTGTGAGACGTGTGCTGCCATCAAACAGGCCAAGCGAGTGAAGCCCCTATGGTATGGGGGACAGTGGTCCAAGTACAAGTATGGGGAGGCCTGGCAGATTGACTACATCACACTGCCCCAGACACGCCAAGGCAAGCGCTACGTGGTCACAATGGTGGAAGCCACCACAGGATGGTTGGAAACCTACCCTGTGTCTCATGCTGCAGCCCGTAACACCATCCTGGGCCTTGAAAAGCAGGTCCTTTGGAGGCATGGTACCCCTGAGAGGATTGAGTCAGACAATGGGACTCATTTTAAGAACAGCCTTATCAACTCCTGGGCTAGGGAACATGGCATTGAGTGGGTGTACCATATCCCCTACCATGCACCAGCTGCAGGCAAGGTGGAGAGGTACAATGGACTGTTAAAAACCACCTTGAAAGCACTGGCTGGGGGATCTTTCAAGAACTGGGAGCAGCATTTAGCCAGGGCCACCTGGTTAGTTAACACTTGAGGTTCCACCAACCAAGCAGGTCCTGCCCAGTCTGAGTCCCTCAATATAGTAGATGGAGATAAAGTCCCAGTAGCCCATGTCAGAAGTTTGTTGGGGAAGACAGTATGGATTAATCCTGCCTCGAGTACAGGCAAACCCATTCGTGGGATTGTCTTTGCTCAAGGACCAGGTTATACCTGGTGGATAATGCAGAAAGATGGGACAACCCGTTGTGTACCTCAGGGAGATCTGATTGTGGGATGATACCATTGTTTGTTAAGCGTGACCACCACTGTCTGTACGTTAGATCATACAGACATGAAACAGAAGGAAATGTGAAAGGGTCGAAAGTCAGAGCAAGTAAGAATGGAAGAGAATGTGTAAGTGTGGAAGGTTTAAGCAGGCAGGAAGGAAGTTTCAGTAACATGTTCACGATATGGGATAAGGGGTGGAATGTCGTGGGGACAGGACATTTTCATGCTTATTATCCCAATCGTGGTTTCTGTTCCCTGTTCTCAGTTTGTTTTGTCTTCCTTCCCCCCCCCCGGCTCGCTGCTGGCTTGCTGCTTGGCTTTTGCTTGCTGCTTTTGCTCGCTGCTGGCTGCCTGCTTTGCTAGCTCTGTTTTCCTTTCTTTTTTCCTTTGCTTTTCGCTTGCTTGCTTTTTTGCGCCATTTTTCTTCCTTTTTCCCCGGTTTCCGTTGTTCCCTTCCCCCCCCCCCCCCCCGAAGATATCGGACCTACTCCGGGCAGGAGCTCCCCCGGGGTCTGCGAAAGAAGCTTCGTACCCTCTGCGGCGAAGAGAGATACAGCTCAACCACCTTGGACTGGTGAAAACATCTGTGGTCATCTCGGGCTATTTCTCTTGTGCTGGGGAGTGTTTTTTGTTGTTCCTTAATAAACAAGTTTTTTCCACTTCCCCTCTGAAGAAATTTCTCCCAAACCCGGTGGTGGGGGGAAGTTGCGGAGGGTTTTGTTTCCTATAAGGGGCTCCTTTGGAGATGTTTTCCCCTAATTTGTCCTAAACCAGGACACCATCCCAACCAGCTCTCAGGCCAGTTCCACTACCCGTTGGTCACAAAAGACCAGCCTCCTCTTAGGAGGGGTGCAGGGATATACTACCGTACCTCTCTTAATGGAGGACGGAGGGTGACTCCTGTTCGTCAGTCTTGGCTGCAATGAATGTCGGGGTCACCAGGTGTCACTCACATATTAGGGACAGCTGAATGAGGCGCCAGAGACTCCTGTCTCAGAAGGAAAATGTGAAGTTTATTGGACATCACATTCTTTTTATAGACTGTTCCAAGAAAGCTGGACCTGATTGGTCCTCAGTCAACATCATTGGCTAATTAGGAACAACACCCTTATTGTAAATATCTTAAAAGTAAACAACAAGTTCAAAACACCAGCTGCAAAGATTAAATATTATTTTAATTCTTTCTCTGAGCTTTCTCAAGCTCCCTCAGAACAATGCCTGGGAAAGTTTATCTGACTTTCTCTCTGACCAGACTGTCAGCATCCACATGTGCCCATATTTGTGGGGTTCCTGTAGAACCAAATCCTCTCACCCTTGTATTGCATTCTGTTAAAGGGGGTGACAAATTGTGTGAAAAAGGAATCAATTGTGTGATAAGTGTACCTTGAGGGACAGTACAGGGTGGAAAGGGGGTCCAAGCCATGGTTTTAATTTCCCCAATGGAGTCTGAGTCTATAACTCCTGGGAGGACAAAAAGTCCTAAAAGGGTAATTGAAGATCTCCCCACCAGAAAAGCACTTTTCTGGGGCCCCGTTGTGCCAAAAATTCCTGTAGGGAGCAAATGAACAGAAGAATCAAGCAACATTACTGTGATTGAGGTTGCCAGGTCCAGTCCAGCACTGCCTGCAGTTGCTGGGCGAAGACTTGAGGTGATCCTCCACTGGGTATCCTCGGTGGCTGCACTTGTGGGGGTGGCTGAGGCATTTGTATCAGAGCATGGTGCAGGCCCGCGCTGTGGTTCCAGTTTCCCTGGATTGGGCAACCTTCAGAATCATACTTAGAGTGACAGTGGTTTGACATGGAAGTGAATTTTCTCAGGAAGTTGGTAGTCAAACCAATCAGTGGTCGGGGTTGGATATTGGCATTTGGACTGACCACTGAAGGCATGGACACGCCTCTGAGAACACAGGGGGTTAAAAGCAAGAACTCCCAGGGGAACTCTCTCTTTGGTTCCGGTCAGTGTGGAGTGCAGACTCTCCCCTGCCCAACCTCAGGCTGGGTGGGGGAGGGGCAGCTATGCGGCCCAGCCTGAGGTAGGCCGAAGGGTGGAGGGATTGGAACCGGGCCGGATGTTTGCGTTCCCCCCACCAGACTGCCTCTGGAGAGAGAAAGAGACAGCGACGGTGCTGTCAGTACACCGGCAGAGGAGGAGGGGGGGGGGGGAAAGGTGCCCAGTTGTGGGAGTTGGAGGTCTGGGCAGAGATCCTGGCCGTCTGGGGAATTTGAGGCTTTTAACCCCTTCTTGGATGATGAAAGCTTTGTGAAATATTACTCCTCCTTGATCTGAAGGAGAAGAGATGGCCTGGGAGTGAGAGGTCAGAAGAAGATGGGGAAATGAATTATAGTGTGGGAGGAGATGATGGAGTAGCCTTGGCTGGACTTTTCTTGTATAGCCATAGACTGAACCAAATTCTCCTGCAACAGAGACTGCATTTTTAGGGGGATGCAGTGGTGAGCCAAGAGACCTGCTTCAGCAGCTGAGAGTGACAGGAGTAGAGTAAACAGAGAAAAGTTGAGGAGGGTGTGGTGATGCCCTCTGTCTTCAGAGAAGAAGATCTCTGTTCTTGGACCCTCAGCCCCAGGGGAAAATGCGGGGGACTATGGTCCCAAAATGAGAAACTGAACTGTTGTTTTTCTTTGGTCCTTGCCAAGGCATCCTTGAAAAGAAACCCCATGAGCAGTCTGTCCATGCATGGTGGTGAGAACACTGTGACATGGAAATGAGAGTGTCACACTGGCAGATTTTCTCCGGGCGGTGCCATGCGTGACATGGAAACACAGAAGGGTGGCAATTGTGTTTCCTGGGGGGGGGGGGGGGGGCGGGTCTATGGTGCAAGAGAGACTCCTCTCTCTCTTGATGGACTGAATATTGATTATCTGAAGGGTGGCAACTTGATCAGGAATCCTGGGTGGTGTCTCACTGTGGTTTTTTGGAAATTGGGTGGGGGGAGGAGGAGTGTTTTGGAGGGTCTTCATCCTGGATTTAGTGTGTGTGTCTTTTATAGTAGTAGTAGTTTAATAAAGTTTTTTCTTTTTGTTATTAAGCTTGGGCCTGCTCTGCTCTGTTCCTGATCGCATCTCACAGCATTTATTTGGGAAGGTGGATTTTCATGGGGGCGCTGGCATTGCACCAGCGTCAAACTGTGACATTATTGAAATGGCGACCCTTATGACAACATGGACGTACATCAGGGGTTTTAGGCTTGGCTTCTTTCTGAGCAAAGCAGTCTTTTTTTAAGCTGGCCAGGTTTGCCACAGCCAAAACAGACTCCTGGATTTCCAGAGGGACCTTTGATGACTGCAAAAGCTGCGGCCATGGCTTCATATTGATGTTCTATTTTCCCAATACAGTTGCACGCTTCAACCATTTCAAAAAGAGTTGGTTCTTGGTTAGGCAGGGACTTAAAGAGTTTTTTACAGTCTGTGTTTGCATTTTCAATAGCAAGTTTTAAAAGCAAAATTTCATTAGTGTCTGAATTATCAATTTGGTATTCAAGTGCTTGCTTAAAGCAGTCAATAAACTGCATGTAGGGCTCCTGAGTCCCCTGGACAATGATTGTGAATGCTTTCTGAGGTATTTTTGCATCAGGGACCTTAAGAAAGGCTTGGCGAGCTGCATCCCGGACTCCATCAAGGGCTTCCCTTGGGCTGTCTCGCGCCTGGGCGGCAGGATCTGTTTATGGTCCTGTTCCCATAAGCTGGCTGATTGTGAGGCCCATCAGGATCTGATTAGCATGACCCACATAAGTTATAAGAAGGTCCTGCAGACCCTTCTCCCACTCCTTTTCCTCTAAGCTGTATTGAGTGGGGGATAGCAGTAGCTGAGCAAGATTTTTTAAATTGTGCAGGGTCATTATGTGAGCAGCAAACACAGAATCTAGCATGCTTGCAAAATGTGGTGAACTGATACCGTGCTCTGTAGCTGCCCATTGGAGCTCTTTAATTTCTGGGAAAAACAGCTGTTCCCAATGGACAGTTCACTTTCGGGGTCCCACATATATGACCAGTGCCACAATTCTTTCAGCGATGTGAAATTGTCCCTCCCTTAATGCTTGTTGTTTTAAGCAGACCCAGATATCATGAGGGTCGGGGGGATATAAATTAGACTCTTTGTCAAGATTGATGGGTCTGGGATGAAAGGGATCCTCCTCTTCGTTTTCCTCACTGTTTTCTGGGCAGTAGCCAGCAGCGAAAGCCCCTACAGATAGCAAGGGGCCCCTCTCCCTTTCACTTGTAAGAGGGGGTACCAGGGCTGTGGGTCGTGTTTGCTATAGCAGGAGAGATGCAATCTCTTTGGAATGTAAGGACTTCTGAGACTCTGCTGTAAAGGGGGGGAAAACAACAATCTGTTTAAATTTAGCAGCAGTCTCTTCAGATTTTAAAGAGCCTTGAGCTTCTGCTGTAGAGGGATGGCAGGCATTCTCTTTAGCCTGGGACTTTTCTTGAGGTTTTAAGACCTCTAAAAACACCTGCCAGGAGGGTAGCATTTCTGCAGCTGCTTTATTTCCCTTGGTAGCAGAATCCCATAGCTTAATTCCCTCTTTGTCCCACAGATCTGCTGTAAAGACGGAGGACTCAGTGACTCCTGGTGGTGACTCCTGGTATCTCAGCTGCTGCCCATCGTAATAGGACTTTTAAGTCATGAGAGGGCAAAGTTTTACCATGCTGTTGCAACAGCTTAGACATAAGTTCAAAAACGTGTCTTTCCTAGGCAGACATCCCCTGACCCATTGTCCCCTGCAGCCGCTAACCTCCTATACCCTGGAGGGTTACCTCACCTCCTTTATCCTGGAGGGGTTCGTCACTGGCGGGCTTTCCTGCTTCTTCACAGCAGCACTTCATTCTGCAGGCCTCGTCGTCAGTCACTCAGCTAGGCGATCGCTAGGCGATCATCGCTTTCTCAACATGATGGCACCATTTGACGGTGATTGATAAAGAGATGGGGTCTCCATGGTTTGCACACATGAAGTTGTTTATTGATACACACAGCTGAGTTTATATACCTTCTCAGCTGTAACTAAAAATAGCACAACTATAACATTTATGTAACTAGGCAACATTGCTTAATTCAAAGCCTTGTACAGACTAGCGCAGGTATGTACGGTCTTACATAATTTCTGCTTACCAAGCACATCGTACCAAGCGCACCGTTAAGTTCTGCATTCCTTCTTCAGGGTTCTGCTTTCTGTTCCCAAGGCTTGTTGGCCTACTAATGCTAGCATATCCACTTCTGTCATGAGTTGAACGGTGCTCCCAGCTCGGCTTTCTAGATGTATTTCTACATCGTCAGACAATGGGACTCATTTCAAGAACAGTCTTATCAACACCTGGGCAAGGGAACATAGCATTGAGTGGGTATACCATATCCCTTATGCACCAGCTGCAGGCAAAGTGGATCAGTGCAATAGATTGTTAAAAACCACCTTAAAGGCACTGTGCGGGGGAACTTTAAAAAACTGGAAGCTGCATTTAGCAAAGGCCACCTGGTTAGTTAACACCTGAAGCTCCACTAACCGAGCAGGCCCTACCCAGTCTGAGTCCCTGCATACAGCAGACGAAGACAATGTCCCAGTAGTACATGTTAGAGGTCTGTTAGGGAAGACTGTTTGGATTAATTCTGTGACGAGTAAAGACAAACCCATCTGTGGGATTGTCTTTGCTCAGGGACCAGGTTGTGCATGGTGGGTAATGCAGAGGGACGGAGAAACAGGTTGTGAACCTGTGCTGGTTTTGCATGAGAGGCATTTACAGAAGTGATGCAAAGCTTCCAGCCACTGGAAAGCTCTACACACCTCTATGAAAAAAACATATGTTAAAGACAAAAGAAACCCAGGAACTTCCTCTTTCTTTTCCGGATGGCAAACAGGTAACAGGGGCTGTGCCATGGTTGGGTGGCCCCTGCTGGGGGCCCGGGCACCCTTCTCGGGGTGCCCACCGGGGCCCAGTCCCCAGTCCCCCCCCATAAGCTGCCAGGCACGGGAGGGGAGGCTGCGGGGGGCCAGGCCGGGCTGGGTCAGCTCTGCTAAGATTCTACCACCGTGGAGATTCGCCCACAACCACTGGGCAGGGGGAAGGAGAAGCTACCCAGCCTGCTGCTGCTGAGTTCTGGCCTGATTGCTGAGATCCTAGCTGCTCCCGGCCTAGCCGCAGTTCCCACCGCAACCTACCAAGCCCGGCAGGGGTCAGGTGACCATCTGCAGGCCCCGGGCGAGATCTTAACTCTTTCACTGCTTCAATCCTCCCTCGAGTGAGAGAAAAAACCAAAATGTAGGTATGTAGAGGAACAACATAAAGACATCAAAGTCAGTGAAGAAAAAGTCAAGTCCCAGATGGGAGGGATGAGGAGATGCCTTTAGTTTTAGGCTGAAATCCTGGTGTAAAGATATGGAGAAGGACTCTTTTTCCCTATAACACATGAAGGTATGGGGAGATGAAAGTATTCAAATTGTAGATATCGAGTAAAGGCCTCCATGCTGAAGTAAGCAGATGTTAAAGTAGCTGTGATCCTAAGAGAAGTTTGAACAGAGAAGGCGAGAAGAGTGACGAAAAAAAAATCCTGTGCCCCCAGGAAGAAGGCGATTTCACAGATAATGAGAACCTTTGCCTTTGAACAGCTCATCTATAAAACAGTACCCCATAAGTTGACATGGTCCATAAACACAACTGTGGGAAAAGATTGTGAAAAATGGGAGGGATTTCACAATTGCAGATTTCCCCGTGCAGCTGCTATTCATGAAGAAGAGAGACACAAGAGAATTGTTTTCTTGTGGAGAAGTCTCCATAACACTAAAAAGAGGGACTTCTCTCCCTAAGTGAACTGAAGAAAGACTATTCTAGAGACAGTAAACTGACTGAAATTTTAGGTTTTGTCCCTTTACATTTTCAGTGGGAAAGAAAAGGTTGTAGGGGGAGGAGAAGTGTCCTGAAGGTTTTGTCCTGATTCTTATTACTCTTTCTTTTAGTTACTACTAATAAATTTTTCTTTACACCCTTTTAAAGTTTTGAGCCTGCTTTGCCTTTCTCTTAATCCTACCTCACAGCAGGAAATGAGTGCACTGGTGATTGGCCAGCACTGAACCCACCACACTCATTGGTGCATTGGTTGGGAAATCTCAAATTGGTGAACCAAAACCAGTACAGTACCTCAGGGAGATTTGATGTTAGGTGAGAACCACGTGTAATGTTGGGATGCCTATATACCACTGTATGCTGAATGTCACTGTCAGTATTTGTACACAGGTATATATATATATATATATATATATATATGTATGTATAAATGTGTGTGTTTAGAGTTGGAATATATTAGTTTGGGCATTAAGCCGAAGATATGGAATAAGGGTTGGAATGTCTTGGGGTGATTTTATGAAAATGCTGTATTCCTCTATTGTCTGCTTTATGCCCAGAAATGGGTCCTGTAGCTTTAAGCTGGGTCTGAGGGGAGGGGTGGGAGATGGGGGAATTCTGGCACCGTGCTGTGTTCAAGCACTCACTCCCCCAGGTGCTCAGCTTGATTTTCTAAAATATGAATATTGATCTAATATCGATATCTAACTGTGACAGACAAAAAACTCTCTAACACTTTAAAGTTAGAAAGTGTATGTTTATTACAATGGCCGGACAGTACGTGGGATAATTCCCTAATGTGCACTGCAAAAATCACAGGTATTACAAAGCCCTTTTATTTACAGAAGTCTTGAATACACAAAATATGAATGCATATTCATATCCCTGTCACTTCCTCTGCTCCGCTTCCTATGTTAATTGGCAAAAAGGCTATTAAGAATGCAGAGTTTTGTTCCCTGAAATGAGTCGGGGGTCCATTATGAGGAAGTAAAATAAGTCTTCCTCGTTCTGACCTTTCTACCTTTGCAATGCATACGTGACAAATGAATCCTTGTAGTTTTCCTGTGATTAATGGATTCCTCAAGTATGGGAAGTCTGCAACTGTTTTCATGTCCCTGAAATCTGTTTATCACATTCTGTTTTTCATGATAAGCACAGCTACCCAAACATAAAGTTGACAAGCAATGAGTTACTAGATCCTGGATATCTTATCTCAGATCCAGCTACTGAGAACCATGAACAAAGCCTATCTATCTACTTCCGCTAACTCAGCAACATCTTATTTAACTATCATCTGAACTTTCCTAAAGTTCTTAATTCTTCAAAATTAATGTCTTAAGCTCTGCAGCGGGGAAGGAGTTAACATTTTTGCATTAGCAATCCTCTGGTGACTTCTGTGGCTTCTTCTGGAGCTGTTTGGCTTAGCTTTGGCCCGAGAACCAGACCATCGGATGCCACGGACCGGCAAGGTGCCGCGGGACATTGCATCCCAACTCCGGACCTCAGGAGAACTCTAAGTCCACTAGCTTTCTCTGCAGTAGGTAGCCTTTGTGTCTATTTGCCATAATTTCCACTTTCCATCATGTTTGGCTTGCTCCAAAGAAAAGGTCTGGTGACAGGATTTCTGCTGGCTGGAACAAGGGTGAAGTTCTGGCCTGATTAAAATCAATGGCAAAGCTCCCTCAGTTTAGGAAGGATGTTGAGACGCTTGAGCATGTCCAGAGGAGGGCAGCAAGGCTGGTGAAGGGCTTGGAACACAAGCCCTTTGAGGAATGGCTGAGGAAGCTGGGGTAGTTTAGCCTGGAGAAAAGGAGACTCAGAGGTGATCTTATCACTCTCTACAACTTCCTGAAAGGTGGTTTTAGTCAGATGAGGGTTGATCTCTTTCTCCAGGCAGCAACTGATAGAACGAGAAGCCACAATCTTGAGCTGCGCCAAAGGAAATATAGGTTGGATATTAGGAAAAAGTTTTTTATGGGAAGAGTGATAAAGTACTGGAATTGTCTGCTCGGGGTGGTGGTAGAGTGACCATCCCTGGATGTGTTTGAAAAAAGATTGGATGTAGCACTCGGTGCCATGGTTTAGTTGAGGTGTTAGGGCATGGGTTGGACTCAATGATCTTGAAGGTCTCTTCCAGCCTAGTGATTCTGTGTGTGTGTGTGTGTGTGCATGTGTGTGAGTAGGAGAGCAGACTGATTTGGAGTACTTGGAGGGTATACACAAATCACTCATACATAGCAATATAATTGTGGCTGTTTGATGGATACTCAAGTTAGAAATCAACTACCTAGCAGCTATAAATAGAAGTGATTTCTGCTGTTTCCTAGTCCTGTTATTTTAACCACAGTTGAAAATCAATTCTTTTCCTGCCTTTCAGGATAGGTAAAAGCATATCGCCTGTTCTGCCCTGTTAAAACTTGAGCATTTTGTTGTATTAGACTAAATAGTAACCTCTTAACCATGCTGTTGTGTTGGGTGTCCTTAATATTTTCCAGATCTACATGCAAAACCTGCTAACATGTTAATGGATTTGTTTGCTTGTCAAGGAAAATTTTGCCCCCTTGAAATGACAGCTTCAAACTCACGATGCAAAAGGACAGGGCAAGCAGTTGCTCAATGGACAAGCATGACACACTTCTCCTGGCAATAAAGGCTTCAGATTCTAGTTGAGTGCCTTGTCACTCTGATCCACAGTGCTAGTTTAATCACGCTAATGTGCTAATTATGGTAAACGCTACATATCATTCAAATTAAGAATGTATATTGCTGTTCACATAGTCAGTCTGCAGAAATTTTTACACATTAGTGTTTTCTAAGCTGAATGCCCTCTGGTTGGCACCAGAGGCTGAGCATTAGCCCATTAGCTAAAAGGGGAGGTGGATGATCATATAGAATGCCTGGACGACTTGGAAAGTATTTTCCTTGGCACGCTGTTGGGAGGAAAATGGTTCCTCTGAAGCAAAGGTGTCCCTGCAAAATCCTCTGTGAGAGGCAAATCAAAAAACAACTCTGCTGCCTTCCTCATTAATAGGGCAGTCATGCCTAGCATAGTCTTGCTTGTGTGAGTTTGTCTGCCTGGGGTCATATCCACCTTGTTGAGAGAAGAGAGATTTCCAAAGTTAACAGTTGAGCAAGGAGCTACAAGTTTGATGATTCAGGCCTTGATCCTTCCCCTCATGGTGTTCACAAATTCTTGCTCTCCCAAAAGGTAACTTTGCTTGGGGAGCATCTCCAATGATAGGTGTTAAAGCCTTAGGTGGGTTTCATCAGAAGCAAGAAGCTGACATTGCGGTGGAAAGCAATCACAGTACTAGTTACTGTGCTGTGCTGTTCTGGGGTGACTTTATGATGCTCGTATCCCCATTTGTCTGTTTAGCCTAGAAATAAGTTTTGCACCTTTAAGATTGGTTTTGAGAGCAAAGGGGGGGGGTGGAAGAAGAAGTGCGCAGTTTCTTTTCAGAAACTGCACTCACTCCTACACATTCCCGCTCCTGTGTTGTCTGAGGACAGACAGATGGTGGGACAGAGCTCTCCTTTGTTTTTAGTTAGTTTTTAGCTAACTAAAGCAGAGAAGTTCCCTGGACTATGGGTTTTCTTTTCCTTTGGACCTCTTAAAACCTGCTCTGGACTGAACACCCAGAAGAGCACTGGCAGCTTGCACCTGTGGCCTATCGGGCCGGGCCTGGGCCATGGCATTTCCACCACCAGAGGGACTGATAAGAGACTGAGTGAGCCGAGCTACAGCCCACGAAGGGGACTTTCTGAGTTTGTCATCTCTTTTGGAGCGGCAAGAGGTTTTATTGTTTAATATTGTTATCTTTTTTTTTTGTGCTGGTGAATGCTTTGCCTGTTAAATAAACAGTTTTTTTCACATTTCTCCAAGGAAATCTTTTTCCTGAACCAGTTGGGTGAGGGGCCACTTGAATTTGCTTTTCTAGAGAAAACCCCTTTAGAGATTTTTCTCCCAAAATTGCCCTTAACCAGGACAATATATCAAGTATATCTAATTAGACATTGAAGTTTCTGAGATGGGACAAAGCTGGAAAGTATTTCCCTAAATCTAGATCTGTGGTTCCTCTTTGTGTGGGATTGTCAGGAACATGTCCTGATAGGCGGGATCGAATGAAAGCATCAATAAATAAACTTGTGATTTTGCAATCTTTTTAATGATAGGAAAGGAAATGGACACAATTAAAAATAAAAGCAAACAACCCTGTTATTGCCTCTCTGTGCTATCAGATATCTAGTGTGGCTTCTCTTGTAAGAGTAGGATCACATTTAAACCATTTCATATGACTATATACAGTAAAAATATGTACTTGAATATTTCAACCCATGTGACATTTTCATACCACAGTTGTGGGTTACAGAGGAAGCTACTGGGTGGAATGAAAACATAAGAGTACTTCACAGAACTGCTTAACAAGTGGACAATCCAGAAAAGGATGAACAATACAATGTATATCAGTAATCAGAGGGATTTTACTGGCAGATGGGGTTTCTTTCTGTTCAGAAATGGGAATTGTGTATGCACTTAGCTCTACAGTTATTTAATTGGACCCATAAAATTCTATATTTTTCATTGTATGTGGTGTTTATAGTTTCCTTTCAGGAGATGGGTTTTGTTGGTTTTTTTTTTCAGGGTGTGTGTGTGTTCAAGGGTAGATGCTTAGGCTTGTATACTTAGCATGCTCTATTATCCTTTTGATTGCCTCCCCTGGTTTAATTCACCATGGTTCAAGGAGGAAAATTACAGTGGAAAGGACTTCTGTATTTTGAGATTTAATTATTTTAAGGAACGCAAAGAGTTCCTTGAGACATATTATGTTTCAACTGTCCCAATTTTTTTTTTTCTTGTTTATTTTGATTCAGTTTCTGTGAATGCTTCCCTGTCACCTTCACCTCATAGAGCTGGACTAGATAGGAGCTGGAGAAAGACAGTTATTCAGATTGTTGATACCCCATCCCCGGAAGTGTTCAAGGTCAGGTTGGATGGGGCTTTGAAGAACCTGATCTAGTGGAAGGTGCCCCTGCCCATGACAGGGGGGTTGGAATGACATGATCTTTAAGGTCCCTTCCAACCCTTCTGTTAGGAAATTTCTTTTAAAAATTACTTATTATTGCTATTATTTTCACAGGATATGTCATTCAGTGATGCCAGGTAAGTGCTGGGTTGGTAGGTTGAATGTTTGTGTTGAGTATTTCACCTCTGGTAATTGCCAGATTTGCATTGGAAGACCTTCAGAGTGGACACACCTGACAAGGAAATACATCTGAAATCTCCTAATAGCACTTTATAGTTCTTACAGATAAATAAATGAGGACTTTTCTTCCCTAGATCCTGTTGAGGTAGTCAGCAGCTTGAAGCAGATAGATTGCTACCTATGCAGAAATGACAAGTATTCCTGAGGCCCAAGGGAGAGAGACCATTTGCTACAAGACCATTGAGAGTTTATGAGCAAACAAGGAATAAATATTCAACACAGAGTTTTCCCAGGTGTTACTGACATGATGGTCTTTTACCTCAATTTAAAATTAGAGAAAAAAATCAGCTTGCTGATTATTATGTTTTGCTTTAATCTTATGAAGGTTTATATGTAACTGAATGGTCCAGCCCAGAGGATGGTGGTGAATGCTGTTAAATCCAGTTGGTGGCCAGTCACAAGTGGTGATCACCAGGGTTCAGTTTTGGGGCTGGTCTGTAGCAGTCAGAGGCCCTGCAAGGCCTCCATGGCGGTCACTAGCCTAAGATAAGAAATGCAGAGTCATGATGAGTGGAACAGAGCTGCCCCTCTTCTGCACATCAGACCCCTGTTATCTCTCTGTAAGGCTATAGGTCGTATTCTCCTCGACCTCAGCCATAGGTCAAATCCTGATTCCTCAACAACCTATATAAACCCATACCATTGCCCAGTTCAGACGGAAGAGCTGTCACTGGAACCCTTTGCAGAAGCTGCCAATAAAGACATCTCCGCAGAACTCCACACAGCCTTCACCTCTCTCCTTCCCTGTGTCTGCTGAGGCACTTTGCGAGCACAGAGCTGAAATCACTAAGAGCTGAAATCACTCCACAAGTGCACGCTAAAGTAGCCAGTGGCTCGGAGCAAGCCGAGGGGCCCAGGCAGGCTGCGCCTCATCAGCACAGTGCTATCCGGGACACCTACGGCGGCTACTGCCCCGAGGGCCACACGGACCCCCAGGGACCACCAAGCCGTAATAGTGTGTATTTGGGAGCTATCCCACACGCTGCCCGGCGTCGCAATAAACATACACTTTCTAACTTTAAACTGTTAGAGAGTTTTTTGTCCGTCACAGTTGGCTATTGGTACTAGATCAATATCCATATTTCTTTAATAAATCATTTTGGTGAGCCAGCCAGGAGAGCTGCTCTCTCTGGCTGTGGGGCCAGTGGGGTCCAGGACCCCTCTGGGCACCCACCCAGAAATTTCTGGGTAGGGGGATCCTGCGATCTCGCTGATTACCCGGGGAAAGACCAGAACCTCCTGGAACTACAGACAAAAGATATGTTTATATTTGGGGAAAGGTACCTTATTATATGAGCAGTTAATAGGACACGAGAGACGTCTTGTATCAGTAGTCTGGTAACCCGTGTCCTGTAGTGGGGACCCAGGGTTTGGTGGTCCGTGTCTCGTAGTGGAGACAGTGGCACCAGGGGTTGGTGGTCTGTGTCTCGTAGTGGAGACGACAGCTGTGGTGTTGTGAATTTGGATTGGAGCAGGGGTAACTCTGGTTTCAGCTTGTAATTTAAAGGTGCACCTTAGTAATCAATAATTTGAGTGGTTAGTCTGAATTTTTGGGACACGAAGGGTCCTGCTGTGGGTTGCAGACAATTTTGGTCGTGACCCCGAGCACTGTGTGTGTATTGTAATCAGATCCGTGTTTGTTTGGTGGGTTTGTGATTTTGTGTGTTTAGGTTGTGGAAAACTATTTGTGTATCGTATTTGTTGTGGTTTGCAAGAGTTCGTGTTGTGAGCATTATAATTTGTGTGATTTGGTGTGTGTTACTAACCTTTGTAAGTGTTTTCATGAGTTTTGTGAGTTTAAAGTTGTAAAAGGTTTGTGAAATCCCTGCCTGCTTTGCAGAGGGACACTGACACTTTGGGAGAGCGGACTGATTTAAAGTATTTGCATTGAATATAGATTGTGTGTTAGAGGGGAATTAAGCTGTGTGTGAGCTTAGACAGCATGCATTTCAGGCTGTGAAATTTTATTTGATATGTGGTTGGGTGAAAAAGGCT
The DNA here is from genome assembly GCF_026979565.1 of Vidua chalybeata. Classification (NCBI taxonomy): domain Eukaryota; kingdom Metazoa; phylum Chordata; class Aves; order Passeriformes; family Viduidae; genus Vidua; species Vidua chalybeata. The sequence continues at coordinate 155,453 of NW_026530339.1, forward strand.
TTGTGAGTTAAATTTGTTTGTTTTAGTTAGAGAGCAGAGTGAAAAGCCCAAACTATTCCTGATATAGTCCAGGCGACTGGGGAGTCATTTGTTTCCTGAGTAACCAGAGGAGAGTTCAGGCTCTGTAACCTCGGGATACATTTTTCAACTAACTCCCTGGAAAATTTAAGTTTGGCGAGTGTTTGTTGGTAACTTACCCCCCTTTTGTGGAGGGATTTGTGCTGTGCTCCGGTTGGAGTTTGTGTGATTTTTAGCAAGATCCTGTTAAAACTTTTGTTTAATGTGTTTGGGGTCGTGAAAAAGCCCCTGCCTGTTTTCTTTTTGATTTAATGGGTGATTGATAACCTGCAACTTGGAGTGTTTAACTACATTGTGTGGTTTTTTTATTTAATGAAAGAGAATTTTCTTCCCATTTTTACTTTTTGTATAACAAGTTTTTTCCTCAACAGCTGCTGCCCTGAACCCTGTTTTAGGAGGACTGCTAACCTTTTTTGAGAGAAGAAGAAAATTAATTAACAAGTTGCTTTATCCCTTTTGTTTGCTAGCATAGCTATATGACCAGGACCAGGAGGCACAGGAACCAAGAGCCTGGTTCAGAGGTATTCCCTTGTCCAAAGAAAGATTGCTACTGTAATCCGTGGATTGTGTTTCGGTGTGCAGTCTGTCAGGACTCGTGGGTCTGAAAAGCGTATAGGTGGCTAATACCTAAGACTGGAATTTGTGCTCTCTGCCGTACAAAGGAACAGGAGGCTACACAGAAAGTTATACGAATTTTGTTGGCAACTGGTCAAGAGGTCCCCGGTAGCAGTAAAATATTTGAGTTGTTAGAAAACGGGGTTTCAGGTACCTTGAAGAAACCGGTGGAAATTCTTAGAGTTGAGTGTGGCCAGTATATTTTTGTACCAGAGGGATACCAGGTGAAGCTTAAGAACTGGGATAAGATCAAAAGGTGTTTTGAAAAGGAAAATCCTAAACATGGGGGCAAATGAGAGCAAAGAGATTCCCAGAGGAAGCCCTTTAGGGTGTATCTTAACACACTGGAAAGAGCTGGTGGGCTATGGTGGTAGTGAAACTAAAAGGGAACTTGTCAAATTTTCTACACAGTGGTGGTCACTCTATAGACTTGATAGGGGAGTGAAATGGCCAGCAAATGGTACACTAGACTATGAGACTCTATTACAGTAAATGCTTTTCCTTAGGCGTGAACAGAAGTGGCAAGAGGTGACTTATGCTGATATGTTTTTCAGTTTGTGAAATCACCCTGAGTGGCAAAGGGATTGTAGAATTAGGCCACCATCTGATCCACTGGTACTGGCTCTTGAAAAAGATAATAAAGCTAACAGGGAAAAGCTCAAATGGTGTTGTAGCACATGTTCAATAAATCAAAGATGCTCACACCCAAATAAAGTGTATCCAATAGAGATCTTAGAACAAGAGACAGTAGAGGCACTTTTACCACCCCCTAGAAACCAGGGGGGAGGGAGGGTAGAGGAGAGTGTAGAGGAGAGGGTAGGAAAACAAGTAAAATCAGAACCCTCACCAACTTCAGCCTCCCCTAACTTATCTTCTGGTTCATCTGCCCTCGGAAAAACAATAATTGAGGTAGGGGTTTCCCCACCAACTCCTAAATCAAGGGAGCCCTCGAGGCTTTATCCACTGTTGCCTAGTAGTGATAGTGAATGGGATGAATCTGGACCAAGCCCCGAGCCTTCCCCACAAGGTCCAATAGCGTCAAGGACCAGAAGGCAAACCAGAATGAACCCACCCAACAAACAACTAAAAAGCAAACTAAAAGGGTCATGCAAGCGCCCTTAAGGCAGGCTATGACCCCTGACGTGGAACCAAGGATAATTAAGGTCCCCTTTTTCTCAATGGATTTGGAGGCTTGGGAAAAGACTGCTAAGGGTTATCGGAATGACCCGATAGGGGTTGCCAAAAGGTTTAAGTTTATGGTTAAGCAGCATTTACCTGATTGGGCAGATATGCAGTTATACTTGATGCCTTAAAAGAAACAGAGAAGCAGTTGATTTTGAAGGTAGCCAAGGGCTTAGCTGAAGATGCTTGCATGCCGGCACAAGAGGATATTAAAGATGTATTTCCTCTTCAGGATCCAATGTGGGATCCCAATGAACCTGATGAATTGGCACAGCTTAAGAGATACCAAGACTTTATAGTCAAAGGACTAGAAGGAGAAATTCCTAAGACCATAAATTGGTCAGCCTTATATGCTGTTAAACAAGGTCCCTCTCAAACACCTTCTGAATTTTTAGATCACTTGCAGGACGCGATGCAGAGATATACCACCCTGGACCCTGGATCGAATGAAGGAATACAACAACTAATAAATTTATTTTTAGGACAATCCACGGGAGATATTAGGCAGAAACTTCAGAAGATCCAGGGCCCAAACAGCCGAGACTTGGAGACTCTATTGGATGAAGCATGGAGAGTCTTCAGTAATCGGGAGGAAGGATATAAACAAGGGATGAAGAAACTAGTAGCAGTAGTAAGGGAGGAAGGAAAGGAGAAGCGTGAGCAAGACCCGCCAAGACAAGGACCACCCCGACTGGGAAAAGATCAATGTGCATTTTGCAAGAAATTTGGACACTGGAAAAACCAGTGCCCAGAACGAAGAAGGGGTGTTGAACAGAGAAAAAGTGATTGGGGGGGAGGAAGGGTGGTTGCTCATGCGAAGGAGGACTGAGGAAGACCGGAGGGCCCTACCCTAGGGGACCCTCTGGTTATAGTGAAACTGGGGAATAAAGAAAAAGAAGTGGAATTTTTAGTGGACACAGGGGCAACATTTTCAGTGTTGAATAAGGCCCTAATACCTCTAACAAATGATTATGTTATGGTAAAGGGGGCTACTGGTCAATCTGAAAGAGCTTATTTTTGCAAACCATTAAAATATAAATTGGGAAAGCAATGGGGAATTCACCGATTTTTATATATGCCTAATTCTCCATCTGCACTTTCGGGCAGGGATCTACTGGAGCAGTTGGATACAAAAATAATATTTAAAAATTGAGAGATTAGCTTGGAGGTAAAAGACCAACAATACGTGGAGTTCTTAAGCCTAATGTTAATAACCAAGGAAATTGAAACTGTAAGTGAAGAAGAGAAAAACTTCAAGAAAATAATGGATCAAGTATTCCCTGGGGTATGGGCTTCTAATATACCAGGGAGAGCAAAGAATGCATTACCTATACAAATCAAGCTCAAGGAAGGGGAACGACCAGTGAGGGTTAAACAATACCCCCTGAAGAAAGAAGACAGAGAAGGGATTAGCCCAATTATAGAAAACTTTTTGCAAATAGGACTCTTAAAAGAGTGTCAATCTGATTTTAATACTCCCATTTTGCCAGTAAAGAAGCCTGATGGGTCATACAGGTTAGTACAAGATTTAAGGGCTGTTAACAGAATAACTGAAGACTTGTATCCGGTAGTTGCTAACCCTTATACCTTGTTAACTTGTTTAACACCTGAACTAATCTGGTTTACAGTTTTAGATTTGAAGGATGCTTTCTTTTGCCTCCCTCTCCACGAAGCCAGCCAGAAAATTTTTGCATTTGAATGGGAGAACCCCAAAACTGGATGGAGGAATCAGCTCACATGGTGTGTACTACCACAGAGGTACAAGAACTCCCCCACTATATTTGGGGAACAGCTTGCCAAGGACTTAGAGTCTTGGGAGCCTCCACCAGGAGAAGGGCAGTTGCTCCAGTATGTGGACGACCTCCTGATAGCCACCCAGACCCAGGAAACATGCGTGGACTGGAGGGTAAGCCTCCTAAACTTTTTGGGCCTGCAGGGGCATCGAGTATCCCAGAAGAAAGCCCAGATGGTGAGGCAAACAGTCATTTACCTGGGTTATGAAGTGAGTGCTGGACAAAGGACCTTGGGCCAGGATCGCAAAGAGGCAATATGCCAGACCCCGAGACCTCAGACAGTGAAAGAACTGAGAACCTTTCTAGGCATGACAGGGTGGTGCAGGCTATGGATTTATAACTATGGGTTACTTGTTAAGCCTTTATATGCCCTTATCACGGAAAGGAGCAGTGATCTCCAGTGGACAAGAGAAGCAACCCAAGCCTTCGATCAACTAAAGAAGGCCCTCATGTCAGCTCCAGCTTTAGGACTTCCAGATGTGAGTAAACCATTTTTCTTGTTTTCCCATGAAAAGCAAGGGGTTGCCTTCAGAATATTAGCACAGAACTTAGGCCCGTATCGGAAAGCAGTGGCTTATCTCTCCAAACAGCTAGATACGGCAGCTAAAGGATGGCCAGCGTGTCTCAGAGCTGTTGCAGCAGTGGCAGTGAACATCCAGGAAGCGCGCAAATTCACCCTGGGCCAGAAGATGACTGTGCTAGTGTCCCACACAGTGTCTGCAGTCCTTGAGGCAAAAGGGGGACATTGGCTCTCTCCACAGAGGTTTCTGTAGTACCAAGCTGTACTAGTAGAACAAGATGATGTCAAAATTGTGGTAACTAACATTGTGAATCCAGCTTCCTTTCTCAGAAGGGAATATGGGACAACCAGTGATCCATGACTGTCTGGAAACCATTGAAGCCACCTACTCCAGCCGCCCAGATCTGAAGGACATCCCATTCGAAGGTGCTGAGACTTGGTTTACTGATGGAAGCAGCTATGTCATCAGTGGAAAAAGGCACGCTGGATATGCGGTTACCACAAGCAGAGAGGTAATAGAGTCTGGACCCTTATCAGCAAACACCTCTGCACAGAAGGCTGAAATAATCGTCTTAACTCGAGCCTTAGAGCTGGCAAAAGGAAAAGAGATTAATATCTACACGGACTCAAGGTATGCATTCGGGGTGGTTCATGCACATGGAGCTATTTGGAGAGAGAGAGGACTGTTGAATTCGCAAGGAAAGGATATTAAACATGCACAAGAGATATTGAGACTACTAGATGCAGTACAACTACCTGAGAAAGTAGCCATCATGCACATTAAGGCACACCAAAAAGTGAGCTCTGAATTGGAAGAAGGGAATATGCTGGCAGACAGAGAGGCAAAAGACGCAGCCAAAGGTGAGGTATTTGAGGAGACAGTGGAGGCAACATTGATCCCAGATGGAAAAATTTCTATTGAAGGTAAGCCAGTGTACAATAAAAAGGATAAGAAGCTTATTAAGGCAGAAAAAGCAAATTATAATCAAGAAGGATGGGCTGTAACAGAGGAAGGGAGATTTATAGTGCCTTCCTATTTGTTGTGGTCATTAGTGCAGAAAGAACATGAAAAGACACATTGGGGAATAGATGCCCTGTATAACCATCTGAAAGGAAAAGTTATAGCTAGAAAACTACAGGGCACAGTAATACAAGTAACTCATCAGTGTAGCCTTTGCCTCCGAACTAATCCTAAAAATATTCCAAAGCCTAAAATGGACAAATTGGGAAAGGTTGCGGACCTGGGCAGCAGTGGCAAATCGATTTCACAGAATTACCCAGAAAGGGGGGAAATCATTACCTCCTGGTATTGACTGATACCTTTTCAGGTTGGCCAGAAGCTTTTCCTACTAGGACAGCTAAAGCACGAGAGGTAACCAAAGCACTGTTGCAAGAAATAATACCGAGGCTTGGAGTTCCAGCCACCATATCCTCAGACAGAGGGCCGCATTTTATTTCCAAAATTGTGCAACAAATTAGCCACCACCTGGGGATAGACTGGGAGCTACAGACCCCATATCATCCTCAATCGAGTGGCCAAGTGGAAAAGATGAATCATTTGATTATACAACAAATTGTGAGATTGGGACAAGAGGCAAACCTACCTTGGCCCCAGGCTCTCCCATTAGCATTATTGCGAATCTGGACAAAACCAAGGACAAAAGAAAAACTGAGCCCCTTTAAAATATTATATGGGAGGCCATATGCAGTTCAAGAAGGAACCACACCGACACAAGTAGGGGAGGAAACCCTACATAAGTATATGGTAGCCCTGAATAAACAACTGAGGGAAGTTGAAAAATATGTGGCTGGAGCTCAAAACAGAGAATTAGATGGACCAGTACACGATGTACAACCTGGGGATTATGTATATGTTAAGTCTTTTGCAGAAAAAACCTTGGAACCGCAGTGGGAAGGACCATTCCAGGTGCTCCTCACCACCTTTACTACAATCAAGATCAAAGAACAGAAGGCCTGGATCCATCACTCCCGAGTGAAGAAAGCCCCTGAGGGAGTCTGGAAAGTGACACCAGGCGACAACAAACTGAAGCTGAAGCTCACCCGGAACAGCGAATAAATGGACCTATAGAAATCATGGACATAATGGAGAAGGTCGTAACTATTACAGCCACTGCTATAGTTGTAACAGGAGACAATACAATACCACACAGGTACAACGTAACTGGAATATACCGGTGCCAAGGAAGGGCCTACGATCCCCACTCTCGTAAGGCCCTAAACGAGATTCTAAAGGTCACAAATGCATGTTTGTGGGAAGGGAGAAATGTTTGGGGATGTAATTATGCATTTGTGCAAGATGGGTTCCATGAGGCTTATTATCTGCCCATGAAATTCATTCGGATTAGCCCTGAATGCTGTGACAAATATTTGAGTAAATGTCCTGAGTTTAGACTAAAACTAGAGGGATGCGCAATAAGAGGGTATGATCTTGACTTTAATATCACTCAAGCATGTATTGATTATCATAAGAACAGGACTAGAACTACCCCACCAACACAAAAGAAAGCTGTTACTACCCAAAGACCAATTATCCCAGAAATAGAAGAGCAGCCAATAGCTCCCACGATTACTAGAATTGGTCTGTATGCTATTAAGAAAACAGGAATCCAGAAACTGCTGGTCAATCCAGAATGGTCTCTGAAGCGAGTAGAAATGGGAATACAAGTAAATGCTTTGGACATCCGGCCAGAGTGTGCCCCATTTCTCAGAAATCCTTTCATGGACTGGATCACTTGGCTTCAAAAACGAATGCCCTCTAACTTTAGGAGTAAAAGGGATCTCACTGGGCTGCTAGGGACTGGACTGGGAGTATTAAACACCATAGATTCAGAAGTATTGATGAATAAATTAACCACAGTGGGGAATGACTTGGTTAAATTACAGCAACTTTTACAGTCCTCCCTATTAGCACTAGGTGACAACCATTGGAAGTTATCCAAAGTATTACCAGAGTGGGAGAATACCGAAGAGCAAGACCATGAAGTAATAATTAATGCATTAGGCACAGCCAGTGAAAATGTTTCACTAGCTCTTGGGTGTACTCAAGCACAACTATGGATGCAGTCAGTAGCCGCTGCAGTTTTCAGGGAAGGCGGAGAGGGGATATTCCCCGCTGAACTCCGTAAAATTGTTTGGGATAGTGCATCTGATATAGAAAGGGAACTGCAAGCTTGGTGGACTTTGGTCAATTTTACTTATAACCCTATGACTAGTAAAGTAACAGCCTTTGTTTTAACAATACATAATGCATCAGTGAGTTTAATTCACCCAATAGTTCCCCTGGGATTAAACAATGAAGGGACTGTGTTGTATCCTTCTGAACATAGAACATGGGCACGAGAAATTAGAGGAAAGTGGCAAACCATCAACCTAGAGCCCTGTTCCATGAGGAAACAACTGGGGTACATATGTGAGGGGACATTAGAAAGTAATAAAGACACATCTGGATACGGACCAAAGCATTTGCCACTTCGAAACACATTCAGGCAATCAAACAACTTTGCTTGTATATATAGGACAAGGTTGTGTCTGTCTCAGGACAGCATGCCCCACCGTAATGATAGACAACCTAAGCATGAATGAGACTCAGTTTAATTTATGTGTCTGTAACTTTGTCAAAATTGAGGGATGTGACTTCTTCTACCAGGCACCTGTAGTATCACACCAGCATATAAAAGCCAATTTAGTTACTGTACAAGAAATAATGCCTGTGCCTGTGGTGGATGCGTGGCTACGCAGATGGAGCAGGAAGCTTTGTGAATTTGGAGTTTGGAGTTTCTGTTTCCTAAACCTAAAGTTGGAGTTTCTGTTCTGTATTTTTACGTGTATTTACCCTTCCCCCTGAAGCTATTCCCATTGGATTTTACCTATAATGTATTCATACTGGGCATTGTTCTATTGGTTTCACCTTATCTCTTATTTTCCCCTATAAAACCTGTGACTCAACCCCAGACCGGGTTCACTTGTACGTGCAGCGTTCGAGCAAATACAGCCTACTTCGGACTGCACAACAAGTGTCCAGTCTCTTGAGTCTCTTTATCCCGGTCATGGGCGTGCTCTCAAAATAGCTCTGCCTGTATCAAACAAACCCCAAAGGTGTTTGTTGCTTCTCTCCGGCTGCTCCCGGAAGCGCCTGGCCAGCGCCCCAGGAAAAAGGAGCCGGGCGGAAACAAGGAAGTCGGAGAGAGAAAACGACATGTGCCCATAGGAATGAATTTGACTTTAGTTGCTCAGTTGTTAAAACATCAAGAACTGAGAGGAATTTTGAAAGAGATTAGAGACACAGGGAAAAAGACTTTAATCACTATACACCATGACACAGAAACCATCAAAGGAGTTTTTAAATTATTTGAGGAACACTTGTCTCATCATTGGTGGGATGTGCTTTTTGGATGGTCACCAACAGCAACCGGCATACTTAATACTTTAATTCATCCTATCATTGTGTTGCTTATTTTAGTTAGTATAAGCTTGATTTTGTCTATTGTGATACTTGTTTGGAATTGGAAGATGATATGACAAATGACGGCCCTATCTTCGCTATCAAAAGCATATGGTTTAGTCTTGAGAGACAGTAGACACATGTCTTGGGCAGATGAAGAGGAATCTATATATTGAGTAAAAGAATTTAATCATTTCAAAGAAGAAGTGGAGAATGAAACATAAACTTTAAGGGATTTAGAGATTTTAGAGGAGCTAAGATTTTAGTTAGAGATAAGCTTTACTAGAGTTAATTAAAATAAATGAGTAGGCCTTGATGAAGTTAAGAGTTAGTAGCTAACTAAGAATTGATTGCTTGTCAACACAATGTTTAGTTAGCTGGGTTTATAATGAAGAATGTAGAAACTGACAAATAGCTTTTAGGAACATAAGACAATTGTGGGCCTCCTCTGTTCTGAAACCAATTGAAGACAGGGAATGGGAGTTCTACCAAGGTTCATTTGTCATATTTGCATTGAAAAGGTAGAAAGGTCAGAATGAGGAAGACTTCATTTACTTCCTCATTTTGGGACCCCTCCCCATGAAAGGGACCACCGACCCATTTCAAGGAACAAACTACGCATGCTTAATAGTTTTTGAAATTATTAGCATACTGTGGAGTTGTGTTTTTAGGTTCCACTGTGTGTATGTTCAAAATGGTTTATCCCTCTGTAACCCCCCTTGTGCCCTTTTTTGTTCATGCCAGGTTTTCCCATCAGCACCTGTGTGTCCATCAATCCCAAAAAACCTGACTCATGCCCCTGACCCCTCCCAGGTGACTTGTCCATCCTTCTCCTCTGTCTGGAAGCTTCTGCGGGGGTCGCTGGGTGACTGGACAATGGCCTGGGGTCACTCCCCTCTTGCCTCCTAAATGGATACCCCGGTTGTCCTTCCCTCGGAGGGCCACTCCCATGTCTTCTCCCATTGGCTGATTGGGTTTCCTCGCCCACCCTATATCAAGGCCTGTTCGAGCCTCAGAGCTCACTCTCTTCTGGGACCTTTTCGAGTGCTGTTGGGCTCTGGGGCTCTCCTCGGAGTCACAATAAATCTTGGACCTATCCCCAGAAGAGTGTCGCCTCCTTCCTTGCCGGTGGGATCAGCAGTGTCCTCAGACCCACGAAGGCACTCTCCAAAGCCCAGCTGGGTTCAGCAGGGATTGCCCCTCGCTGCCCTATCGCCCCGAAAAGAGCTATCCGGGGCTAGCAAGAGATCTGCTCTTGTGAAGTTGGGACGAGACGCGGCAAGCATATGAAGCAAGGAATGGGATGTACCAAATTATGAATATGTATTTTTATTTTGGGTATTCAATACTTGTGTGGATAAAAGGACTCTGTAATCATTTGAAAAGCACGGTGTGTATTTGGGAGCTATCCCACATGCTGCTCGGCGTCGCAATAAACATACACTTTCTAACTTTAAACTGTTAGAGAGTTTTTTGTCTGTCACAGTTGGATATCGGTACTAGATCAATATCCATATTTCTTTAATAAATCACTATTACTCCTCGATTTGAAAGAGAAAAGAGACAGTCTGGGGCCTGAGATGTTAGAAGAAGAAATCCTAGGTGGGAGGAGATCATGGAGTGGCCTTGGCTGGACTTTTCTTGTATAGCCATAGACTGAACCAATTTCTCCTGCCACACAGAGACTGCATTTTTAGGGGGATGCAACGACTTGAGCCAAGAGAGTGCAGGAGTGGGAGTGACCTGCTTCAGCGACTGAGAGTGACAGGAGTGGACTGAACAGAGAAAAGTTGAGGAGGGTGTGGTGGTGCCCTCTGTCTTCGGGAAGAAGAAGATCTCTATTCTTGAGACCCTCAGCCCCAGGGGAGGAGAAAATGGGGGGGACAGTTGTCCCAAAAATGAGAAACTGTTGTTCTTTGGTCCTTGGCAAAGCATCCTTAAAGGAACCCTGTGAGCAGTTTCAGTCCATGCACGGTGGTGAGAGCACTGTGACATGGAAAGGAGGGTGTCACAATGGCAGATTTTCTCTGGTCAGTTGTCATGTGTGACATGGAAACACAGGAGGTTGCAATTGTGTTTCCTGGGGGTCAATGGTGCAAGAGAGACTCCTCTCTCCTCTGATGGACTGAGTATTGATTATCTGGAGGGTGGGGAGAGGAGGAATGCTTTGGGAAGGTTTTCATTCTGGATTCTGTGTGTGTCTTTTATTTTAGTCATAGGTTAATAAAGTTTTTTTTTCCTTTATTTCTAAGCTTGAGCCTGCTCTGCTCTGTTCCTGATCACATCTCACAGCACTCATTTGGGGAGGGTGTATTTTTATGGGGACACTGGCATTGCACCAGGGTCAAACCATGACAGCTTCCCTACCCATGAAGCCAAGCAGAACTAGTTCATGCCAAGAGACCAGCTGTGGAAGATGTTGAAATTCTTGAAGAACAAGGAGCTGGTGTGTTGAGCTCACTTACTCCTTGGGCTTGTGAAAAACAGGGTTCACTCCTTAGAATTTTTAAAAGTTTAATAAAGGATAAAAGAAGGACAAACAATTCATCCATCACTGGGGTGCTTTTGGCAAATAGCCAAAGAGCACAAAAATACCTTAAAATCTTGTTCTCTATATACAGTTACATTGCTGGGGTTACATGCATGTTCATTAGCTTATAAATTATTAAAACATTCTTGAGAGCTTTTGATGTTGCAGGGACTCCTTTTGTTTTGGCTTTACATCCTGACTTATCTGTATGACATCTTGAGATAAAGTCAATATATTTTACTCCTTCCCATGGTTTCTTCCCTGTTGTTTCACACTTCTGATAAGAGGAGTTAATGAGCTCTTCTCCAAGTCTTCTCTGGTGCTCTGCTTTGCAACACTGTTATCACTTGGAGAAGTCAGTCAGGAGATTGCATTATACTGTTCTCTTAGTTACAGAAAAGCCTTTTAACATCTTATGTTTTTCTAAGATCTACAGTATGATACATTCATCACACCACTATTTCTATAAGCTATACATAGATATTATTAATAACACTACTATTTCTATGAGCTATACAATGCATACTTGAACTGATTATGTTATATTAACAAGCAGCTAAAAGGAGTTATAAATTGTACCATATCTAAATACTTATGATCTATAACAACATGCAAAAGCTAATACATAAATGTGAAAGCCAATATTATATGGTCATTTTTAATAGGCTTCTCCCATCTTACAGCACAGGCTTTCCAGCAGGCAGAGCAGAGCTGATAACCCTCATCCTGCAGCTCCAGGCAAGTATGCCTGTACCCTAACAATTGCAGGATGTGATCCATCTGGGGGAAGCAGTATGATGCATCACAGCAGAAAGATTTCAGAACAGGATTTCTGATGGCTTTGCTCTTATAGTCCTCTTGATGTGCTTTTAGTCAGTTGCTCAAACATGCATTTTACCAGGCTGTCTTTTCAGCTCCAAAGTGAGGTTTCCTCAGCAGAGTGATTGTGAAAAGCTCAAGAAGGGAAAATGGCAGCACCGCCCACTGGCTTTTCACCAGGCTCACAGCAGTTGAAAATCAAGTTTAGTAGCTTAAGATCTGTAAGTTCAGCTTTTAATTAAAATACATAATTTAATGTTAGAGACCTCATTCTCCAAAAAGGGTACCATTATTGCAAGAAACGATGCTCACTTTTAAAAATTCAAAGGTTTAGTAAACCTTAACAAAAATACAACAAAGGACTAAATAAGGAAAAATTACAGCACTGGAAGCATGGAACTAAACCACCATGTGCTTGTCTACAAAATGGATGCTCTGCCTTTTATACCTCTAGCCCCTCCTAAAGTCTTGTCAGTTGACTCCTTCTTTGCCATCAAGTGGTGATCACTTTTTTACATCTTGATTTGAGGTCATGTGTTACCATGGTAACAAGCCGACCCTCCCCAAATGCCCCAACTACCAAGGCCATGCCATGATAACAATGTAAGGGGGGAACATATTACAGTAACATAAGTATACATCTACAAAACTTCTCTTAACATATACATAATATTTACCCTTTAATTCTGAGAGCAAATCATCTCATTACTCATCTATAACAATTATAAATGCCTGCATCTGACCTGGATTGCTGATTGTCTTTATTCCATTAAAGATAGCAAACCCAAAGTGACTTATTGTAACCATTTGCCAAGCAAAGGCACTGTCTTCATCCCAGATATAAGAAAAAAAAAGAACTAACACTCATTTCAGTTGACTTATTTGATATATAAGCTGATGAAAAGCCCAGTGTGACCTTAGGAAGAGCTTTTGAATGAAAGCCTCCACATTGTCACATCAAATCATGCCAGGCTGTCTGCAAAGAGCTGGGTGGGGACAGTGCTTGAAAGGTTGTACTAAACTCCATTTCTGGAGGCTCCACTAAATTAATTACACTGTCTATGGATTAGGTGGTATCTGATCAGAATCCCTCTTTCTGTAACTGTGTTCTTATGTTTACTCATATATAAGCAGCACTTCATATATAAAGAGAGGTTAATGAAAAGAAAATAATTAGTGCCTGTTATCTCAGGAGCTCATGCTGGTTTTTTTCCACTGCCCAGTTCATGCCTCCTTTATAAGGATTTCCTCTTCATCCTGTGGTAGACTTTGCTATAATCCTGGACTTTGCCAGCAGAGATGGAGGAATACCTCATTTAATTTGCTCGGAATTTGACGCTGCCCCTCGGTCACAGGAGAGGGGGGTGACACTGGCTGCTGGCTAGCTCTGACCCGCTTTCCCCTAGGCACACGCCACAAGTGGCCGCTTCCCCCCTCAGCCATCGGCAGGCAAAGGGTAGCATTTTGGCTGCAGGCTGTGGTCCCTTACCGACAGAAGCAGCCAATAAGAGTGGACCCACATGGAAGGATTGAGGCGAAGGGAAGAAGGAAGGACCCTTGCTTGCATCTCCGAGCAGTCTTTATTTCTCCCTGCGCAGGGGGCAGAGACACAGGTGACACAGTATAACAGCTCGAAGGGAGGGCAGAGGCAAAAGGGCGCGAAGCAGAGAAAAATGGCAACTTTTAAAGGGGGGCTGTCCCTAGGGGGGAGGCAGCCTAACAACAAATCAAGGGCTAGATAGGAAGAGTATGGGGTGGATATATGTAAACATAAAACCAATAGGGAAGGAGAAGGGGAGAGTGCATACTTAACATACCAATGAGTGAAAGGAAATATCATAACTGACAACGAAGCTTCTAGCTAAATGGGTGTAGCAAATAATGACAGACAAGCTGCAGGGGCAGGATTTGGAGGATGGACAGGGAAGGATCTGGAAATAAGGGAGGTATACACCAGGACTGACATGGGGAAAGGTGGGAAAACAGGTGGAAAACAACTTTGGGGAGAGACTATTAGGAAAACTGAACAAGGGTGAATAGGAACAAACCATTACAATATTTTAAACAATTTCTTAAACATAAACTTCAAAATACCACTACCACAAGAATTGGTCCAGTCTCTGGAGTCTGGATAGCTCTGGTTCATATCTTATTACTGTTCATGCTTTCACATGAATTTTTACAGTAGGAAATACCCTAGTGAGACCCTGTATCTTTCTCTCTTGGCTGGCAGCTTCCCTTCCCCACTGAGGCAGCCAAGGAAGCCTCATACTCCAAGCCACAAGCACCTCCTCTTCCATTCAGGAGAGGAGTCTGGGTTTTAGTTTGGAGGTGCGTGCAGGTATGTGTGTGTACATGTGCAGACACTCACTGCTTAAGTCACTATTCCTCCCCTCCCTCTTTCACCTATTAGTATCCTTTGAAGGATCAGGTTACCTTGCCAGTGTAAATATATGAGCTCGCCGTGTGATATAGCATAACTGCAACAGCAGATCATATAATTTTCCCTCAAAGGCTTGTTGCAGACTATGTCGAGTCATTTGTATTTATGACACCTTGGAGGTGATTTAGTATGACCTCACTTTGATAAACACCATTTAGAGCTCATAAATACAGGTGATACACTGCTTTCTTGTCGGACCCCAAGGTGTCCCTCAGACACTCTTGGATGTTCCGGGTCCAGGTCAGAAGCATCTGAGACCCTGGCAGGCAGCCGGAAACCCCTGTGGTTTTGAATTTGATCCATGGAACAATTTACCAGCCTTGCAGGAAGAACAAGAAATCACAAAAGTTTAGATATTATAATAGAAGTAGTCACAAAGTGAAAGGAAGGATTTTTGAGTGCTGTACAGGGGGGTTTTAGGCCTTGTACAGAGGGGTCTGAGTTTTGTACATGGGGGTCAGAAGTTCTAAGATGGAGGGATTTGGGCATGCCCTGTCCTCCTTCTTTCTCCTTTCTATCCTCCATGTTCTTGGTGATGTTGGCACTCACAGATTGGTTTAGAGTAGAAAGTCACTGTTCAATATAGGTGATAGGCATTGGGGAAAAACTATAAACATTTCATACGTAATGTGTGATATAAAAGATGGCACCAGCCCCTTGGGGGGGAGAGACGGAGATGGAGACGGAGAGAGACGGAGAGAGATGGAGAGAGACGGAGAGGGAGAAGGAGTCAGAATGTCAGGGAGTGTGTGTGCCTTGAGATAACATGCAATAAACTACCTTGAGACCGGACGACTGAAGACTACTGAGTCTTTCTTTGAAGGCCTGGGTTGGAGGAGAGACTTTACCACCTCCCGGGGTCACCCCAATCTGGGGGTGAGCCCTGTCACTTTCTCATCTGGGATTTTAAAGGGAGGGTTACATTTGCCTTCCTACTGAGCTTTTATTGATTGAGGGTTAAACATGGGAAGGAAAAAGTCAAAACAGGAAATGGAAGGAGTGTGTGAAATGCAAAAGAGCCCTTGAGAAATGAAGGATGCTGCTGTGCTTAGGGCAACTCTATCTTGAAGCATGTGTGATGCCTCCACTCCTCATCTCCACCTGCGCATGGAGCAAGGGGAAGTTCTGCTAACCAAAAGCAGGTCAGATGGTGGGAGAAGGGGATTCTCCAGGTTGGGGCCAATATGAATTTAACACTCAGTTTCCACAATAATAATAATAAAAAAGGCTTCCATATGCTTGTCCTGGTTCTGGCCAGGACAGGGTTAAATTTTGCAGTAGCCAGGAGGGGGCACAGCTGGAACATGGAGGTTATTCTATACCATCTCCCATCATTTTCCAGGGACAGGGGAAGGGGTACTTCCTGGGTCACGCAGCATGGCAGAGGGAGCAGTCTGGTATTGTTGGGGATTTCTGGTCTGGTATTGTCTGGTGAGCAATAATGTATGAATTGTTTGCCTCTTTTCTTGTACACTCTGTCATTATTATTGTTGCTGTTACTGTCTGTTTTTTTTATCTCATTGCTATTTCCAGTAAATATTTCTTATCTCAACCCATCATCTTTACCTTTTGTGCCTCCACTTCTCCAGACCACTACAGGGGGAGGGGGG
Organism: Vidua chalybeata; assembly: GCF_026979565.1. Taxonomy (NCBI): domain Eukaryota; kingdom Metazoa; phylum Chordata; class Aves; order Passeriformes; family Viduidae; genus Vidua; species Vidua chalybeata. The sequence goes on from NW_026530339.1 coordinate 171,505, forward strand.
GGAGTGATGGAGCGGCATGTGGTTTGGAGTGTTTCAGTGGGAACACTAAATTGGGGAATACCATTCCTAAACCATGACAATGCCAGGAGGGTTTTTTTTAGTTTGTGTCTTACTGTTGTGTGCCGTATTTTATACTTAATTTCAAGGAGACATTTCCTAAGTATATTTATATTCTGTAACTAGATTTATAAAGAAGTAGACAATTTATGGCCAACAATAAATGATACTTAAGCCCAGCATAGAGTTCAGATTTTATGCACTAGGTTTGAATTGATCATTGATAGAAGCAAGTAGGAAGATTGTTCTTTGAAAGTTATAACTGTTTTCATAATTTGTAATGCCCAGAGGAACGTGAGCATCACAGCCCATTGAACTTCACACAGAGATGCAGATCTTTATTTTATAAATGAGGATTCTGAAGATAAAGTTGTTTTCATCTCTGTAGGCACTATAGAAGAGGCAGGATGTGAGCCTAGGTGTGTATCTTGACCATCAGATTGCCAATCAATTCACTCACTGGCAGTCTTGACTTCCCATATTCTCTGGATTTCCTTTCCAGTGCAGGTCAATAGGAATGACGGTAAACTTCTTACTGGCTGTGAAACGTGTCCAACACATACATGTCTTTCAGGGTGTAATTATTTATTGCAGGGAGATTAATACCACTGTTAATTCACACGTGGGGGGGGGGGTGAGGGGCAAGGAGACAGAAAACGACTCACCCCCAATGTTCGTGTGGCACAGAGGAAGTTTATGTTTATTTTCCAGACTACCCTTTATATAGAACATTTTAAAGACACGGTCTGGATATTCTCATTGGTCTGAACTCCACACTCCATCAGGATCTGGCCAGTGAAGTGCTTGCAGCTTCATAAGAGACCTGATTGGGAGAAGCCCCTGTCAGTTAATCCCGGGGCTTAGTAGCAAGTCCATATATGCTATTCAATAACATACCACAATACTTAGTTTTGTGTGTAAAGTTAACCTGTTTGTGGACATGATGTTTAGGGCTGAGGGCTACCAAATTTAACTAAAAAACAACTCTTTGACAGTATCTGCCTATAGCACTAATATAGTTGGTTTTCTTTTTTTTCAATTTTGCATGTGTAAAGGCTTTAGATTTGGATTTAAAAGCTTGAACAATGTTACTTGTGAAAATTATAGTTGGCTCTCACAATTAAGAGACAGATATTATGTGGATGTTAAAATGTATAGTGATGTTATTGTAATATGTCCTCCCATAGTCCTCTTTCCCCTCCCCCTTGTAATAGCCTCAGTAGTCAGGGCATTTGGAGAGGGCCAGCTTATTACCAAGAGGCATAGCGTAACAACACCTGACCTCCAACCAAGATGTAAGAAAGTAATCTCCACCAATGGACGGCAGAGAAGGAGTTGACTGACAAAACTTTGGGAGGGCTAAGGGTATAAAAGGCAGAGCACCCATTTTGTAGATGAGCACATGGTTGATAGTCACAGGGACTCCTAGTGCTGTGATTTTTCCTTATTCAGTCATTTGTTGTATCTTTGATAAAGTTTAATAAAGCTTTTAAAATTATAAAAGTGAGGGTTGTTTCTTGTGGCATTTACATTCTCTGGACAGAGAGACATAATTCTGTCTCTCAGGAGAAGCACAGAGAGAAGAAGAGAAAACAATCTTTATCTCTGCTCCTTTGTTTTCCCCATGTGGAATTTGGTATGGAGATTGTTTACCTGAAGTGATTGCTTGATTGGATTCTGGTGAAGGTTGTTTGGGTTCAATGGCCAATTGGACCTAGCTGGGTCTTGGACTCTCAGCAGACAGTCAAGAGTTTGTTAGTTGATAGGTAAGTAAGAAGTATATATGTAGAATAGGATAGTCTCTCTTTAAATAGTATATTAATATAATACAGTATAGTTTTAATAAAGTTATCCTTCAGCTTTCTGATCTGGAGCCAGAAATCATCATTTCTTCCCCATCGGGGTTGCCTTTTTTACTATAGTTTCTCACACCTGTACATTTGAAATACATCAAAAAGATTTAAGCTGATCTGTTTTTAAGAAATATTTTTAGCTTTTTGTAGTGGTCTTTATAAATTTTATGATTTTATTGAGCATAATTTTAAAATTTTTGATATCTAACAGGATAAAGCTATCACAAAGGCAAAATAAATCTTGCCTGCCTTTAGCATCATTTCTATGGTGCAATATATCATTAGAATATTGTACCCATTTATTTAATTTTATACCTAAACTAATCGATTAACGAGGTTCCCATTATTATTATTGTACTCTGGGTTGGATAGTGTTTATAGATTGCACTGTTGTTAAAGTTTGATATTTGTAGTGGCAAACCCAATGCTTTCTTGAAACCATTTTATTACTAAAATAATTCATATCACAACCTGAATAGGCTTTATATATATTTAGAGTTTTCAAAATAGCATTGTACATGAAATGAACAGAGCTAATGTCTTTATTAATGTTCAGCTCTTTATTAAAAAGATCAGCTGGGCAGGGGGCTCAACACAGAGCTCGCCCCCGCAGTCGTAGCTTTCCCAGGCAGCCGAAAGGAAGGAGGCGTGCAGAGTTTGTCACTGAAGTCCAGAGCAGCAGCTGTCCTTTCTTCTTTCCTTGTGGCACACCGGTGGCCCGAGGATGAGGAGGCGTGGCGTGCAGAGTCTGTTGCTCAAGTCCAGAACAACAGCTGTCCCTGCTCCTTCCCTGGTGGCAGCACCAGGGCTCTCTGTCTCTTCTGTCTCCCTGCTTCTCACAGCCTAACCTAGTCTATTCTTTTTTAGGTGATGGTGACAAGTAAAAGTCAATCAGGGGATGTGTTTCCCTCTTCCTCAGCTAGGGCATTTGTCTAGACTCCTCTACTGTGTTCAGTTTTTGATTTTTATTCCTTTTTATCTCCTAAAATACTCCCATGATCCTAAGGGGTTTTTATTTGCATGTTAGTCCCAGAATGGCAGCGTGGAGGGGTGGGAGGCCAGTTATCTCTAGGTAGTTTAGAGAAAACAAACAGAGCAATTAGCTAATTAGCATTTCAATATGGGTACTTAGCTAGAGTTAGTAGTTTTTTTAGTGTTGCCATGGGAACTAGGAAGGCCCTGCCCACGTCTCTGGGGAACACATGGAAACTGTTCATTACAAATCCCTCCTCTATTTCTTTGATCGGGCTTAAGCCTGCATCAACTTACAGTCTTTGGCTTTTGAGGGCTAACTTCTTTTGGCTTCTGTATGCTTTTACTCATGTCTGATGGTAATTCGCAAGTCCTTTAGAAACGAAGTAAGACTTTATAATATTCTAATTAAATTTTTTTTCATTCAACTCCTTTGGCTAAAGGACACTTAGTCTTCTTAAACAATTACCAAGTACTTAAACCTTTACTATGGTACTTTAACTCAGAAACAGTTATTATCACCTTACTGTATATCAGCCTCTAGCAAGTCTTCTTTAAAGTTGATTTTAAGTCCTCTGGTTTCTTAATTACTGTCCATGCACAAGAGGAGGCGGGTGACACTGTTGGGTCTGGTCTGGCGTCTGGGGGTGGCACTGGTCCTTTAACCTTGGTGACGTGGGTCCAGCCTTTTTCTTGGGTCCGCACCGCAGTGTGTGTGGTGAGTAGTACCTGGAAAGGTCCTTCGAATTTGGGGGTTAATGGAGTGGTAGTGTACCAGGACTTTATCAACACCCAATCCTCAGGACTGATGTGGGCATTGGCATCCAGAGGGGAAGTTTGGGAGAGATACCCCTTCTTTCGGAGGCCTTCTAGGGATTTTCCTATGACCTCTAAATATTTCTGAGTTGCTGCCTCCCCTTCCAGATAATCTGCTCTACTGAAAGGGGTGATTAAAAAAAAAAAAGGGATTCCAAACTTTATTTCATAGGGAGAGACCCCTATGTCGGACCGAGGTCTGGTTCTGCTGCACAAGAGAGCGAGAGGTAAACACCTGAGCCAATTCATCTTTGTTTCTTCAATTAATTTAGTTAACACATTTTTAAGAGTTCTATTCATCCTTTCCACTCTTCTAGAGCTTTGAGGATGCCATGGGGTGTGCAATCTCCACCTTATCCCCAGGACTTTTGTTACTTGATGTAAAGTTTGAGCGACAAAATGTGGACCTTAGCCCAAGTCAATGTTATTGACTAGCCCATATCGTGGTATGATGTTTTCTAAGATTATTCATGCAACGTCCTGCACAGTTTCCTTTTTGGTTGGGAAAGCCTCCACCCAGTGAGTGAGGTGATCCACGATCACTAGTAAATGTTTGTTCTTGAATTTTCCCTTGCAGGATCAACTTTTGGGCTTCTTTTATCAGGATAGCTGCTGCTGCTGCGATTACTTGCAGGCAAGTTGGCCATCCTCTGGCTACTGGGTCTAGTAGTTTTGAGAGGTAGGCTATTGGCTTTTTTTTTTTTTCTTTCCCACTTAAATACATTCTTAGGGCTTCTTTGAGCAACTCATTCATGTTCTTTTCTTGCCAGTCCTCTATCTTTTCTAGTTTTTGTCTAATATCGGGGCAGGATTTGGTGACAAACTAGACCTTTAAGAGGACTTGACCCTTTGGGCTATCTGGGTCTATATTTGAATATAACTGGAAATTTCGTTTTAGTCGGTTAAGCCAAATTGCCGGGGTCTCATCCTTCTCTTGAATACCATCAAAGGTCAATTTCGTGTTGCTTCCCCTATGGATACTCTTTGATCCCTCTTATCATGAGGGCCCTATAGTCTCTCATGTTTTGCCTACCTTCTTGCTGGCTGGGACTCCAGTTGGGATCCACCAAGGCCATCCCCTGGTTTCCTGGGGGCCCCAATCCACCCTCTCTTTCCCATATCATCACCCCTGCCGCTTGGATCATCTGGACCTCTCTCAGAGGGCACAGAATGCTTAGAATAGCTCAGGTCTCCCCAGGTACAAATACTCAGCCCTAGAAATTGGTCCAACTGGCTAGATATTCCAACGGGGTCTTCCACTAAATTTCTTAGCTCTTTCCCAAATCCCCGGACTTCGGAAGCTGCCAAAGGTGCATCCACAAACCTAACTCCCCCAGCTGCTCTACCCATAGGAACCCCTCTAACGGGAAAGAGCCCTTCCACCCTTGGTGCTTTGGATTGGGTGCCACCATACGGCCCTTTTTCTAAGACACCAGGCAGGGAAATAGTAGTGGAGACAGACCCTGGAGGCCAGGGGGCATGCCAGGTGGTGAACCAACTCTGGGCAAGGGTGGCCTCAGCTCCCAAGTGGGAGGAGGCAAGGAAACTCCAGCTGGAGAAGGGGAAGAGGGAGTTGGGGAGATGGTTGAGGAAACTAAGGGAAGGGACGATGGAACAGAGGTGGGGAAACGGGGGAAAGGAATCAGGGACTCGATAGGAGGGGCTGAAGGACCAACTGGGGAAACTGTTGGGGAAGTAACAGGAGCAGAAGGGGGCAGGCAATCGAGGGGGTCCCATTCCTTTATTTTTCTAGTCCCTCCCTCTCTATTCTCTTTGTCTTCCTCTCTATTTCTTTGTAACTTGCATATTCTCAGTCTCATTATTTATAGAATTCTCCAGCCAGCAAGCTGCATAAGATGGTTGTTCTATATCAAGGTCCTCTCGGGTTTGTTTAGCTGTTGGTTTAACTGATTACACCTCCACTGATCTTGGGTTCCATACCACGGCCAATCTCCCTGTAATTCTAACTTCGGCCATACTTCTATACTGTAATGTATCATCTTACTCTTGTCTAGACCCTTCATAGTCTCCCGAGAATCCCATTAGTCTAACAGTTGCCCCAAGGGGCTGTTAGGGGGAATTCTCTTTGCTTTGGAAGGATTTGCTCCTTTACTATAACCTCTTCCCATTTTCAGGCCTCAAAAACAAAAAAATATATACCTTAAATGGTGCTTCTATCTAAAATGGAATATACTGACAGGCAGCTAAAGATCATCTGGCACCTCCCAACTTAGTATTTTGAATCACTTAACTAAACTTAATCTCTTTTAACTAAATTCCCACTCTTGGTCCTACCCTCTTGGTACTTTACATTGTCTCTTGGCCAGGACAGTCACTAGTCACACTCTCATCTATTGTCTTCTGTTCTTTTTCTCTTTGGCCAAAGTTTTGAACTTCCTGATGGACTTTCTAGGCTTGTACCCCTGCTAAGTCCTGCCCAAACTCTTACTTGGCCTTTTGCCTAACCTTCTTACTAGGCTTGGGAAGCTTGGTCTCCCTGCCGAGGTAAGGTCAAACGCCCTGCCGAGCCTTACACTCGAACTCCAGCCAAGCCCCCTTGCCTGACCCTATGAGGCTTGGGAAGCTTGGTCTCCCTGCCGAGGTAAGTTCGAACGTCCTGCCGAGCCTTACACTCGAACTCCGGCCAAGCCCCCTTGCCTGACTCTCCTGCTAGGCTTAGCTTGCTTGCCTTCCTGCCTTTCTGCGTACTTGGGTTCATGCCTGCTCTGACAGGGACATCCTGCCCTGCCTTCCAGAGACATTCCCCTACCTGCTATGCTGGGGACCTCCATCCATGCCTGCCATGGACATCCTGCCTGCCCTGTTATCCTGGCCTGCCTGCTGGGGCCATGCCCTCTGCCTGATGGGACTTGATGTTCCTGCCTGCTAGGACATCCCGCCCTACCTGCCCTGTTATCCTATCCTGCCTGGCGGGGACATACCTTCTGCCTGGCGGGGACATACCCTCTGCCTGGCGGGGACATGCCCCCTGCCCAGCGGGGACATGCCCCCTGCCCGGTGGGGACATGCCCTCTGCCTGCCGGGGGCATGCCACTCCTGCCTGCTAGGACATCCTGCCCTACTTGCCAGGGACATCCCACCTGCCATCCTATCCCATCCTGCCAGCGCCGGGGACATGCCCTCTAGGACCTCCACATCCCACCTGCCCTGCTGGGGACATTCCCCTTGCCCTGATTGCCAGGGATTTACTTTGCCCCTAGGGCACCTCCACACGCTCGGAGGAGGGCCTGCTTTACTTCTAAGGAGACACCTCAGTTGCTCCTGTATTCCGCTCGCTTCCCCCCGTTCCCGGCCGGCCCCTTCGCCGGAGTCCGGAAACGCGGTACTAGCGGGTCCCTCTCACTTCAGGGGTCCGAGCTGCCGGCCCCCGTCTCACTCACTCACTCATTTGCTCGTCTCCCGGTTTTTCTTACCAATCCAACGCTCCTCTGCTTTGCTCATCTCACGCTGATCCTAGGGTCCGAAGGTAGTCAGTGACTCCCGAGTGTCCCTCGAAGCAGGTGGTCGAGCTGTCCAGCTGTCCGGGGGTCCTCTTCGGGCGTGGCTATCCCGGACGAGCCCCCAAATTGAAATGAACAGAGCGAATGCCTTTATTAATGTTCAGCTCTTTATTAAAAAGATCAGCTGGGCAGGGGGCTCAACGCAGAGCTCACCCCCAGGGTTGTAGCTTTCCCAGGCAGCCGAAAGGAAGGAGGCGTGCAGAGTCTGTCACTGGAGTCCAGAGCAGCAGCTGTCCTTTCTTCTTTCCTTGTGGCACACCGGTGGCCCGAGGATGAGGAGGCGTGGCGTGCAGAGTCTGTTGCTCAAGTCCAGAACAACAGCTGTCCCCGCTCCTTCCATGGTGGCAGCACCAGGGCTCTCTGTCTCTCTGTTGCCCTGCTTCTCAGAGCCTAATATAGTCTATTCTTTCTTAGGTGATGGCGACGGTTAAAAGTCAATCAGGGGATGTGTTTCCCTCTTCCTCAGCTAGGGAATTTGTCTAGACTCCTCCACTGTGTTCAGTTTTTGATTTTTATTCCTTTTTATCTCCTAAAAATTTTCCCATGATCCTAAGGGGATTTTATTTGCATGTTAGTCCCAGAATGGCAGCGTGGAGGGGTGGGAGGCCAGTTATCTCTAGGTAGTTTAGAGAAAACAAACAGAGCAATTAGCTAATTAGCATTTCAATATGGGTACTTAGCTAGAGTTAGTAGTTTTTTTAGTGTTGCCATGGGAACTAGGAAGGCCCTGCCCACGTCTCTGGGGAACACATGGAAACTGTTCATTACAGTACATAGTGGTGTACCAGCACTACCCAGGTACAGATTCAGAGGGGAGGTTCAATAGACAGAAAGGCTCAGAAGCTGCAGCCTGCGTCTTCTGCATTAGCCTCAGCTGCTTCGTGCATGTCTTGTTACACAGCTACATGGCTGTCACCTCCCTGTGTTCGCATCGGGTCTCCTACCTAATACCTAGGCAACTGAATCCAGAAGAATTAAAAGGCAGTGTGCTTTTCATTTAGCAAATGAAAAGAAAATTGCAGTCCCTGCCCCGAAGATTGTACACTTTAATCAATGGCAGCATTAATCGGAAATTTCACTGCATTCAGGACCCATAAAACATGCATTATGGGGTCACGAAGATGAGTCAACCAGTAAGCTACTTACTCTGCTTCTGCTTCATTAGCCATTAAAACAGGATAATGGCACTTACCTTGCCCCACCAGAGATTAGTTAGTTAGAGATTAGAGATTAGTATCCTGTGGACTTTTCGCAGTTTCTGACTGCCACATGCCTGAGATGGGTCCCCCCACTCCCAGGCTGATCCCATGTAATTCAGGGGGGCCCTTGTCTGTGGGGAGCGCCTCCACAGGGTTAGAATGTCCCTTGTCGCCTGGGTGAGCTGTGCCTCCCGCCGCTTTTGGCTGCATGGGCTGAAGCTGTGGGCTTTGAAGCGTAGTGATTATCTCACTTGCATCTTCTGCATGCTTTTGTGCATTCCATCTACTGGCTATCACCTCATAAACGTCTGCATGCTGGAAGAAGTTTTGCTGCCGCTGTGTTTTTAAGTGTAGCAATGTTCTATAGTCTTAGATTCACAGAGTCCAAAAGAAAAGGATTGAAAAGAGCCCCTGGATCTGCACTCGGAAACTGTTCCTGCACCCAGCATAAAAGATCTTTTAGTTGGTCCCTTGGGACAGTCATGGGATGTTCCCTGACCATTGAGTCTAGGAGATCTAAGGGCTCTCTGCAATCTGGACATTACGTTTCCCATTATGTCTCTATGTGATTAACCCTGAAGTATAAAGCGTACCTGACTTCTTCCATCCATTTCTCCTCCTCAGTCCCCTGTTCTGTGATCATCCCGCAACCATGTTCCCGGCTTCTACCCGTTTCACCAGCCTCTAGGGATTTCCAAGTTTCTTTTCTCCTTTTTTCTTTCCCTGAGGATTTTTCCAGCTTCCAGCTGCTCGTTATCTCTGTTTCTTCAGGGAGGTCCCGATCTCAACAGGTGTCCTTGCATTGGCACACCACTATATGCCAGTTCCTGGCTTCTTTTCTGCCTCTGTCAAGGTCGGGATTGAAAGCGCTTGAGACAATATTTTGTGTTCAGACTCAAGTGTTTATTATTTCTTATCTATATCACAGTCTCACAAGCCATGAGTTCTGCAGTATTTCACTAACAAAGTACAAAATGGTTAACTATCTTTATCTACAAGGTCTTTTAAGACTAAACTATCCAATTAATAAATGACACCTAAATTATTTTTACTTTTAACCCAATAACTTAAACACTTGTGTCCCGCAATGCGGACTTTTCTGTCCAATTCCAAAATACCACCCAAACCCATGAAGAAGAAGGTGAAGAAGAAGGTGAAGAAGAAGGTGAAGAAGAAGGTGAAGAAGAACCAGCCACTGCCCTAAAACCTCCATCTTGCGCCATATATATTGCTATATTCTAAAACCTTAAACTCTAAGTTTTCCACCACATGATATTACACACTTCTAATCAAACTACACTCCCATAATCCCAGTTCTATCATTCAATTTTGGAAGCCTTCTCCACGGCCTCAGGTCAAATGCAGTGCTCTCCTGGGGGTCAAAGTCTGTCAGCACAGAAAGTCTAAAATTCTCAGCATCCAGCGTTACAACAGGTGACTCCACCACCTCCCCAGGCAGGCCATCCCAGTACTTTATCACTCTTTCTGTGAAAAACTTTTTCCTATTATCCAACCTATATTTCCCTTGATGCAGCTTGAGACTGTGTTGCATCCTGGGTTTGGGTTTAGATTAGGGGTTCTAATCTATGTTAGCTAGCTGAGTCCTGTGTACCCCCGTGCATGCCCCATGTTTCCCCCCGCCCCGCGGTGGTTAGCTCCAGGCTGCCTGCCATTGGAGCGTCCCCCCATCACTCCTGTAACCACTCTCTGCCCCGTCTGGAGCATTCGGTGTCTCTCACCCCAATCCTGTGACCCCATTTGCCCCGGAGCCCTGTGTTTGCCCCTGCCGAGTTCCCATTGGGCGCCATAGTCCACGTCATCACCACGACGCCTGCCCCCCATTGGTGGGGGGCCAGCTCCCCTCGCCCCACCCCTGATAAAACCCCGCACCTCCCAGGTCCCGGTTGCCATTTCCCCCACGCGGGCGCTGGAAGCGCGGGTCGCGGTCTCCCCGCTGCAGCTCTCCGCAGCTAATAAAACCTTGCCGCTCCCCTCGTAGGTGATTTGGACATTCCTTCCCTTTTTGCCTCGGGCCCTCACGCGGGCGACAGAACCCGGCAAGCCCCAACTGGCACGCGAGAGCAAGCGGCAAGCCTGAGCTCTGGAGGGAGGCGGTGCCGAAGGGTGCCGGAGCTGCCCGGAGCCGGGAGAAACAACGGAGAGCTGCAAGACTGTGTCCTCTCGCTCTGTTAGTTGCTGCTTGGAGAAAGAGACCAACCCCCACCTGACTACAACCACCTTTCAGGAAGTTGTAGAGAGTGATAAGGTCACCTCTGAGTTGCCTTTTCCCCAGGCTAAACAACCCCAGCTCCCTCAATTGTTCCTCATAGGGCTTGTGTTCCAAGCCCCTCACCAGCCTTGTTGCCCTCCTCTGAACATGCTTAAGCATCTCAACGTCCTTCCTAAACTGAGGGGCCCAGAACTGGACACCGTTTATCCAATGGGCAGGGGGTCCATGTATCTTAATTAATTGTCTTCTATTCCAGGCTCAAAAGGAACACCTGATTTGGAACAATTTAATGCAATCAAAATCTGCAGGTTGTGAGGCTGCTGGGAGAGTTCCCTGTTTGTGAGTAAATGAGTGCAGGTTTCCAGTTCTCAAGGGTGGGAGAGGCATTTCTGAAAGATGGTAGCTGGACATGTGGGTTTCTGGCAAACATGAAGAACTGGAAAGTAGAGTGGCTTCCCTCTCATCCCTGCTTCCCCTCAGGGAGCATGACTGTCACTGTGGCCTCGAATCCTTTCTGTAACTGTTGAGTGTGAGTCACATTTTAATGAATATTCTATTTTCAGTTTTGGGTCCCTCACTACAAGAAAAACATTGAGGTGCTGGAGCTTGTCCAAAGAAGGGCAGAGAAGCTGGTGAAAGGTCTGGAGCACAAGTCTGATGAGGAGTGGCTGAGGTAGCTGGACTTGTTTAGCCTGGAAAAAAAGGAGGTTCAGGGGACACTTTATTGGTCTCTACAACAACCTGAAAGGAGGTTGCAGTGAGGTGGATGACTGTCTTCTCCCAGGTAACAAGTGACAGGACAATAGCAAATGGCCTCAAGTTGAGCCAGGAGACATTTAGATTGGATAACAGTATTTTTTTTTCTCAGAAAGTGTTTTAAAGCATTGGAACAGGCTACCCAGGGAAATGGTGGAGTCACTATCTCAGGAAGTGTTCAAAAAATGTGTGGATATGGCACTTGAGGACATGGTTTAATGGTGAACATGGTGGTGGTGCAAGGTTGATGGTTGGACTTGATGATCTTAGAGGTCTTTTCCAACCTTATGGATTCTATGATTATGATTCTATGAACCGGAAGATGATGGAGATTCCCCCTGTTAAAGAGATTGGCTGGAGAACAGCATAGATGACAGTGTCATTTCATCATGTTCTTTCTCTGCTCTTACTGTGACAGTATTTCATCCTTTCCCTGTTATCTATCTATCTATCTCTTTAGATAACTAGTATTATTTTTCCCTTCCTGCTACCTCTTCAGTAGTAATGGAGGCAGCAACACCTGCCTACTTTACCCAATTTCTGGAGTCACAGGTGTATTACATTGTCATTAGCATTTTTCTGGTATGAATGCATGGCGCTTTGTATGGTTGCACATTGTGGACTTTTCAGGAAGGGTTCTAGGCCATTGAGATTGGCAGCAGGCTTGGGAAATACCTATACATCTGTCCTGGTTGCAAAGAAGGGGCGGAGCTTAACACCGTGTGGACGTGGCCAAGTTGCTATTCTATACCACTCATATCATCACTGACAGACCTGGTTTTGGGAACAAAAGCTGAGCACACCACTGGAACTGCACTGTTTTGCCTCACTCTCTGCAACGGAAAGGTTGTCAGCATCAGCCCTGCAGACTCTGTCCTCTCCTGCCACCATCCACCCTCTCCCTTTTCTCCGGGATGCAACTACTGGACATGGTGCTGAAAGCAAAGTGGCGAAATATGGAATCAATATAGTGATGAACGGCAGCACTGGTGGGGAGGCTGCCACAGGGAACATAGTGGTGGGGGTGATCCCCAGTCAAGCTGCGCCAAAGGAGCCCATACAAGCCTAGCTGAGCCCAGCTGAGCTGAGCCTCTTCCACTGTATCTTCAGAGGAAGACTACACCCTTTTCTACAGGATCACTACTCCAACAGAACCACACCTGACACTCCAGGAGGACTGCAGCCACAATTCCCAATCGGACTGCTGCCAACACCTTGACTAACAGGGTGTCAGGTTTTATTCTGACTCTGTCAGTGTTGTTTTGGTTCACTGCATTGTTTATCTTTTTATTTTCTTCCCTAATAAAGAACTGTTATTCCTGCTCCCATATTTTTGCCTGAGACCCCCCCCTTAATTTCAAATTTATAACAATTTGGAGGGACAGGGGTCTACATTTTTTTTTCCATTTCAGGGGAGGCTCCTGCCTTCCTTAGCAGACACCTGTCTTTCCAAACCAAGACATCTTCTGAGCTAGCTGAAGAGGTGATACTATTCTACTATAGCTACTATGCATCCATCCTAAAATATTGGCTTCTGAATTATTCAGGCATTTGGAGAGAAGGAAGAGAATAAAAAACATGGAAACTGTGCATGTTTCTGCAGGTATTTGGACCCATCAAAAGTGCAAAAAGTTTTAATAAATTAAAATGGTGAAAAAGTGAAAAACAGAGAGAGAAGTGGAGGAAGAGCAAGAAGGGACAGCATGATTCTCAGCCAGGAAGGTGATGAACCTGTTAGCCTAAGGCAAATGTAAGAGAGGACCTGAATATTAAGGGCTACTGAAGGGGCTGGTGAAAAAGTGTCATGTGATGGGGAAGATGACAGGGAAGGTGAAGAAGAGAACCAGGGAGGATCCAGAGATGAGGAGGAGAAACCACACAGTGAGAACTAAGCCAAAATGTGTACAGTTATGTCTGCACAAAGCTGCTGGGTGGACTTACTTGAGGAGAAACATTTAGGGTCTCTGTAATTTCTGTCCTTCCTGAATAAATAGCAGGAGCAGTTAGTAGTGTATGTGTGACAGGGCAGAAGTAGTGACTCCTATATTTGGGTTATTTAACATGCTTCACTGTAATATGATTTCATAATTTTGGACACTGCCATGTTTTCTCCTCTATGAAGACCAGCATTTTTATGTTCCTAAGGTTTTCCATTTATCAAAGGTTCTCCTGGCCTCTTTATTTTTGTGGGTTTTTGTGGATGTGACAGCCTGGTCAGAGAGCGAGAAAACCAGATAAGTTTTCTCACAGTGGACTTGTGAGACGTTTAGGGAGTTGTAGAGAATCTATGATAGCTTGTTATTATAAACAACCTGCAGGTGGTGTTTTTCTTACTTTCTGTTTTTCTGTTCTTCTCAAGGATTGTTTAAAAGAAAGGTGTTTTTGTTAATTAGCCAATCAGGTGAAATGTATCGGAACAGTCTATAAGAGTTTTTCGTGTTAAAGCTGCTGATGTGCAAACCAGCCTTCTTGGAGTCTGTGCTGCTTTATTACTCAATAGCAACAGTTTGTTGTTTTTTTTTTTAAGAAGTGCTAATATCTCTAGTGTTTGAAAAAGAACCTTTGAATTTTGGCAAGACCAAAAGCCTTGCAGCTGACGACATGCCTTTCCCTTCTCCCATGAAACTCCCCTCTATTCTGGCTGAGTTATGAGCTGTGCAAGATCAGTGTTCCCCATTTCCTCCTTGTGTTTCTCAGGAAAATGTTGGCAGTAGGTCAGAATAATAACTGAACATAAATCTGCAGACCTAGGTCCATGGTGCTGTCAAAGCAAAAATAGAAATGAGAGAATCCCCAAGGACTTATAGGACAGGTGGAACTGGTATCACCCCTTGCAATATCTCACTAGCAGTGGTTGTAACAAGTCTTGCTAACCAAAGCAGTGCGTATCTCCAATGATCCTTGATGAAGGTAAAGATGGGTCCAGTTTCAGACCCAACTTAATTTCTGTTTTCAGGCTGCTGAATCAACTAGTTAAAAAATTAGGAAGTGTTGAGTTTATCCCTGCATATCCAGCCATGATGTGGGCTGGAGAACATATGTATTCATCCCTTTGTGACATGCCTTTACTATTACATGGAAGAGTGCTTCAGTCATGCTGCTGGAGACATACCCACTCAAACAGAAATAAATTTGTACAAATAGCTATAAAGTGGGGAATTCCTAATTTTTTTTTATGCTTGCATCTAAACATCTTTCTTACTGCAGTGTCCAATGTAATAAACACACTGAAAGTGTGTATATCTATACATATGTATACACGTTAGATGGTATATCTGAATGGCCATGTAAGCATCACTGTATGGGATGCATGCATGTTTAGACTTAGACATTATGTTTTGCATAAGCACTATGCAGACCAGCAGCAGAATCACAGCCTTTTTTGAGAGGCGAATCTAATAAAAATGCATATTTGCTGACAAACACATGAGAAAACTCCATGTTTACATATATACACAAGATGCCAAGCACATTGGTGACACTTGTCAAGAAAAAGCAACTGCATGCATCCGCGTTTGCTCCTATACAACCACTTTATTTCCTCTTGAATAACAGGGAGACCGTCCTTCCCCTTTCCTGTCTCTGGAGATGTGGGCTCTGTTTCTGACAATGCACGACCCTGTTGCTTGTTGGAGTGTCTGTCATTAAGCAATGCACTGATTATTCTGGCAGGCCCCCTACTCAAGTCCCTGTGGACTAAGTCAGACATAAAGAGAATTTAATTTCACCAAGGATGGGGCTAAAGGTCATTACATGCAGTGGACAGCTGTGTCTAGTCAAATGGAAACTATTGCTCCAAGTCACCATCCCTGGAAGTGTACAAAAACATGTGGATATGGCACTTGAGAACATGGTTTAGTGGTGAACATGGTGGTGGTGTGTCACCCTGTTCTTTTAAAAGTTTTAAAGTTCTTTTAAAACTTTTCTATGCCTTCTGATGTTTACATATTTCTACTGAAGTTTCTCACACACTGTCATGTAAATAATGATTGTTTTGCATTCTTCTTTGTAAGACGAGAGAATTAATAGACTGTTAGTTTGACCAGTGTGGTTGGAGAGGTAGCAATTTCTTCCTCCAATCCACTCTCACTTTTAGAATTCTATATATTGCAAGGTCAAAAATAAAACTTACTTCCTTTTACTCTTTTGATCTTAGAAGTGTGCATGAGTTATTTTGTGTTGTAGTGCAACAGTGGTGCTCAATTGATGGCTGGACTTGATGAGCTTAGAAGTCCTTTCCAACCTTAATGATTCTATGATAAGTGGAACTTGAGTTGCCTCTGTGGGTAGAAGTTCAACCCTGTGTGTTTTCAGTCTGCCAGACATCAGGGCACACTAGCATTTCCAAGAGATAATTATAAGCTGCTGAAGTTACCAGGCACATCACCCCATCCATTGAAAGCCTTGTGCTATTGAGCTGAAGCTTAGGTTCAGTGTCTAGAGTGGTTTCCCAGCTCCCGTGCTGGCTAGCTCTGACCCTCAGCAAACCTGCTCTTCTCTGAGCTGTGCAAAAGAGATTGTAGTAGTTGTCTCACAGAAGGTGTTAAGAAGCTTAATGAATTAGTGTTTACAAAGTGGTTTTAGATTCTCAGATGGAAGGCTCTAAAAACAAAGTATTACTAATTGACAGCTTACACTGAATTGTAAAGTGAAAATAAAGATGGCTGAAGGAATGAGGTGGTGGATTTTCTGATGAACTGTATCATTTTAGTGGCTTCAAGTTAAATAGTTTAAAGTTTGATTTCCCATTGTGATTATCTTAAAAATCTCCATTCATTTTTCTTGGTGAAATATTTGAGCACCAGTTTACTTTGGGGAAAATCAAGGGACATCCAAGTCTGTGAGTGGGGCCTCCCATGCTAAAGATTAAATCATAAGCTTAATTCAGGTAATAATTCACGAATATATTTGATGAGGTTACATTGGTTTAAATTGAATAAATCTTGATATACAGAATATGAATTCAGCAGTGCCATTTGATTTACAACAAAATATATTAGAAAAACTATCTTGAACATCTTTATGGCTGAGGAGCACACCATGGTACTAGTGTTCACACCATCTCAAAGCATATGGGTGGGGTTTTTTGTTTGTATGATTTAGTGTCATGGTTTTTGTTCTCTTCATTCAGCCCTGGCAGGAAAAAACAGACTGGTTTATTCAGTCCTTTCTGCTTTGTGAATTTCCTGCAATACCACAGCAATGTCGTGCTTGGATTCCTAGTTAATTTTGTGTTGGCATATCGAAAGGTATCAGGAATCAGTATAAGTTGAGTAACTTGTGTTGTTTGTATTTATAAGTTGTGTTATTTATATGCATTTTTCTGTAAAGCATGATTCTTTTGGACCAAACTCTCTAATGGATTACTTCAAAAATTAATCATAGAAATTGAAAGAAACTTCCTTAGTACTCTTTCACTCTTTAACATACACTACTTTTTTTTTTTTTTTGGTCTGAAACCAGAGTGTTAAAAAAGTAGTGGATAGCCATTTCCCACTTGGTTGCCAAAGGGTGAAATCCTCATCTGGTATAAATTGGTGTAGCTCTATTCAAATCAGACCAGCTATATTAATTCATTCCAGCTGAGGACCCAGCCCTTAAAACACCAGAGAGGAGAGAAAATTTTGAATAGGATGGATTTTTGGACTGGGTAGAAGCTTTTGCTGTATAGCTTAGTTATGCGTCTAGGCTCAGGGCTGTGGGAAACGGTGTATTTGACATCTGCAGCATACACAGCAAATGCTTTGGCAGTTTGAATGAATGCATTTTGAACTCAGTGGTTGTTTACTTTCAGCCTGGATGTGAATTTGCTTTCAGCCTTAATGGAAAATCTAACACAAGAAGTAATAGGACCAGCCATCTGTCCGAAAGTCTATGAGAATTCCTGGTTTTGAACCAATAATAGAGATCAGGGACAAGTTTACTCCCTGTATAATCTCTGGCAAATTATTGGTGTGCTCCTTGGATTTCTGACCTGGGACCCAATGCCTTTGGTGCAATGTGAGCGCACATAGACTTAGGAGAGGAAACCTGCAAAATGAACATGGTCACCATCCCTTTCCAAAGGTCACTTCTACAAACCGGCATTGTTCCAGCCCTTTCTTCCTCCACTCTGATTTACAACCCATTTTGGCATATAAACTATGCACCTGTGAAGCATCTGCTCCATCATTGCTGCAGTCTGTGATCTTGGGGGGAGCAGTAAACAGCACAAGTGAATGGGAACCCCCATGTCTCACCAATATTTCTTGCAAGTAAATATTAATCCATGTGTTAGTCACAGGCAAGAGAAAAGGCCTAGTAATTAGATTGATTTGGGTCACTTTTTCTAAAAAGCTCTGGAACAGATTTCTCAGCTGTTCAGCACTCTTGAAAAGGGTCCAGTTTTTTAACTTTCTTTCAAGCAAAAAGTTAAACCATCCCTCCCACCATCTAAACTAAGAAGCTGCACAAGAGCCAAGTTTCCACAAAAATTATCAGCATCCTGCAGCATTTAGCAGGACACAATGAACAGATTTTGCAAAGAGCACAGCATGTCATGGGTAATGGAGCTGCTCCCCATTCATGCATGTTTACATGAAGGAGGACTTGGGCCTCCTGCACTTGTCTTGGTCACCCACAAGAAGTGCCATCAGCTTCAGTGAGAAAATACTTAGACTATATGTATTGTTCTGTCTAGAAGGCAGTGCCCTTGTTTTGGAAGACTGTGTAGTATAAACTCGTGGTCACACCTTTTCTACTTTGTCCATCAATTCTGTTGACATGGATTTAGTTATCCTGATTTATACCAATTAAAGACCTGAGTCTTGGTCTCCAAACCACTTGGGTGAGCTGAAGATCATCGCTTGTGTAATTAATAAATAATAGGAAAGGTAGGAAAAAGGCAGCAAGAAATCATTTAGAAAGAACATAATCTGGTCTTTAACAGCAAAACATTAATTCTTTGCTACGCATCGAGTGAATGCATGTACTTTTAAGCTTCTCAAGGTGAATGGTCCAGGGACATAGGATATCTGGCAACACCCTTAAAAGTACACTGGCCTAATTCTGATCTGCCTTACACACTAAGCAACAATACTTGAGACATCCTCATATAAATCCATCCAGAGATAAAAGCCAACCCTGCAACAGCCCCGTTTGTCCAGAGTACTTCAGCAAAACATAATGCAGTCATCCCAGCAGCACCATCCCCAGGGCTATTTTACTTCAATTACACTCTGATTTAAGAAAACTGGAGGGCACCAGATCTTGTTCAAACCATTTTCTTCCTTCCTTCTCTGTCAAATCAGAGCTACTGCACATCTGGTGAGTTTCAAGATTGCATGGGGAAATAAGACTCACTTCAAAGTCTTTATTTTCTTTGATTCAATAGTATTAACTGACTATTAATCACCCAAGACTAACAGGCTCATTTGAACTGGGAATGTTGTGATCTCACATGTTATTTAAAGGAAGAATAGTCTGCTTACAGATAAGTAGTCTGCTTAAGGTGGGAGAAATCAAGGCTTGTAGTCCTCTTAGGGAAACTAGCTTCTTTTTCTGCCAATTTTCAGGAAGTCTTCTTTTCTTTTTAAGTTTTCATTAGAATCACGACACCTTTTTTCCTTTTTTCCCTCATATGTGTGCAGCAATGAGAACCAGAATGGCTTGAAATTAAATGAGCAAAGTCCAAATTTTAAATAAAAGACTTTGCGGTTTGAAGTTTTGCTTGGAACCAGAGGCAAAAGAGCCAAAGAGCCAAAACACTGCAAAAAAAAAAACAAGAAAAAAAGCTGTTTTCATTGTATTTTTGGTATGAGTGACTGCTTTCAGAGATAGAAATCATGCAAGAGAGTCTGTTCTTAAGACATTTACAGACCAGAATGAGGGCTTTAGATAAGCATCTGCAGGTGTGGATCTTTATCCAAAACAAACCACCCAACTTTTGGTAGTTTGCCTGTCACTAATTCCCAGTGCACTTGCCCAGACACACAAGTTCTTTGAAGCATTGTAAAAGCTTTTCCTTGCCTGTAGCATTTTAGTTGCCTCTTGAGCAAGATTTTCTCCTTGGTGAAGAAAAAGACCGTGATCACAGTACCCTGTGCTGCTCAAAGGATTTCCTCTCCTCAGCCTCACCTCACCTGTCAGGATAGCTTTCTTTCCCCTTCTCCTTTGCCTCATCTTCTCTGCATTTTTCATTATTTTTTTCCTTTCTTTTCCAGCCTGTAAAAAAAACATCTCCTCCCCTCCCTGGCAGCATGGGTGACACAGACAGAGAAATCAGCACACTGTCAGCAGGAGTTTAGCCCTGCAGTTGGGACCTGAACTTTCAGCAGTGGAGCACAACTCTGCATCATTGCACTAAAGCAAGCCAGATTCATACAAAGTAATTGCCCACCATGGTACGGGAAGCATCAGAAGACAGTTGATAAAAATCTTTAGGCACTGTCTATTGTGAGCTTGCAGCAGCGAAGGCTGTTTTTCCTGGGAAAGATCACAGGGAAATGTATATTTATTGTTGCAACCCCCAAAACAGTACAATATTTAGATGTTCGCTACACTAGGGGGATATAGTGTAGGGGCAGTGTAGATTTTAGAGATGTTGAAACTGGAGATGAAGCATGTGGACTCAACATGCTGCATGCTGTGTGAAGTTTTCAACTCTGAAGACCTGAATGATCATGTCTGCAAGATTTAATGTGCTTAGAAAGAGGATGTGAAAATATTCTTTCCCACTCCAGTTTGCAACTGAGAACTTGTTAGTGTGTAATATCTTTTATTTATAGTGCCTTTTGACTCAAAGGATCTGAAAGTGCCTCTATCTGGGAGTTACTTCAATGATGCCTCCAGGCAGGAATGCTTCTCTTCAGGAGCCTCCAACTGAGCTTTCAGGGTCTGCTTTGCCATGGACACAAGTAGGGGACACAGTCTACCTTGCCAAATGCCAATACTTGGTACTAAAGCCTGGAAGGAAGGGTAGAAACCCACCCTAAGCCTGAGGAATAGCAAAGAGAGAAAACAAACACATAAACCGTATGGGAGAGAGGATTTGGATGGATACCAGCTGACTTTCGAAGTAGACATTGGGAGGAACCACAGCCAGTGCTGGGTGACATCTTTATGCAAAGAGCTCAGGACAATGAAATCACAACTCTAAAGAGAGGATTTGGTGGTCCTACCTGGATATTGCTCTATCCAACCCAGACAGATCCAGCTGTGTTGTGGTTGCCTGGAGAAACTCCAGTGTGGACCCTGCACAGGCAACACATCCCAGTTGCAGAGATGCTCCTAAGGGCACAGACTTGAGGCTCGGTTTAAGTATGCAAACTCACACATCCCTTAATGAGCATAGTCACAACAGGGCATCTGCTTAATTTAAGTCCACTTCAGCACTTGCCCATCTGCTGCTCCTCATGCAGCAGCTGGTGACGGCCAAAAGACCAGGTCCTCCATGTGGCTTTCGCCAGATAGAGGATGTCATCCATATCTCTGTTCTCCTCCTGCATTACCCATGAAGGCCAGGGAAGCAAAAGTCAGACCAACTGATGGGTTTACAATTCCAGCCTGCAATCTCTACTTCATCTACAGTCAGGCAAGGTTTTGCCAAGATACATTTTAGGCAGCTGCTCAGGAAATTGCTGTTTTGTCTGTACCACCCTGAGCATGCTGTCTGTCTACTGGTCTGTCTCTGCAACTCTGCTCTTGAGCCAGTTGCTCTGCTATTCCCCAAGGTAGCCAGAGTGTGTACAGCAAGAACCAGACTTTTTCTGACACTTTTGCTAGGCTTCCTGAGGGACTCATCTCAGGGAGTGAGTGCTCATCTGGTTCAGGGCCCTCTAATTCCTGTGGCTTCCATGGAGTCCTGATGTGTCTCAATTGACAAAGCAGTCGAACCGGGCTCATAAAAAACTCCCAGGATACCAGCGGCTGCTTCACAGAAATGGTCAGGTTGGAAGAGAGCACAGTGGGTCATCTGGTCCAACCTCCCTGCTTAAGCAGGGTTGTCCCAAAGCACATGGTACAGGATTGTGCCCAGATGGTTCTTGAATATCTCCAGTGAGGGGGACTCCATAACCTCTCTAGGTAATCTGTATTGGGTTTGTGTGGCCAGGTGTTGGTAACAGAGGGGCTACAGAGGTGGCTTCTCTGAGAAGCTACTGGAAGCTTCCTCTGTGTCCAGCAGAGCCAATGCCAGCCAGCTCCAAGATGGACATGCCACTGACCAAGGCTGGGCCAATTAGAAATGGTGATGACACTTCTGTAATAACATATTCAAGAAGGGGGGAAAAACCCCCACAGTTATTGTGCAGATGTAATTGTGGCCAGAGGAGAGCAGAGTGAGAATATGTGAAAGGAACAGCTCTGCAGATACCAAGGTCAGTGGGTAAGAAGGGGGAGAAAGTGCTGCAGGCACAGGAGCTGAGATTCCCCTGCAGTCCGTGGTGAAGACCATGGTGAAGACCACGGTGAAGCAGCTGTGCCCTTGCAGCCCATGGAGGACCATGGGGATGCAGAGATCCACCCACAACCCATGGTGGAGATCCATGCCACAGCAGATGGATGCCCAAAAAAAGGCTGTGAACCATGGGAATCCTTTGCAGGAGCAGGCTCCTGGCAGACCCGTAGAGAGAAAAGCCCATGCTGGAGCAGGTTTGCTGGTAGGACTTGTGAGCCTGTGGAGGACCCATGGTGGAGCATCTTGTTCTTTCAGGACTGTAAAAGTGACCCACATTGCAGCAGTTTGCAGATGGACTCATGTTGGATAAGTTCGTGGAGAGCTGTCTCCTGTGGGAGGGTCCCCACGCTGGAACAGAGGAAGGATTCTTCTCCCTGAGCAGCATCAGGAATGTGTGATGAACTGACCATAACCCCCATTCCCTGTCTCCCTGCATTGCTGGGGGGGGGGGAGGAGGTAGAGCTGGGAAGGATGGAGGGGTGAGGGGAAGGTGG
This sequence comes from Vidua chalybeata, assembly GCF_026979565.1. NCBI lineage: Eukaryota > Metazoa > Chordata > Aves > Passeriformes > Viduidae > Vidua > Vidua chalybeata. Next base: position 193,838 of record NW_026530339.1, read on the forward strand.
TTTAAGATTTATTTTACTTCTCATTATCCTGCTCTGATTTTGTTAGCAATAAATTCAATTAATAACTCAAATTTGAGCCTGTTTTGCCCATGATGGTATTTGGTGAGTGATGTCTCCTGGTCCTTATCTCAACTCATGAACCCTTTGTTATATTTTCTCTCCCCTGTCCAGCTGAGGAGGGGAGTGAGAGTGGCTTTTGGGGGTGCCCACCATCCAGCCAGCGTCAGCCCACTGCACTGTTCCAGTGCTCAGTCATCTGCACAGTAAAGTTCTTCTTCATATTCAGGTGAATTTCCTGTGCAGCACTTTGTGCCTGTTGCCTTGTGTCCTATTGCTCGGCCTCACCAAGAAAAGCCTGACTCCATCTTCTTGGCACCCTCCTTTCAGATATTTATACACATTGATGAGGTCCCCTCTCAGCCATCTCTTCTCAGGGCTGAACAGGCCCAGCTCCCTCAGCCTTTCCTTGTAAGAGAAATGCTCCAGTCCCTTAATTATCCTTGTTACCCTCCAATGGATTCACTCCAGGAGCTCCATGTCTCTCTTGCACTGAGGAACCCAGAACTGGACACATCACTCCAGATGTAGCCTCACCAGGGCTGAGTAGAGGGGCAGGACCACCTCCCTTGACCTGATGGCAATGCTCTTCCTAATGCACCCCACGATACCATTTGCCTTCTTGGCCGCAAGGGCACACTGATGGCTCATGGACAGTTTGTTGTCTGCCAGGACCCCCAGGTCCTTCTCTGCAGAGCTGCTTTCCAGCAGGTCAGACCCCAGCCTGTGCTGGTGCCTGGGGTTATTCTTCCCCAGGTGCAGGACCCTGCATTTGCCTTTGTTGAATTTCAGAAGGTTCTTCTCTGCCCATCTCTCCAACCTGTCAAAGTCCTTCTGAAGGGCTGCACAACACTCTGGGGTATTGGCCACTCTTCTCAGCTTTGTGTCATCAGTGAACTTGCTGAGGAGGCATCTACCCCTTCATCCAAGTCATTGGTGAACAAGTTAAACAATAATGGGCCCAGTATTGAACCTTGAGGGACACCACTAGTGACAGACCTCCAACTAGACCCTGTGCCACTGATTACAACCCTCTGGAATCTGCTGTTCAGCCAGTTCTCAATCTACATCACTGCCCACACATCCAACCCACACTTCTTGCTTATGGGGCTGTACTTTGCCCTGGGTCTTCAGCTTGGCTTGAAGCTTAATACACTCATTCCACCGTGCTAAAATACTCAATGCATCTTCTTTCCTCCCTCCGTGTCTCTTCCAAGCCATCCCCAGGATCCACATTATTATATTTTTTCTTCAAATCTCTTTCCTCCAAGCACCTGACGAGGTTCATTTTACACCACTTTATCTCCATCATGCATATGTCAGTGTTTCAAGCTCTGGGTTAATTTGAGTCACATTGCTAGCTGGAAGTTTGCTCTCTTGGGTCCTGTCCATGAAGAACATTCATTTTGCCTCAATCATTCTCCACCTCCCAACCAAACCTGTCTCCTCCCTCCTTCAAGGAGTGGGCTGGGGTTTTCCCGCCGCCTTCTCAGTCCATTGAGGTTTACATCATGTTTCACTCCCTTTGGTGCTCCTTCCATACATGCTGCTTTAGATTTGTGTGTGGGAGTAGGAGGGAGTCATTAGGATCAAGTCCAACTCCTGGCCCTGCACAGGACTGCGAGAAATGACTGCTCACTTTAAAAATTTTAAAAGGTTTATTAAACCTTAACAAAAAATACAACAAAAGGACTAAATAAGGAAAAACAGGCCTGGGAGCTTCCCTCGTGGCTGCCTACCATGTGGCTGGCTCATCTTCAAGATGGATGCTTTGCCTTTTATACCCTGGGGGGGGGGGGTTGCATCAGCCAATGCTGGCTGTGAAAAACGCCAATCACTTGATTAAAAATTTTGAAAGTTTAACATTAATAAAATAGTTATAAAAAACAGTAATAAAAATTAGAGCAATAAGAATTTGGACAATCAGAGTTAGGACAATAAAGGACAATAAAAAGCAAAGAATTACAGATGTCCGGATGCTTTTCTCAAGAAAGCATGTCTGCTAACAAAGGATTAACTCTTAAAAGCAATAGCCTGTTGCATATTCATATATCTCATACATGATGAAAATATTCCTTTCAAACTAGGAATTTTTCTGTTTATTGTCAGCTTCTCCCCTCATCTTATAAATCAATCCTTTTGGCTCTGGGGTGTCTGGAAGAAGTCTGTATGGTCCAATAAGGAGGTAGCAATTCTTCTCTTGGAATTTTTTTTAGTGTCTTGTCACTGTTATCAGTATGCGATGAATTTCTTGGTTATCTTATCCATTTCTTGAGCTAATTACAAAAAGTATCTTACATCACATAGTTTCGATTTTAATATTATGCTATAGCCTAAAAAGTATATTTACCACATAACTTAAAAAAGGATTAATAGAGTACTACAAAGAAATTAATACAATATAACTTTCCAACATAACACATATAGTATTCCCTTTAATATTTGCGAAGAGCCAATCATATAATATGCATTTTTCACACTGGCCTATTGCGGCCTGGGGTCCCAGGGGTCTGGCCGGCCCCCTGGGCAGCTGCCACCGTAGGTGTCCTGGATAGCGCTGTGCTGATGAGGCACAGCCTGTCTGGGCCCTTGGGCTAGCTCCCAGCCGCAGGCAACTTTAGCGAGCAATTCTGGAGTGATTTCAGCTCTAGTGAGTTCAGCTCTCAGTGATTTCATCTCGCAGCTCGCTATGTGCCTTGGCAGATGCAGGGATGGAGAGAGGAGAAGGCTGTATGGATTTCTGCAGCATTGTCTTTATTGGCAGCTCCTGCAAAGGGTTCCAGTGACAGCTCTTCTGCCGAACTGGGCAGAGGTGAGGGTTTAGGTAGGCTACTGGGGGATTGGAAATTGTCCAATGGCTAGGGTTGAGGAGAATACGACCTATAGCCTTACAGAGAGATAACAAGGGTCTGATGATGGAAGAGGGGCTGCTCTGGTCCACTCATCATGACTCTGCATTTCTTATCTTAGGCGAGTGACCGCCATGGAGGCCTTTCAGGGCATCTGACTGCTACACTGGCCCCTCCCAAAATCTGTCAGTCAACTCTTCTTTGCTGTTTATTGATGGAGTCTGCTTTCTTGCAACTTAACTGGAGGGTTAGGTGTTGTTATGCGCCCCCCCCCCCCCCCCAGCAACAAGCTTTTGTACACGCCTTCTTTCTACCTGTCCTAGATGACTCAGGCTGTCTGATGGTAACAATACGGGGGGGCGGGGAAGGGGACTATGGGAAGAACAGAGGACATCTAAACAACACACTACAATAACATAATTATACATCAATAAAGTTTCTCTTAATATTCACACAGTATTCATCCCTTAATTGTGAGAGCAAATCATCTCATTATCCATCTATATCAGGACCATCCCTAAGAGTCACACCATGTGCCTGAGAACATTGTCTAAATGCTTCTTGAACTCTGATAGGCTGGTGCTGTAACCACTTCCCTGGGTAGCCTGTTCCAGTGCCCATCCACCCTATAGGTGAAAAACCTTTACCGAATATCTAACCTAAACCTCCCCTGACACAACTTCATGCTGTTCCCTTGCATCCTATCATTGGTCACCAGAGAGAGGGTGACAAGCCTATGGACATGTCTTGTCTCTATGGAAAAGCTAAGAGGGAAAAGGTGAAGAGAAAACTTAAAAGAAAAAGGGGTAATAAATATTTGGGAGGAGGGCATTTAAGAGGAGAAAAAAACAAATCAAAGCCAGTGCCAGGCTAGAACCAGCAGCTGGTTGCCAGCACAGCAGGCTTAGAAGTTGCTGATGGAAGTGCTCAGTGCCATGTTTGTGTTGCTTAAAAATACACCCTCCCTCCCTCCTCATTCCACCTCTGCTTTTCTCCTGGTCCCACAAGCAGGAGGAGAGATTCAGTTGCCAAGCACAAGTCTGCAGGAAGTTTGAATTTACAGCAATGCCAAGGGATGCAAACAGAGTATGTCCTTCTCCATGATGTGTGTGTGCACACGTGTGCACCTGTGAGCACTGCAGCTTGCCTGTGCTTGGGCAGCTGTGAGTTGGAATGGACCTGCCAGGCACGTTGTGGGTGCAGTGGCTCTCCACTCTGAGGAGGTGTCATTGGCAACCATGACACAATTCTTTTTGCCGTTGTGACAGGAGGAGGTGGGAGGGCTGGGGATGGAGGATAAGGGGGGGGGGGGGGGGGGGTAGGGTGGGGGTGTAAAAGGTTGTAAGGCTTGGCTGAAAAATTTAGAGGAGTACAAAGGAGAGAGCAATGAAAAGTGTGGCAGAGCAGGAGAAAGGAGGCTGTGAACTGGCTGTTAAGGAGGTGGGAAGAGATTTATGTTTGACAAGTGGTTTGGTTGGGAGCAGGCTGGGAGGGTGTGTTTTGCAACAGGCAGCAGAGATGGGATGGGGGTGTGCGAGTGTGTGCGCCTGTGTGCGTGTTCCAGGAAGCCAGATGGCCTGCAGTGGCTGCGGGCGGCAGCAGCTGCTCCATCAGGGAAACAGTGCAGCACGAGGTTGTTGCAGTGATGAGCTGCCTCAGGGAAGCAGCGAAGCAGGGCAGGTGTCACGATCCGCTTGGAAGAGCGGGGTGTTGTGATGGTTCGTTAACCAATCACAAAAGTGCAAAAGGCAAACGGCAGAGGACTATCAGTTTAATCACAACAAATGCACCTTTATTATGGTACCAACAGCAAATGCGATAGAGGGAACAGAAAAGGAAATAAAGGATAGAAAGAAAAGAGGGGAAAGGGAATTATAGCTACCACCACCTAAGACGAGATCCTCAATGGTCCAGCCACATGGATTCGCTGTCGTCCGTGGGGGTTAACCAAAGTCTTCTCAGAAAGTTACAGTTTATATAGTCTTTAGCCAAAGCGAGTGGCATCTGGCCAGAAGGTGGGGAAGATTGATGGGCCATTGTGAAGAGACCCCTTGGTCTGTGAAGAAAGTGCAGGCATGCAGGGACAAGCCACCACTTGTCAGAACCTGTTTGAAGCAGTGTTCTGTGGAAGCACAGCGAGCGCACCTGCTAACAGTCACTTGGCAAGCATCCACCTCGGCCAGGCCAGAACTCCTGTCAGGGGTCTTCAGGGTCCTTGTGACGGTCATGAGGCAAATGAAGGAAACTTCGGACCGTCTCTTACAGCAGGACAGGTGCAGACAGGGAAGACAGTCAGGGAAGAAGCAGGACCACAGGGAGGAAAAGGCGAGGAGGGCCAAACTAACCCCTGGGCAAGCCCCTGATCCCTCCAAGAAACCCAAAGCAAAAAATGATGGTGCCTGATTGTGTCACATTTAAGAGCTTATAATGTGCTAAGGCTCCTCCCATAGCTTGATTTCCCGGGCATTTTTTCTCAGGCATCCATACATCTGCCCCACCAGCAAGTGGGGGGTCGCTTGCAGCCTGATTATGGAAGCTTTCTCTCCCCTGATTGGCTGTCAGGAGAAACTTCCCTGGGGACAGGGCTCCCAGCACATGTACGGCACCTAGAGTAATTTTTCACCTCATGTATATGTTGAGGCATAAATAAAAATTGAATTGGTCCATCTCACCACCCTGTGACTCAACACTGTTCATAATGACAGAGGCAGGAGAGAAGAGGAAGAGAGAAAGAAAAAGTGTAGGGGTATCTAACAACTTGGATTTCTTAACATACTGTATTGGTTTAGCATGGCCTGGTTTTTGGTAGCAGGAAGGCCACAATGATGGCTCCTGTGAGAAGATGCTGGAAGCTTCCCACCATGTCTGGCAGAGCCAATGGCTGATGGCTCTGAAGATGGACATGCTGCTGGCCAAAGCTGGGCCAGTGAGAGAGGTTGGTAATGCCTCTGTGATGACATATTTAAGAAGAAAATAAAACAAAGTCACAGGGGTTTTGCTTCTAGTCAGAGAAGAGGAGGAGGTGAGAACATGTGAGGGAAAACAACATGGCGGCACCAAGATCAGTGGAGAAGGAGGGGGAGGAAGTGCTCCAGGCACCAGAGCTGAGATGCCTCTGCAGGCCGTGGTGAAGACCATGGTGAAGCAGGTTGTCCCCCACAGCCCATGGGTGCACAGGGGATGCAGAGAGATCCATCTGCAACCCATGGGGGAGGTCCCCATGCTGGAGAGGGTGGATGCCTGGAGGAGGCTGTGATCCAGTGGAAGACCTTGTGGAGAGAGGGGGTCCCTGCTTCCAGGCTGGAGAAGCCTGTCCTTGGAGGACTACATCCAGTGGAAAGAGACACCCACATTGCAGTGGTTTTAGGAGGACTGTCTGCCCGTGGGGGGAGTTCACGTTGCAGCAGGTGCAGTATGGCTGCTGCTCGTGAGAGTGGACCCACGCTGGAGAAGTTCACTGAGAACTGTCTCCTGTGGGTGGGACCCCACGGTCTCACAGGGGAAGAACTCCTCTCCCAGAGCAGTGGAAGAAAATCTCGGTGATGAACTGACCAAAACCCCCACACTCTGTCTCCCTGCACTGTTGGTGGGAAGGGGGGAGAGGCTGGGGGGGGGGAACGGTGTTTTAAGGGCTTATTTTACTTCTCATCATCCTCCTCTGATTCTGTTAGTAATAGATTCACTTTGCAACTTAAGTTGAGCCTGCTTTGCCCTTGAAATATTTCTCCCGGTCCTTATTTCACTCATTAAGCCTTTGTTAACTTTTTTTTCCCTTTTTCCCTTCTCTTCCCAGCTGTAGCAGGGGAGGGTGAGCAAGTGACTCTTGTGGGTGCCTGGTGTTGGGCCAGCGTCAAACCACAACGCGTATTTAATATTGTGTAACAACAGAACTATACAATTTACAGATAAATTCAATATTCTGCATAGTAATTTTGGAAGTCTGCTGGACTTGTGTGCTAAGTTCTAACTTTAATCTCATTAATTTGCAAAAGGAAGGGATTTTGACTTTGCGCTTTAGTCCAGTGTGCTGTTTCACCAAGCCTCCCATAATCCTTCTCCTTCTCTTAGATGTAGTGTAGGCTCTTCTAAGGGATGTCTCTCAAGCTGGACTAGACATTCCTCATAGGCTGAAATGCATGCCTTGTAATTTTTTTTTATAACAGGCCAGCCTTGGGCATGACCCTCTAGGTACAAGTCTTTTTCCCCAGTGTGGCTTTGTTTCACATGCAGCCACTTCAGGAGGTATCCCCAGTTCTCAGTTACTGCCTCCTGGTTTAATGGGGCAAGTCTGGTCAGTTCATCTACTCTGTTGTTCCATTTGGCCACTGGATCATCCCCTGTTTGGTGAGCAGTTATCCATGCTACTGCAAAGTCACCTCTCTTAGCAAATGCTAACAAGTTCTGCCACTTCTCTTCCTGCCAAACAGGTGTTCCATTTATCTCCTACCCATTCTGTTCCCAGAACAGAAGCCATTCAGTGCAGCCCTTAAAGACAGCAAAGGAATCAGTATAGATGAAGACATGAGAGAAGGACAGATATTCATGTTTGAAAATGCTCCATACAGCTAGCAGTTCTCTGACCTGGGCACCACCTTCACCCTCAGTGACAAAGTTGTTGCTTAGTATTGGCCTGTAAGGTAACTGCCCGATACTTCTATACCTTGCCTTCTCACTTAGCAGAGACATCAGTTTTGCAAGTGTGGGGAGAAGGGTGGTGCAATTTTTCCTATGGGAGAGAGAGGTATTCCACTCTCTTGATCTGAGGTGCTCCATTCCTTAATAGTTAGCAATTTAGTGGTCTCTTCTGTCACTTTGAAAATGTCATAGTAATGTTCTATTTGCGCATACCACTTCCTAACTGAAGCTCTTTGGGCTACCCTGTCAGGGGGAGGTGTTCCTGTTAAAATGGGCCTTATCACCTTAAATGGTCCCCTCAGCATGTGAGGGCAAATCAAACTTCTTCTGCCAAAAGAAATAAAACACCATCTCTGGAAACAGTAAGCACACCAACAGTATTGCAACAAACATACTTCAACAAATACACTGTACCACAGCAGTGCTCTCCTCAAGGGGTACCCTATTTTAATTAATATGGTTCCCCTGTCCACCCCAAGATTTTTTAGTGGATTCTGTTTCATAGGAATTCATAGGAATTTGAAGGAGGTAAAGAGTTATTTTCTGAGTATCTCCCCTGCAATTCCTCCAGCAGCAGTTTCTCTCTTTATTCTGCTGCAGCTAGCAAAGCCCTAAGGTGGTCATTTTTGATCTTAAGTTTCCTAATCCAGCCTCCAGCACCCCTTCCACTGAAGCTGGATGAGGCTTTCAATTTCCCTGTGTGCGACTTCTCTGGTGCACTCTCATCCCCTCTCAGATCTATTAAGGGGGAGTGCATCTGGCCTTATGTTATACTTTTCTGCTCTTGGTTTCCCAGACATCCTGTCTGGCCACTCTGACACTACTTGTTGTGGTTGGTTTGTGGAGAGACCATCCATTAGCCTCTTTGGGATTCCCTTTTGCCAACCTTGGGACCAAATTGCCTGTCTCATGAGTGGATGCTTCTGCCTACCCTGGTTGGAATGGGGAGGAATCTTAGGGGATATTTTCAGATTAAATTGTGTATGTCTCACCTCACGAGTATCTGGTTTGCTAACTACTGGCTTAACTGGACTGTACTTTCCCCCAAAATTATTCAATTCCTGAGCTAACTCTCCCCAGGTCCATACTTTGCCTCCCTGGGCAGTGGTATCTCTTGCAGGGAAGGAGGTGGTACTGTCCAAGGCAGCAGCAACTCTCTCAAGTGGGGCCAAAGCCTGTATTTTCCCTTGTTATTGTATTGCCATTGGTTTCAGAGAATCGGGGAGCCCTCGTATTAGAGAGGTCATCTGATCAGCATCAACTCTCAACATCATAGGCAATTCTTGCAAAGGGGTTAGCTTACGCTCATATTTCATTTGAATGCATTCTGCCTTTTGAATACTTCCTACTAATTCCTCTGTGGTGCTTTCTATGGCTAGAGGGTTGCCTCTCTCCAAGGGGTTTAAACTTCCAGCCCAGAAGGCTGCTATCTGGGTTAGGGACTGTGAGAAATGATCCCTCACTTTAAAATTTTAAAAGGTTTATTAAACCTTAACAAATACAACAAAGGACTGAATAAGGAAAAAGAGCAGCGCTGGGAGTTTGTGACCGTCTGCCACAAGCTTGTCCACAAAATGGCTGCTTTGCCTTTTATACCTTTGGTGTTACATCAGCCAACCCTGGGCCCTCACAAAGTTTGTCAGTCAACTCTTCGCTGTCCATTGGTGGAGACTACTTTCTTGCAACTTGATTGGAGGTCAGGTGTTGTCATGCTGAGCCTCCCTAGCAACAAGCCTTCTCTATTCCCAAGTGCCCCATGGAAGGGGCACATGTACACACCCTCCCTCCACATGTATCCAACAACCAAGGTTCTCCAGTGGCAACAATACAGAGGGGGGAAGGGGACTAAGGGGAGAAGAGAGGACGTCCAAACAACAAACTACAATAACATCAATAAAACTTCTCTTAACATACATATAATATCCACCCTTTACTTGCGAGAGCCAATCATCACATTATCCACCTATAACAAACCCCCTTTTTCCTTTTCTATAAGTTATTTGGCTTGAGCAATTAATTCTAATTTTTGATTTTGGTGATCTATTCATGCTTCTTGTGAGTCAAATTTGATTTTTGGATGAGTCATAATAGCATCTGTTGATGTGGGTGAAGAAAGTGGAAAAAGGCAAAAAACCTTGGGTTTTAAGTAAAATGATTAGAGGCGTTTGTGACATGAATTGATTCGACTTCTCAAAATGAAGAGACAAATAGCAGACAAAAGGAAGTGACAGGTCTGGTATGGCTTTTACTCCCACCTACCATGCCTATGGGGTTGCTACCCATAGCAGGTGTATATGATCTTCTTGGTGGTGAGTACAGAGGCCAACTGTGTCTTGCCCTCTTACTTTTTGTCACTTTTTCTTTTGCTATTTTTCAATTTAGTCTTTTATTATGGCTTTTTCACCATCTCTCAGGCCCTTTCCATTTAGAAGAAACTAGTAGTTCTCATCTACAAAGAAAGATACAAATCACATGCTAATGTTAGTACATTAGGACCCCCTGACCAATACAGTCCTGTTCTTTCTGCTTGGGGCAGAAATATTTCTCCTCCAGAGTGATATTGGAGGTTTCTTAGAACTTGTCTAGACTGTACTTGAAACTGTTGATACGCACTTGGCCTTATTTCTCAGTTGTCTGTGATCTTAGTTCATTACCTCTCAGTCCTTGTTTAAGAGTCACTTCTCTATCACCTGGTCTAGATGTTATGGTTCATTCTTTAGGTTCTTCCGTCGAGCTCTTAATTCTGTCCTAGAGAACATTCTGAGGAAGAAAAGCAGCAGAGGTCAGGCAATCTTCCTGCCAGCCTGGCCAGAACTGCAATGCTGGCTTAGGAACCATTGCAGGCAGGTGTCCCCTGGCCATCACATCTGGCAGAGACACTGCAGTTTTCCCAGTTGAGCTTACATGGAAAAAAAAAAGCCATCAGCATGAAAAAAAACTAAAAGCGCAAGTAGTTTTTCTCCAATAAACAGATGGATTTATCCAGGCTCCGATTTCTTGCAGCAGCAATGACCACCAGCTTACACACACCCCTCAGCCTTTGGTTCTTAGGGTCTCTAGGATGCTCCAGGCTTGTCTGCGCTGGCAAGACCTGGGTCTGCTACTCTAGGCTGTGGAGATGTGCCAGTGGCATGGGCTTCTTCAGGGACAAGAGAAAATGCTGTGGTTTTGTGCTGGCAAGTGAAAGGCACAAGCAGTAGCTGTTACTGATCTGGTTACTGCTGTCACCAATGGGGGACACTGCCACATTCACACCGTGGGCTGCACGTAGGATGGAAGAGGGTGACTTTGTGAGAAAGGTGACAAACAGGACTGGCAACTACTGCAAAAGGGTCTCCTTTTGGTCAAGGCAGAGCAGGTCTAGGGAGAAAGAACATCCTCAGCAGTTACCCACCCAAAAGCATAGGGACAGTGACTAGAGGAGGGCAACAACACATCAGGACTTGCCATCAGCATCTCTCAAAACCTTCTGGGTTTAGCAAAAGCTTCTTTGCCACAGCCGCCTGCTCCTCCTGTACCCAACTGGGTCTTCAGCTGTGCTAGGCTGTCCAGCCCCTGGGATCATGAAAAAGGACTGTTCTCCCAGAGAAAAAGGACAAAGGGACTGGCCATGCCCAGGATGCCTCCCCTTCTTTCCAGGGCAGGTGGTCCCTCCTTGCTCTAACGGTTATAAAAGGCCTCTCAATCTATGTAATCTATTAGATAGAAATTACAGCAATTTGACCACACAACCTAGAATTACAGCCAGCTCATAAAGAGCTGTGTCTTCCCAGGCAATTTACACTGCTACAAATGATGAAACAAACTACAGCAGAGGATTAAGCAACAAGAAAAGCAAACTAAACCCAGAAAACCTGATTCTTGAAACAGCATTATCAAGAAATGAAAACTATTACTAGGGTTAGTTCACACTCAGGTGGTCCTAAAACTACTAATATTGTATAATCTCTAACCAGCTTGTGTCTTTCCATTTGAAATCTAGGGTAGTAGTTTTAAGGGATCATTCTTTTATGCAACATTCTGGTATTTAAGCTTCGAGCGTGAAAAACAGTTGCAGTGATTGTAGACACCTATTGTAAAATGCTGGCGAATCCAATGGGAAGAATGATGATGTCTAACTCCAGTTCTGAAGGTTGAACGATTTCTTTATTATAACTATGCTATAATACATTAATATACTACATAAAGGAAGATACTAAAACGACATACCTACTTTGTCTAACTATCATATCTAACTACTAACAACTTGTGACCCTGTTTGTGAGAGTCCAGACACAGGTGGATATGATTAGCCCTCAGGCTCAAACAATCCTCACCAGAATCCAATCAAGCAATCACCCCAGGTAAACAATTCTCCAAGCACATTCCACATGAGAAAAACAAGGAGCAGAAATAGAAATTTGTTGTAGATGTCGGCGAACCCAGTGGGAAGAAATGATGATGTCTAACTCCATTTCAGAAGGCTGAATGATTTCTTTATTATAATTATGTTATAATACATTAATATGCTATATAAAAGAGGATACTAAATACTACATGCTACTTTTTCTAACTATCATATCTCCCAACTCACAACTCGTGACCCTGTTCTCCAGAGTCCAGACACAGGTGGATCCGATTGGCCGTCAGGCCCAAACAATCCACCACGATCCAACCAAGCACTCACTCTGGGTAAACAATTCTCCAAACACATTCCACAAGAGAAAAACAAGGAGCAGAAATAGAAATTGTTTTCTCTTTCATTTCTCTCTGTGCACCTCAATAAAAAATCCTGAGAGAGAGAGAAATGTGCTTGCCACATATCACCGTTTTAGTATAAATTAAAAAAAAAATAAAAAAACTGCATCTGCAATTCTTCTGCAGGGTCCTGCAAAAGAGAGCAAACACATCTCAAGAGGTCCCCTTATCAATTTGCTAGTTATCAATCAAAAGCCAAATCAAATGCTGATGTGGAATGTTCAAAGAGATCCTTTACCTGCAAACCATCTATCAAATCTCTAAAACAAAACTTACAACATAAAAACCCAAACAACAATTAAAAGAATGCTCAAATTTCAAGTCCAAACAACTGATTCTCAGGAGAAGGTGTCCATTGATTGGAAACATTGATCTTGACATCCTCAAAAGTCCTTCTCAATGCTGAAACAGAGAACTGCTGAATCCTGAAACAAAACAACTGAAGAAAGTCCAAACAACAATTAAAAACCCATAAACAAAAACCAAATGTGACATCATATAATTATCTAATACCAAAACACTGAATGTCATCCCAAAGACTGACACAACTGATAAAACCAACTCTGGGCTGATTGTCAACCATGCAAACATACCTTTCTTGTTCAAAAAAAATCACCAAATTAAAAAAAAACCTGAAAAAACCTCTGAAATGCCATGGCCAAAACTCTTAAATCAACCACTTTTTTTTCTTGTTTTTTGTCTTTTCAACCACCTCTATTTAATTAATCTTAAATCTATTTTTTTTTTTTTAATCTTGGAATCAGAATGCCCAGCGAGTAGCAGTTTTTAAGACCCTGCGCAGCTGGCGGCCCCGGTCCATGCGGGCGGAGCCAAGATCCCAAACCCGGCCGTGGGGGGCACACGGGGCCCTCCGGCCGGGTGGCTGGACCAATCGGCCCCAGCCCGACCGCTGGGGCGGGATCTTCATCTTCATAGCCCGCCCCCACCATGCGGCCAGTGTCACGGCAAGTCTTCTAGCATTGTGTTCATCCCGCACCGCGCCTGGCCGTGGCCGCGGCCACTGCCTCTCAGGACGCGGTTGTCCCCGCCCCTCAAACGAGGGCATGACACAAGAACTGCCCCAGGGCTCAGCAGAGAAGGTGTTTTTCCCAGAGAAATGTTGATTCTCAGGACCTGCGGCATGGTTGGGCCGGCACGCAGCTCCCTGACCCCTGGCGGCAGCATCCCCACGCTCTCCGGGAACAAGACCAGCGGCAGCATTCCCAGAACTCATCCCCCCCGCCCCCCAAACGTGAGCGGGAGGGGCGAGGGGCCACGAGCTCCGGCGAGAATCCCCCACCCAAGCAAGAATTGGACCAAGAAAAACACTGTTCCCCAGAAAGGCACTAAACTTCATAACTTTCACTTTCACGGTAGCTGCAAGGAGCTGCCGAGGAGCGCCAGCACCAGAGAACAGGCTGGGAGGGGACCCCGGGCTGATTGTGAAATGAACAGGGCTAATGCCTTTATTAATGCTCAGCTCTTAAAGATCAGCTGGGCAGGGGGCTCGATGCAGAGCTCGCCCCCGCGGTTGTAGCTTTCCCAGGCAGCCGGAAGGAAGGCGGCGTGCAGAGCCGGTCACTGGAGTCCCGAGCAGCAGCTGTCCTTTCTCCTTTCCTTGTGGCACACCGGTGGCCCGAGGATGAGGAGGCGTGGTGTGCAGAGTCTGTTGCTGAAGTCCAGAACAACAGCTGTCCCCGCTCCTTCCGTGGTGGCAGCACCAGGGCTCTCTGTCTCTATCTCCCAGCTTCTCAGAGCCTAATATAGTCTGTTCTCTCTTAGGTGATGGCGACGGTTAAAAGCCAGTCAGGGGATGTGTTTCCCTCTTCCTCAGCTAGGGCATTTGTCTAGACTCCTCTACTGTGTTCAGTTTTTGATTTATATTCATTTTTATCGCCTAAAAATACTCCCATGATCCTAAGGGGTTTTTATTTGCATGTTAGTCCCAGAATGGCAGCGTGGAGGGGTGGGAGGCCAGGTAGTTTAGAGAAAACAAACAGAGCAATTAGCTAATTAGCATTTCAATATGGGTACTTAGCTAGAGTTAGTAGTTTTCTTTTAGTGTTGCCATGGGAACTAGGAAAGCCCTGCCCGCGTCTCTGGGGAACACCTGGAAACTGTTCATAACAAATCCCTCCTCTACTTCTTTGATCGGGCTTAAGCCCGCATCAACTTACAGTCTTTGGCTTTTGATGGCTACCTTCTTTTGGCATTTGTATGCTTTACTCAGGCCTGAGGGTAATTCTTGTTTCCTTTAGAAACCAAGTTTTTTTTTTTAGGTAACTCCTTTGGCTAAAGGACACTTAGTCTTATTAAACAATTACCAAGTACTTAAACCTTTTCTATGGTACTTTAACTCAGAAACAGTTATTAACACCTTACTGTATATCAGCCTCTAGCAAGTCTTCTTTAAAGTTAATTTTAAGTCCTCTGGTTTCTTAATTACTGTCCATGCACAAGAGGAGGCGGGTGACACTGTTGGGTCTGGTCTGGCGTCTGGGGGTGGCACTGGTTCTTTGACTCTGGTGACATGGGTCCAGCCTTTTTCTTAGGTCCGCACCGCAGTGTGTGTGGTGAGTAGTACCTGGAAAGGTCCTTTGAATTTGGGGGTTAATGGATTGGTAGTGTACCAGGACTTTATCAACACCCAATCCTCAGGACTGATGTGGGCATTGGCATCCAGAGGGGAAGTTTGGGAGAGATACCCCTTCTTTCGGAGGCCTTCTAGGGATTTTCCTATGACCTCTAAATATTTCTGAGTTGCTGCCTCCCCTTCCAGATAATCTGCTGTACTGAAAGGGGTGATTTAAAAAAAAAGGGAGTCCAAACATTATTTCATAGGGAGAGACCCCTATGTCGGACCGAGGTCTGGTTCTGCTGCACAAGAGAGCGAGAAGTAAACACCTGAGCCAATTCATCTTTGTTTCTTCAATTAATTTAGTTAACACATTTTTAAGAGTTCTATTCATCCTTTCCACTCTTCTAGAGCTTTGAGGATGCCATGGGGTGTGCAATCTCCACCTTATCCCCAGGACTTTTGTTACTTGATGTAAAGTTTGAGTGACAAAATATGGACCTTGGGCTAAGTCAATGTTATTGACTAGCCCATATCGTGGTATGATGTTTTCTAAGATTATTCATGCAACTTCCTGCGCAGTTTCCTTTTTGGTTGGGAAAGCCTCCACCCAGTGAGTGAGGTGATCCACGATCACTAGTAAATGTTTGTACTTTAATTTTCCCATGCAGGATCAACTTTTGGGCTTCCCTTATAAGGATAGCTGCTGCTGCTGCGATTACTTGCAGGCAAGTTGGCCATCCTCTGGCTACTGGGTCTAGTAGTTTTGAGTGGTAGGCTATTGGCTTTTTTTTTTATCTTTCCCACTTAAATACATTCTTAGGGCTTCTTTGAGCAACTCATTCATGTTCTTTTCTTGCCAGTCCTCTATCTTTTCTAGTTTTTGTCTAATATCGGGTCAGGATTTGGTGACAAACTAGACCTTTAAGAGGACTTGACCCTCTGGGCTATCTGGGTCTATATTTGAATATAACTGGAATTTTCATTTTAGTTGGTTAAGCCAATTGCCGGGGTCTCATCCTTCTCCTGAGTACCATCAAAGGCCAATTTCGTGTTGCTTCCCCTATGGATACTCTTTGATCCCTCTTATCATGAGGGCCCTATAGTCTCTCATGTTTTGCCTACCTTCTTGTTGGCTGGGACTCCAGTTGGGGTCCAACCAAGGGCATCCCCTGGTTCCCTGGGGCCCCAATCCACCCTCTCTTTCCCATATCTTCACCCCTGCCGCTCAGATCATCTGGACCTTTCTCAGAAAGAACAGAATGCTTAGAATAGCTCAGGTCTCCCCAGGTACAAATACTCAGCCCTAGAAATTGGTCCAACTGGCTAGATATTCCAACGGGGTCTTCCACTAAATTTCTTAGCTCTTTCCCAAATCCCCGGACTTTGGAAACTGCCAAAGGTGCATCCACAAACCTAACTCCCCCAGCTGCTCTACCCATAGGAACCCCTCTAACGGGAAAGAGCCCTTCCACCCTTGGTGCTTTGGATTGGGTGCCACAATACGGCCCTTTTTCTAAGACACCAGGCAGGGAAATAGTAGTGGAGACAGACACTGGAGGCCAGGGGGCATGCCAGGTGATGAACCAACCCTGGGCAAAGGTGGCCTAAGCTCCCAAGTGGGAGGAGGCAAGGAAACTCCAGCTGGAGAAGGGGAAGAGGGAGTTGGGGAGATGGTTGAGGAAACTAAGGGAAGGGGCGATGAAACAGAGGTGGGAAAAACGGGGGAAAGGAATCAGGGACTCAATAGGAGGGGCTGAAGGACCAACTGGGGAAACTGTTGGGGAAGTAACAGGAGCAGAAGGGGACAGGCAATCGAGGGGGTCTCATTCCTTTATTTTTCTAGTTTCCCCCTCTCTATTCCCTTTTGTCTTCCTCTCTATTTCTTTGTAACTTGCATATTCTCACAGTCTCATTATTTATAGAATTCTCCAGCCAGCAAGCTGCATGAGATAGTTGTTCTATATCAAGAGCAGCGAAACTCACCAGCACCGGGACGCGGCAAAAAGAAGAAAGCTGTGGCGGGGCGGTGGAGTGCTGCCGATCTCGTGAAATCCGGCGCTTCCCCCGAAGCTGCAGGGTTGGATATCCACGAGTTGTCAGCAGCGCCAGGAGGCAAAAGCCTTCTAACAATCGAAGTACAGCTGCCCCTGGAAGCGGCGGCGAACGGCGCTTGAAGTCCCGGAGCGCGGGGTTGCGGATCCGGACGCTCGCGGGAGACGCTCCTCGGTGACCAGGGCAGTGGTCGCCGTGTTCGGGACGCCACTTGTATAAAATACAAGTCCTCCGGGCTTCACCCGGGTGCCCAGCCTGTCCGGGGGGAAACCCTCAGAGGACTGGTCCGCGGGGAGGATGTGGCGGGACCCGGATAGCTCCACCGTAAGGACGAGAGGGCTCCGAAGTGGCTTTATTCCTAGAGGCTTTATTTCAGGAGCGTCGCAGGAACAGGAGGGAAAAACGGGGGGCACGGACTCTCCAGAAGGGAGCCAGCTCCGGAAGCCCCGAGGAAAGGCGGGGCTGGGTATTAAGGGCAAAGGAGTAGGAGTGGTTAGGGTACAGAACAGCCAACGGGCAACGGGTGAAGGGGGGAGACAGAGTGGGGTGACATACAGAGAACTAATCAGGGTACAGAGGAGGAGTGGTATTCTAACAGGAGCCAATGGGGGTAACAGAATAACTGAACTTTCTGGAACTGGGGAGTATGCTAAACATTGATTGACAGCTCTTCTGGGGTGGAGAGCAGCAGCTGATTTCTAAACTGTTGCTGCCTCCCAAGGGAGAGCAGGAACCCCTCCCACACATCCACATATAACCGGGCCCCTGAGGCTAGTTCTTCCTCTTCCAAATCTGGTCGTATTTTGGTTTGTTCCTCAATTTGTTGGAGACAATCATGTGCCAGTTCAGTAGTTGGTTCCCCGTATAGGAATTGAGCAGGATTTTGTAAACTGGTAGTTTCTATAGTCAATTTAGGGGATGATATTAGGATGCCCTCATATTTTAGCAGCCTGGCATCTGTTATCCATTTTTCAGCTTTTTGTTGCAAGACTCCCCGGATGTTATGAGGGGATAAGACCCGCAGCTCACTTCCAAAGGTTATTTTCCCTGCTTCTTCTACTAAGAGAGCAGCAGCTACTATTACTTGTAAGCAGGTGGGCCATCCTCTACTAACAGGGTCTAAAAGTTTTGAGAGATACGCCACTGGTTTTTTGTTCCTGGCCCAGTCCTGGGCCAGCACCCCATATGCAGTTCCCTCTTCCACATTAATAAATAGGAAGAATGGTCTTTTTAGATCAGGGAGACTGAGGACTGGTGCATTTACCAATTCAACCTTTAGGGCCTTTAGTCGGTCCTCATCCTCGGGTGTCCACTTGAATAATCCTTTCTTAGTTAATTTTTCATACAGAAATTTAACTTTCCCACTAAAGTTCACTATCCACTGTCGACAGTATCCAAAAAGTCCTAACAACTGCCGTATCTGTCTCTTATTCTGTGGGGCTTGTAATGAGAGTATACCTTGGACCCTTTCAGCATTCAATTTCTTAGTTCCTTTGGTTAACTTATGTCCCAAGTATTTAACTTCTTCCTCTACAAACTGTAGCTTAGACTTTGAAACCTTAAGTCCCTTCAAACTCAGGAAGTTTAGTAGCTTTATGCTTTCTTTTCTTACTATCTCCTCCTCCTTGCCTGCAATTAATAAATCATCTACATATTGTACCAAAGCTGTTCCTTCACCTAAGGAATAATCTGCCAATATTTGTTCTAATGCTTGTCCAAATAAATTAGGGGATTCTGTAAACCCCTGAGGGAGGACAGTCAATCTCAATTGTTGCTTTTGATGTGTATCCGGGTCTTCCCATTCAAAGGCAAAATAATCTCTGGAGGCTTCTTTAAGAGGGCAGGCCCAGAAGGCATCTTTTAAGTCTATTACACTGTACCATTTATTTTCAGGGCCTAATTGACTTAAAAGTGTATATGGGTTAGCTACTACGGGAAATCTTTCAACAGTTCTTTTATTAATTTCTCTTAAGTCATGAACTAGCCTGTAACTACCATTCGGTTTCTTTACAGGTAAGATGGGTGTGTTAAAAGGAGACATGCATGGTTAGAGGAGACCTTGTTTTAAGAGTCTCTCGATTTTGGGTTTTAACCCTTGCCTCCCTTCTTTAGACAGAGGGTATTGTTTTATTCTCACAGGTATTTCAGGGTCCCGGATGGTTACTTCAAAAGGTTCAATATTCAATCTTCCTACAGTATCAGGGGTGTACCACACTTCTGGATTGATTTCATCTTCATCCGCGGTCCTTAGGGGACACAGTTTTATGCTCAATTTCTCCTCTATTACTTCCACTCCTATTCCTAATTCAATCATCAAGTCCCGTCCGAGTAGATTATAACCCGCCTCGGGAACTAATAAAAAGGATCCCACCCCCAATTTAGAATCAGTCTCCAAAAGGACATCTTTTATCACAGGTACTCCAAAAGGCTCCCCTTTTGCCCCAATTACCTGTACCGTGTCAGATGAAATTTTACACCCCCGGGGAAGGGTCTGGACGGTTGATCTTTCTGCCCCCGAGTCCACAAGGAACTTGTATTCTTGCTGCTGGGAACCTATCTTTAGCTTTACCAGGGGCTCCGTTCTTTCTCTTGTCCCCAGCAGATAGAGCCCCTGACACCCCTAGTCTTCCTGAAACTGTTTTTCATCAGCCATCCTTTGTTGGCATTCCCACTTAACGTGACCCCTCCTCCCACAGTAAAAGCAGGCAATTCCTCTCTCCTCCTTCCTCTCATCAATCCCATCAGTCCGCCTTGGAATTCGCTTATTTCCCCGCACGGCTGCCCCCTTCTGTAAAGGAGAGGGGGCAGTTTTCTGCCCTTCCCGAACTGCCGCTACCATCATCCTAACTTGCTTTTTATGAGTTTCATCCTCCCTCCTTACATAAACTTTCTGCGCCTCTCGCAATAATTCATCCAATCCTCTTCCTTGCCAATCCTCCAATTTTTCTAGCTTCTTCCAAATGTCCACCCATGAGTTCGCTACAAACTGTGTTGTTAGCAAGGCCTCCCCTACTGGGGTATCAGGGTCCACTCCAGAGTATAACTGAAAGATTTTTCTCAGTCTTTCCAACCATTCAGTGGGGTCTTCATCTTTTTTTTGCTGTTCTCGAAAAGCCCTGTGAATATTCTGTCCTCGAGGGACAGATCTTCTTATTCCTTGTATTATAATGTTCCGCAAATCTGCCATATGGGCTCTGTGTGGCGGATCCTGGTTGTTCCAGTCAGGGAGTTGCATAGGCCACTTGGTGTCTGCGAGGGGCCCTTGTTGGTGTTCATCACCCCATATTCTCATCCCTACACCTCTAATCATCCTCCTTTCCTCTGAGGTAAATAATATACCTAAGATAGATTGCATCTCATCCCAAGTATAAACGTTCGGACCCAAAAACTGGTCTAACCTTTCGGCAACTCCAAGGGGGTCCTCTAAGAGGTGTCCCATTTCCTTTTTGAACTCCCTCATATCTCCCGAGTTCAAGGGTACAGACACATATTCAACTCCTAAGATTTGAGCTGGTTGCCCCGGTTGCCCTGCATTAGGGTTAGGGACCATCCCCATTCCTGCTTCTCGGAGTGGGAACAATCCCAATTCCTCCTGCCTTTTCCTAGTCTGGCTTCTAGTTACCCGCTGGTTATTTCCCTGGCGCTCAGCATTCAACTAAACCCCCTCCGAGTCATCTTTTGCAGAGTCATTTTGTGCCGGGGCAGAGGGGTCAGGATGTTGTGGTGAATGTGGAGGCAGGGGTGGGTAAAGATTCCGGGGAGGAGAACGGGGAGGGGGGGCTGGTGGTAGAGGAGGTGATGGAGGGGGAGGAGGTATGTAGGGCGGAGGGGTGGAATCGGGTAGGTCTGTATCTTCTTTCAATCTTTTCTTTTTCTCCCTAGTACTAAGTGCAACCAACTTAGTGCGAGTTTCCCCCATTATCCAGAGGGAGGCGTACTCGCTCTCCTCTAAGTTCAAGGGCTCTTTAGAATTCACATAAATATTTAAAGCCTGACATATCCAATCCTCAAATGAGCCAAACACTGGCCAGTACAAATGGTCTCCTCTTATTTGTTTCCCTCCCCACACCTCTATGCAGTAGTGCACCATTTTCACCTTGTCCTTTCCTTTCCTGGTGGGGAAGGCATCCCAACTTTTAATCATTAGTCCTAATGGGCTATCTGGAGGAATTTGGGGAAGCTTTACAGGGTTTCCCCCACCCATGGGACCAGAGGGCTTGCTTTTCCTCTGTCCCATCTTCCGGAGTGCCTTCACACACACACCTCCACGCTTCCCTCAATTCATGGCCCAGCCCGTCGCCGGGTGTGGGAAACGCACTACTATGAGGTCCACGCTCACGTCGTCTCACAGAGACGTCTCACTCATCACACTCCGGGATCCCAACCTCAACCGAGCGGCCCCCGTTCCCTCTGAACGGAGCAACCTCAGTAGCCCCGAAGGACCACTGAAAGGTACTTACACAGTCCTGTGTCATCGCCTGGGAGTTCATGCACAAAGATTAAGGGGTTGCCGGCTATTCTTTGCTTGCCACCAAATTTGGGTTCGTCGGTAAGGGTCCCAGGGGGAAGTCTCCTGAGCGGGGCTCACTGCCAAGGCAGCGAGGGCGCCTCCCCGGGAGGAGCTTCCAATGGATAGCCCTTATCCGAGTCACGGCACCAGATTGTTATAAATTGAGGCGAATAATTTGTTCAGCCTTTTGAGAGTCAATAAGAAATTTATTGGTTACAGCAAGCGATGGCAAGCAAACAGCGCTGGGTGCAGCCAGGGAGTTCCCGCTCCGCTAACGGCTCATACCGTTTCCCCCTCCCCAGAGTCTTTTTATAATCTCTTTCTTCCATGTCCGCTGTATCTCTGGGTGTACTCTGCGCTTGCGCCCTCTGTTGCTAGGGGGTCTTCTTTTACTCTCTGGTGGTCGTTTGAGGAAGGCTCCTCTCTTCTTCCTCGGTGAAAGTCCACGGCCCTGTAATGGTCTTTTCCATATAAGGTTATATGTTATATGCGTCTAAGCTCAAATCCTGTTACCTACACAAGGCTTCCCCTTTGGTTTCCTGCTATTTACACAAGGCTTTCCCCTTTTTGTCTTGATGAACAAAAAGTCTTTTCTAACTTATCACATCTCTTCCCAAAGTTAAAGTCCACCCCAGATAAGGGTAGTACTATTATCAGAAAATCGGTACCGTTCAAAGGAAGGCAGAGGCGTCCAGTTACGGCAAACTGCTCGGGGCTGCACCTGGTCCTATAGAGAGGGTTCCCACGGTGTCTTACCTCCCCTATCCCTCGCAGGGACGTCGGACATGCCTTTTCAAGAGGGTTCACCTCCTTTCCCGTGTTAAATCACGGCTGTGGACCGATCCAGGTCCTGGTTCTTCATCCAACGTTCGGGGTCACCACTTGTTGTAGATGTTGGCGAACCTAATGGGAAGAAATGATGATGTCTAACTCCATTTCAGAAGGCTGAATGATTTCTTTATTATAATTATGTTATAATACATTAATATGCTATATAAAAGAGGATACTAAATACTACATGCTACTTTCTCTATCATATCTCCCAACTCACAACTCGTGGCCCTGTTCTCCAGAGTCCAGATACAGGTGGATCCGATTGGCCGTCAGGCCCAAACAATCCACCATGATCCAGCCAAGCGCTAAATCTGGGTAAACAATTCTCCAAACACATTCCACAAGAGAAAAACAAGGAGCAGAAATAGAAATTGTTTTCTCTTTCATTTCTCTCTGTGCACCTCAATAAAAAATCCTGAGAGAGAGAAATGTGCTTGCCACAGAAATTGTTTTCTCTTTCTTTCTCTCTGTGCGCCTCTATGAAAAATCCTGAGAGAGAGAGAAATGTGCTGCCACAGAGACCCCCGCCTATATAGGGATTTAATGGAAACTCAAACACTACTAAACTCAATGGAAATCACTGCACACAACTCCACACAAACCTTTTTGGCAATCTTAAACACAGAGGCAAATTCTTTTTTTATGAGAACAGTGTACACAGAGAGCTAGGGACTACTCCAGCTAGCAGAGCTCAGTAGTCACACACATACACACACACACACACACACACACACACACATCTGTTTTCCCAGGTGGGACAGCAGCCAGATGCACGGAGCTGTGTATCCAGAGCCACATCTCTGGGCGTGCCTAGCCCATGTGTGCACCCAGGGACATGTGCAGAGCTAGTGCACATACACACAGGTACCTGCTCACCTGCACAGGGCCCCTGTGCACAGCAGTACCTGCCAGCAACACACACTTGCACACACACACAGAGCTGTGCACGCCCAACCTGTGCACACCATCACACATGTGCCACCTAGACACTCACCTATGTACGGTCTCTACTAATGCACACGTGCCCACAAGCACGAGACCTGCTTGCATGTAGAGCCTGTGCACACTAACACATGCATACAGAGCTGTGCACACCAATGTGTGCAGTGTCATACACATCAACACACACATCCCACACAGAGCCATGCTCACACTTGCAGAGCCTGTGCACACCCACAAGCACAGAGCCGTGCACAGATCTACTCACACTTGAGAGTGTGCAATTCAACATACATGCACACAGCAGTGCACGCAACACATGTAAGCATCAGTACATCAATGTGCACAGTGCTGTGCACACCAGCACACATGTACACTGTGCAAAGCAGGACATGTACATTCACATCTGGGCACACCAGAAGACACACGTGCACACAGCCATGCACACTGACACACGTGTGCACCTCAGCACCTGTGTGTGCACACAGAGCCGTGCAGACTCACACACACTGGCACACACATGCCCAGCACTTCCCCAGAGCCCTCCTGGCCCTGACCCTCCGTGGGTCCCTTCCTGTGGGATCGTGACATGGTAGGGATGGGGGCAGGAGAAGGGAGTATGGGTAGGACATTGTGGCACAGTTTTCTTTATACCACTTAATTACTTAATCATGCTCGCAATTAGTTAAAACATGCCACTATAAGCTCTACTCACTTTTCTAAGTCTCTTCTCCACACACCCTAAGACAGGTCTGGTATCCTTGCAGGCAACACAAGGCCATGCAGAACCTTGTCTTTGGGGACAATTTATTGGTTATTTCCCTTTGGTGAGGTTCAGAAGGGGGGACAATAAGATGATTCTTTTCCTTTGATGGTCTCAGGGATAACCAATTGTGTTCCTTTCTTCATCTTACCCTCTGCAGAGTTCTGCTTACTATGATTTGCCTTTAATGAAGAAACAAAAGGCAACTTAGAAATCTCCCTCTCAGTGCAAATAACACATAGAGAATCTGGAAAGACAATATTTGCAGTGGACAGTGAGTTCATTCTCTGTACAAACAAGAAAGGCCAGGCTAGTCTTGATATGAGTCACATTCACTGCCTGTTACCCTTTGGGCAATATTTAACTGTTCAGCCTTACAGACCTATATTCTAGCACTCCTAGTGGGGTCTTGGAAAGAGAATAGTAGCACATCTACTGCCTGCTACCCCCTTCTAGGCAATATTAACTGTTTAGTTTCACAGACCCATGTTCCAGCACTCTCAGTGGGGGTCAGCAGAGCTATTATCTACTGATGGGGCAAAGAGCACCCTCTGTGCCTTTGGGGTGGAAACAGACAGTGCTGTCCTAAAGGAAAGGTCAAAGAGAGACCATGCTGGATTCTTGCCTCCTGCCTTTTACTCTACAAGGGCAGGAGGGCACAAAACTGAGCACCTTTTTGCTGTCCTGTCTTTCTTAGGAACTTGACCATCACGAAAGAGCGTATTAGTAGGATTTATTGAGGATCACTGCCAGTGCATAGCACATATAGCATTCCTCACCCCTTACATCATAATGGGATGCTGGGGTAGGAACTAACAACAGCCCTATTCCACTGCTCCAGAAGCCAAAATTTCTATGGAGTTCTGCCCTTCTTAGAGAGTCTCATTCTACAGGAACTGGCAGAGCAGATGGGGTTTATGCCTTGGCTAGTTTCTATTTCAGTCCTTGCCCTGGAGCGAGCATGGCAGCAGAAGGGCTCTGGTGAACCTCTCCTCCTCTCAGGTAGGCTCTAGCCTAGCTGGCAGAACTTTAAGTTCACAGAGCACCTCCTCTGGGCTTTTGAGAATTGGCTACAGGAGGAGGAGATGCAACTCCAAAGGCAGCAGTTCCCAGGCCCAGCTCTTGCTATCCCAGTGGAGCTGTTCAGTGGTTCAGGAGAGGAAGGGGAAGTGCAGGTGGCAGTAGCTAAACTGTTGTGTTTTGTCAATGGGCACTTCTTACCCCTTAACTGAAGGGGGGGGGGGAGGCTACCTGTGGTCTCTTACTGTGGGGCAGCTCATAGTACCCTGGGGATCAGGCACACACAGTAAGGAAAGCTCCAGGCCTCTCTGCAGGGGTGACAGTGACCTTGAAACAGAGTTCATCAAGATTTCATCTCAGACTGAAAGAGGGAAAGGTAATTTATTTTGAAATCACTGTATATGCATGAAAAAGATAGCATTAAATTTGAGTGGAGTACAACTGTTCTGTGTTACACTTGATCAAAATTACTGTTCACAGAGAAAGAGAAAAAGGTAGGAGGTGACAAAAGGAAGGAGGAAAACAAAGCACACCCCAAGCCAGTGTATTTCTCGAATCCAGGATTTTCTATTTGGACAGAGTGGTGTTCTTTTGAGATTCAGGACTGAGACACCAGAGCTAGAAGGGTTGTTCAGTGAGAAATCCCTTCTTCCTGATCTGTACTGGGGTTGTTCTTTAGTTTTTTTATATGAATGTTTAAAACCTGACACATCCACTTCTCATTCGACTCATACCACGGCCAGTACACATGGTCGGACCCAATCTCACTCTCAGTCCACTCCATTACACAATACTGCATAACCTTATCTTCACTCTTGGTGATAGGGTCACATCTCCACTGGGCAAGTCCTCTTCTCAGGGGGCTATCTAGGGATATCCTTTCATCTCTCCCTCTCTTTGGGGATTCTTTACTTACTTTTAGTCCTATCTTTCTAGCAGCCCTTTGCAACAAAAGCCTGCCTTTTGAACAGTCAATCACAGGTTCTTGCCATAAAAGCCTGCCTTCCCAACAGCCAATTACAGGTCCTCCCAAAAAAAGAGCCCGCCTCTCCAACAACGAGAAGAGAAAGAAAAAAAAAGAAAGAAAAAGAGGAAAAAGAACCTTGCCTTCCTCCAGGGAAACAAAAGCAAACAACCACCCTGCGGTCCAGAGACACCTGTATAACTGGCTGGTCTCCGTAACCATGCCTTGTGTGTCCGAGTCACTGCCCCCTCAGCTGGGTTGGCAGTGCCAGAAGTTACCATGCCAGGTGCCCCCAAGTCACCACCGCCCACATGGACTCCCACGGTCCCCGGCTTCCTTTGTGCCGGCAGGTATCGCAGGGGAGCCGCCGCAGCCCCGTGCCCTGGTACCTTCGTGGGTAATCACCAAACACCATCCATGTGGAGATCCCTGAATAACCAGGTCAGCTCTGACGCCGCACCCCGGTCACAGGAGAAGGAAGCAGCACTGGCTGCGAGCGAGCCCCGACTCTGCTTTCCCTGAAGCGCGTGTCACGAGCAGCTGTCCCCCTCCGCCTCTGGCACGGGCCAGCAGAGGGTGGTGGTTTGGCCGCTAGCTGTGGTCCCTTACCGACAGAAGCGGCCAAAAATAGTGGATCCACGTTGAGGGACCAAGGCAAAGGAAGAGGGAAGGACCCTTTGCTTGCGTCTCCGAGCAATCTTTATTCTTCCTCGTGGAGGAGGGCAGTGGTGCAGGGTGATACAGTGCCCCCGAGCGGGGGCAGCCTAACAAAAAAACAACAGCTAGATAGGAGGAGTACGGGGTGGATATGTGTAAACATAAAACCAATAGGGAAGGGGAAGGGGACAGTGCATACATAATGTGCCAATGAGAGAAGGAAAATATCATAACTGACAGGGAAGCTTCCAGATAAACGGGTGTAGCAAATAATGACAGACAAGCTGCAGGGGTAGGATTTGGAAGATAGACAGGGAAGGGTCTGGAAATAAGGGAGGTATAGCCCAGGACTGACATGGGGAAAGGCGGGAAAGCAGGTGGAAAACAACTTTGGGGAGAGACTATTAGGAAAACTGAACAGGGGTGAATAGGAACAAACCATTACAATTATTTTAAACAATTTTGTAAACATAAACTTCAAAATCCCACTACTACAAGCTCCGCCACATGTTCACCACCGCCCACATGGACCTGCTCCTGCCCGCAGTCCCTGCCCCCTGCCACTACCGGTCCCTGGCGATGTAACACGTCCTAAATCTGGTAACTCTCAAACTGGCATTCCCAGGTGCTCTTGGGTTCCGCCCCTCCCCCCTCACAGCTCTCTCTGCTCCCAGGTTCCACCCAACCGTCCTATGTTCTTACGCTTCAACAGACCCTAGTACGGATCCCATGCAGTACTACCTGAAGCTGGGGTTCATGCACTCGGATTATGGGCAACCTGGCCAGACCAATTATGAGGATGGTGCCTTTTCAAATAAATTCTCCCAAGTCTTACTCACACCCCAAGCACACTCCTGGACTCCGTTTCCCACACGCACAATGCTCTCAATCCTCCAGATCTTTTAGTCTGCAGTTTTTTTCAGGGGGCTTTTTCCCTTCTTCCCCCTCTTCTTTTTCTTTATTTAGTCCTTTGTTGTCTCCTGGGTGTCAACCTGAAAAATCACCGATGACCCCAGGGGAAGCCGATTAAGCCACCAAAATCAGTGGGGCACACCTCTCATCTGAAATCTCCTAGGGCCACAGAGAGGAAGTTTTCATCCTGGACAAATCCCCATTTGTGAGAAATGACTGATCAGTTTAAAATTTTAATGGTTTATTAAACCTTAACAAATACAACAAAGGACTGAATAAGGAAAAAAGGGCAGCGCTGGGAGTGTGAACGACTGCCACAAGCTCGTCCACAAAATGGCTGCTTTGCCTTTTATACCCCTGGTGTTGCATCAGCCAACCCTGGTCCCTTCCAAAGCCTGCCATTTAACTCTTCTTCGCTGTCCACTGGTGGAGACTACTTTCTTGCAACTTGATTGGAGGTCAGGTGTTGTCATGCCACGCCTCCTAGTAACAAGCTTTCCCTATTCCCAACTTCTCCATGCAAGGGGCACATGTACATGCCCTCCCTCCACATGTCCCTGACAACCCTGACAATCAAGGCTGTCTGGTGGCAACAATACAGAGGTGGGAAGGGGACTATGAGGAGAACAGAGGGTGTCCAAACAACAAACTACAATAACATAACAATGCATCAACAAAAATTCTCATAATATACACACAATATTAATCTCTTAATTGTGAGAGCCAATCTGTGGCAAGCACATTTCTCTCTCTCTCAGGATTTTTATAAAGGTGCACAGAGAGAAATGAAAGAGAAAACAATTTCTATTACTGCTCCTTGTTTTTCTCTTGTGGAATGTGTTTGGAGAATTGTTTATCTGGAGAGAACGCTTGGTTGGATCATGGTGGATTGTTTGGGCCTGATGGCCAATCGGATCCACCTGTGTCTGGACTCTGGCGAACAGGGTCACGAGTTGTTAGTTAGTTAGATATGATAGTTAGAGAAAGTAGCATGTAGTTTTTAGCATCCTCTTTTATATAGTATATTAATGTATTATAACATAATTATAATAAAGAAATCATTCAGCCTTCTGAAATGGAGTTAGACATCATCATTCTTCCCATTGTGTTCGCTGACATCTACAACACCAATCATCATATTACTGATCTATAACAAACAGAAGACAGGGACACTGTTACTACAAGAACCCCGGCAGTTTGTCCACATCAGCTTAGCCAGCAGACCATGCATTTTGCCAACCATGGTACGTCTGCATAGCTCCCGTGGTGGGCTAGGTGCAATTTCCAAACAGTAGCAGGCTGTATGTTCCTTCTGTTGGCGGGGAGCAGGCTGCCGTGGCCATGGGTGCGATCCTGGAGCAGCTGCAGATTCCCTGGGTCCGGGCACGGCAGCTGTGGCTGGGTGCAGGTGCCAGAGACAGGCTGGTCTATACGGGCTAGTGCTACAGCAGGTTGGTGCAGGCAGGCAGTGCAGGAAACACAGAGGCGGCGGCAGTTGTGGTCAGGTGCAAGCGGGCTTGTGCTGTAGACAACTGCTGGGGCATCTGCTGTGCCCGGGAAGCACGGGGGGGGGGGTGGCTGGTTGCGGCAGTGCCCACTCCGTTGGGGAGACAGCGGAGCACAAGGTCGTCGCCATGACAAGCTGGTTTGCAGGAATGATGAAGCAGGGAAGCAGGACCACATGAAGGAAAAGGCAGGGGGCGGAAAAGGGCCAAGCAGACTCTACAGGCGAGCCCCGACTCCCCTCCAAGGTACCCAAAACAAAATGGCTCCATTTGTATTGCAGTTAGCTGCTTTGATGTGCTAAGGTTCCTCCCCCAGTTTGATTTCCCAGGTATTTTTCACAGGCATCTGGGCATTTGCCCACCAGCAAGTGGGAGGGAGGGGGTATAACTCACAGTCCGATTGTGGAAGCTTTCTCTGCCCCAATTGGCGGCCAGGCGAAGCCTCTCCAGGGTCAGGGCTGCTAGCACATATACAACACTTATAGGAATTCTTCATCTCATGTATAATGTTATAAGTAAAAATTAATCGAGCCAAATTTAATATTTAATAAAAATAGATTTTTATTACTCGACCGAAATTTGGTCCGAGATAGCCACAATCCAATCAAAAAGGGCCAGTGCCGAGCCCGGGTATTGGCACTGAGTGAGACACAGGTCCGACTGCTACAGCATAGGGTCCCCTATATTTCACACCAACCGTCCCGTCCAAGTGGTTTTTATACAGTTTATTCTGCCCAGGGCAGAGTCCCTTTTCTTCCTTTCAGAACTTCACATATTCATGTGGAGTTCTTTCTCTGCGACGACTTGAACAAAACCATGTCCAGGGAGTGATGAACATCCATGATTGTGTTCCTGGAATCTGGTATTGAGATGCATCTCCCAGATGGCTCTGGTTTTCTCAATCTTAGATATTTATCACGTATTCATCGTCCAGGCGTTCCTTGGATCACCTTGGGGAACGACCCGTCTTCCGGCTGGCTATGTTCATTCGTTTGCAAATTAGGTTCTCCTTCCTCTTGTCCAGGTGGTTTCGACACTGTGATGCAATCCCAGACACTGACTTGTGCACTTAAAAATCTTTTATAAGAGTGTTTCTCACCAATATATATATAAGATATATATAACATCTTTATACGCACGAATTATCCCATATACACATAACAATCCCTCCCCTTCTACATAAACATATTAATTCGTGCTTTCTAAAAACTTCTACATGACTACATGTGAATTTTTCTTCTAACCTATACAACTAACCCATTTCCTAATTCTTTAGTGCTCAAGAAAAACCTCTTAGTTCCCTCGAGGCTCATCATCCCACTCTTCTCTTGGAATTTCTTGGTACAGTTTGTAAACATTCCCTTCTCCCTTTATTTGCTCTTTGAATCTGGCCAAGGCATCTGCTGCCCTACTGTGTGGATTTTCCTCCCTCAATTTCGTTATTTTTGATACCTGATTTATTTTCCCCATAGCACATTCTGGGTCTGTGGGCATGGCAGCCACCTGCATACCCTGCACTACTGAGTGTATTAACCTGATAAAGCAGGGTACTAGGCAGGGCAGGAATATGATCCCAGCTATTGAACACAATACAAAGAATATTACCTTTTTCCACCACGCTCCATCAAACAAATGATCCCACCAGGATGCTTGGAGTATAGAGTTCCATTTTTGTACTGGGACGTGTGCTACCCTTTTCATTTTGGTCGCCAGGCCTCTGATGGTTTCTCCATAATCATCAGTCTCTATACAGCATTCTGATTTGCGGGGACTGCTGGACTCCAGGACGGTTTGGATGGGTGGTGGTGAAGGATCTCTGAAGCCCGGTCTTAAGAGCATATGGTTTATTGTAAAGGATGAAGGGCCCTGCTTAGAGTTGCCAGCCGCAACTCGTGGCGGGCCCAGGGACAGCGGGGGAGAGAGAGAGAGAGAGAGAGAGAGTGCCAGGTGGGCGTCCCAGCAGGAAGGTCCAAGAGAGAGTGTCCGGTCCCTCGGCCACACCTTATCAGGGGGCTTCAAGGTGGGCTGGGACAGGACTTGGGTCAATGGGGTTGCAGATACCTGATACTTCAGGGGAGGGTTACAGGTATGGGATGAACCATACATTGGGGGGTGAGACAGAACATTCCATTTGACCTTTCAGATCATCAGAAAGGGGGATTGCTTTCAGCTTGGCTATATTATTGTTTTCGAGATGCTCAGTGATTAAGGTTTGGTATTTCAAACCTTGTTTTCATCTCATATCTGTATTCTCTGATTCTTTTGCCAGGCCATCATATTTATAGGGCCTTGCTATTTCATCTTCCCCAACACTGATTCATTAAATTTCCCACAGACCCCCCCTTCCTCGGCTCATAACTAGTCCAGGGCTATCCTGTTTTGATACATGAAGGCTCTCATTTGGGAGTGTTGTTTGAACAGTAGCTCGAGGGCATCTGAGGTGTGGTTCGAGACAATCTCTACTACTGCCTGGAGCCTTATTAGCCGGTTTAACAGATAAATTGAGGTCCTATACCTCCAACTTCCATCCTGGGCCCATGTTGTGAGACCATAATATTCTATTATTCTTTCCACAGGCCACTCTTCCTCGCCCCAAGTCTGGCCCCCACCAAAAATAGGGAATTTCTTTTTCACTTCCCTTTTCCTTCTACTCAAAGTTTCATATAAGGGGGCCCCTAGTGAGCTACGTTCTGATCGGGGCAGTGTAAAGAAAACAGGCCTTATTAATCCCATAGTGCATGACCCTCTCCACCAATGAGGTAGTTCACTGTATGCTTTCTTCCCACAAATCCAATATAAACCATTTGGGGTTTTCCATCTAACCTTTGTGTTTTCGGGTTCATTCCAGTATCCTCTTAATTCATCTATGGATTGGTAAGGGTTAGCTCCAGAGCCTTTGTTCCAGCAGAGTCTATTCTTATTGCTCCATTCGCATTTGGCCCCTTTTTCCCAGCTCCAGTACACTGCAGGGTTTTCTGGCTGCCAGATTTTGCTTTTGTTAGAGGAATTTACTGTTAGAGTGGACACACACTGAGTGTATCTCACTATTTCAGCATACTCCTTTCCCTCCCTGCTAATGCAAAACATTCCAATTACCCTCTTGTCTAAAACCCATCCTTCAGGTCTCTGAATTATCTTCGAGGTTTTAGCATTATCCCATTTCAGGAGTTGCTCTGGAGCTAAACTCTCACCTTTCCAAGGCCATTTTTCCGCGGACTTGAGCCCTCCGCAAATCCAGCAATTGGATAACCCCAATTCTGTTGCAATTTCTTGCTTCAGATGTAGCAGAATTTCTGAGAGAAAGAGGGCATGATTTATATTTAGAAGGTTGAGCTACCCCAGCCTAGGCCTCAGATGCAGGCCTTGGTGAGGCCTTGAAGCCTATGACGCAGTTGGAAATTCAGTCTGTGGCGCAGTTAGAAATTATGTTAAGGTAACCACAGTGTAATTGAGCTTTCTGGGTGTGAATTAGTATAGGTCTGCAGTGTGAAAGTCTAGCCACAGTAAGACAAAGACAAACAATGTTTGCTTGCCAATGAGATTTTATTCACAATTGTAAACTATATTGAAGTGTATATAAACTGCCATCTTACAAACAATAAAGGGAGAATGTACGTTTCACCACATTGGTGCCGATCTGCATTTGTCCTGTCCAGCCTCCTGGAATTTATGAGTCCCTGATTCATGTGGCACCCGAACAGGGACTGGAAGACTCTGATGAGCCATCAAAACACCTCTGTGATGGCGTCGGACAGCAGCCCCTGGTCCGCATGACGGAGGGCGCGAAGGGGGAGCTTGCAATCCCGAATCCTTTTTATCGCAGCAGGGATCTCAATTCCACCACGCTTTTATAGCAACAGGTGTTGGGACCCCACGACGCTTTATGAAGAAGGGGATTGGGATGCCGGAGCACTGAAGCCTCCTCAGTTTCCAAATCAATTGTTCCAACGGGAGACGGGAAAGTCTCCGTGGTTCATGGATTGAGCACAAGCGGAAGCGTGGCGGAGGTGAACGAGACGGAGCAGGGAGCTGGAGCGAGTGTCGCCGCTGTGTCGTGGGAGGATACGGGGTTGGAAGGTAAGTCGCATGCAAAGCGAGTGAACGGAAAATGAATAGTGATTTACAGGCAGCACTGTGGCTCCTTTTGCATATTCTCTCTAAGAGAGGGGGAAAAGTAAAAGACACTGATTTAGAAAAATTGGTCCTATGGGCCAGAAATAAGGGCAAATTACAGAAGCCCTCACTCATTTTTAGTGAGACCGAGTGGCAAGAACTGGGGCAGTTGCTTTGGGATTCAGCTGTGGAATGCAGAAAAGATAAGAAAACAATATTAGAATTTGGTGCGATTTGGAAGAAAGTTATGTGTACCTTGCAAAGTATGTCCGCAGAGAGAAAGGCAGCAGAGGCTGTGATTCAAGCTTTTGAACAGTCGGTGGTGGAAAAAACAGAAGGGCAGGAGCCATCTCGGTTTGAAAGGTTTTTTTAGTGTTAATAATATGCGTCCGATGCGGGGACAAAAAGCCCCAGTCAGCACTTCAGTGCAGAAAGTTGTTGCTCACATTGAGACTCGTGCGCACGCAGCGGAAGTGCCTTCTTCAGTTCCCCGGCAGAATAGGAGGCAACAGGAAGTGAGCTAGCCACTCCACTCCGGGGGTGGGGTGAAACCCAAGGAGACAGGTGTAGATGATGATGAAATGGGGCTGGCTCAGGGGACGGAAGACTGGGGCGGAGATCTAAGCAGAGATCAAGGCGCGGACGAGAGCGAGGCGGTGCAGCCCCCCCAACCCCCGCAGCGAGTGGCGACAGCAGCTGTGCATGCGCGAAGGGCCACCCTGCGTTGCCTGGAGACGACAGCAGAGACCCATGCAGGGGGGAACAGCAGAGGCAACAACACAGACTATGGTGCTGCAGCCTGCAGCTGTCCATCCACATCACACCACTGTAGCGCAGCAATGTCCCCTTCCCTCAAACTCTGATTCAGATGAATCAGAATCCGATCTTTCTGATTTCAGTGGTCGCAAAAAGAAGTGATCACAGAACAAGACAGTGAAAACAAATACGTTACAGCAAAGAATAGCCAGGCTCACTGACCTTTCAAATCAACAGGTTCAATTAGAAGAATATGAGCAGCAATTGACAATGCCAGTTGTTTTAAAAAATCCAATTCAGTCCTGGTGGGCTTCAGTGGTGAAGAATGCTATTTTAGATGGGGACTGGAAAGCTGCCAAATCTTTTGCCTGCCCTGTCATCACAAGAAATAATAATGCAGCCTGGGAACCTCATGAATGGAAAATTCTCCAATCAGCCAAACAGACAGTCACAGATTATGGGATCAGATCAGAGGCAGCCAGGAACATCATTCAATATATATTTACAGCAGATGTGCTTTGTCCCTCTGATTCATCTAGCATTGCATCCTTGTTGCTGACACCCTCACAGTTTCTCATGTTTGAAAGTGAGTGGAAACGTCTTGTAGTTGAAGAAGCTAACAAACATGCAGCAATGGGAGATCCTTTTTATGGTGTCCAGCCAGATATGCTGACTGGGCATGGACCTTATGCAACAACCAGAGTGCAACTCACCTACCCAATTGAAATACATCAATTGTCTCAACATCTGGCTCATCAGGCTTTGATTTCAGTACCAGATAAAAAGAAACCAGCACCTTATACAACCATAAAACAGGGAACTACAGAACCTTATGGACAGTTCATTGACAGGTTGTCAGCCGCTTTGAAAGATGCTCCTGATGTGCCAGCAGACGTGCAAGACCACTTGTTTCGTTCGCTTGCGTTTGAAAATGCTAATTCACACACAAGAACTATCCTGGCCACCCTTCCTCAAGGCTGTCCAGTCGACGAGATGCTTGTCAGAGCCACACGAGCAGAACAGAGCAAACTGCAGCATTCACAGCAGCCATTCAAGATGCGATGCAACAACAAGGACACATCATTGCAGCTGCTTTGTCAAACAACAGTAACAACTCTCTTCATCGCAGCAAAAGTCAACCCAACCTCAAGTCAACTAACATCATCTGCTTTCGATGTGGTGGAACAGGCCATCTCTGACAGAACTGTCAAAAGACTGTGTGGTGCCACAAGTGCAACAATGATCATCATGCCACAGAAGTTTGTTGCAGGTCAGGAAACGCCCAGCACAGTGCATCGAGGCACTGCACAAAGAAATAAATAGATGCCTTGATCCCACAGACTCCAACAACAGCTTCCTAATGAACAATCAATCTGCCACCTGGGGGAGCCTCAGAGTGGACATGGCCACAGCAGAAGAAGTCACTCTAAATGATAAAAAGGTAACTTTAATTCCTACCAATGTATATGGTCCAATGTACAGCACAATTTCTTTAGTAGGAGGTTTGTTTCTTGGAAGATCCTCCACAAGTAAACAAGGTGTGGTCGTGATTCCAGGTGTTATTGATGCAGATTACACTGGACAAGTGAAAATAATGGTTTATGCCTTGCAGCCACCTGTGACGATTCCAAAAGGAAGCAAGATTGCACAAATTATAGCTATTGAAAATATCCTGCCACATCGACAACACCCAAAAGAACCAACTGAATTTGAAAGACAAGACAGAGGCTTTGGGTCAACTGGCCATGATGTCTTTTTCACAATTGACATGAAAAATCGCCCACACAAGAAAATACAATTGCAAAAAGGTTCCCACTGCATCAAATTAGAACCACTCCTTGATACAGGTGCAGATGTTTCAATTATTAATCAAATGTACTGGCCATCTCACTGGCCTTTGCAAGCTCCAAGTTCCCACACTGTAGGAGTGGGTGGAATGAAAATTCCTTCAGTGAGCAGAGACCCCATCAGCATCATCTTTGAAGACAATCAAGTTATTGTGACTCAATTATATGTCATGCCTTTGCCCAAGCTGCTTCCAGGATTGATAGGCAGAGATGTGCTTTCCCAGCTCGGAATGGTTTTGACCACAGACCAGCATTTTCCTTGATGGCCACTGCAGAGCAGCCGCCCATCCTCAAGATCACCTGGTTGACTGAGACACCTGTATGGATTGAGCAGTGGCCAATGTCAAAAGAAAGGCTACAAATTGCTGAACAATTGGTACAAGAACAATTTGAAGCTGGACACATTCAGCCCTCTGTCAGTCCATCGAACACTCCAATTTTCATTGTCCCCAAGAAATCAGGAAAATGGAGATTGGTGCATGGTCTATGAAAATTAAATGAACAAATGCAAGCAATGGGTGCCTTGCAACCTGGTTTGCCAGCACCAACCATGATACCACAAGGGTGGACCATTGTTGTCATCGATTTAAAGGACTGTTTCTTTACCATTCCGCTTCATCCAGATGATACCCAGCTATTTGCCTTCACCGTACCATCTATCAACAGCAAAAAGGTATGAATGGATTTCTCTTCCCCAAGGCATGCGCAACTCTCCAACCATGTGTCAGCTGTTTGTTGATTGGGCCCTGCAACCAATTCGTCGACATTTTTCCAACGCAATCATTTATCATTACATGGATGACATTCTTATTTCTACCAAACAGCCACTGACAGATGCAGATTTAAATTGGCTCATTTCACAATTGAAGCATCATGGATTGACGGTATCTTCAGAAAAAGTACAACGATCAGCTCCTTGGAAATATTTAGGTTGGCTGATCACAGATGCACAAATTCGACCTCAAAATATTACCTTACACGCTGACATTTCTACCTTACACGATGCTCAGAGACTGTTTGGAGACCTACAGTGGGTTCGTACCACTGTAGGAATCACCAGTGATGATCTACAACCATTTTTGCCATGGCTCCATGGCAGTGATGCCAACAGCCCTCCAGTTTGTACCCCTGAACAACAAAAAGTTCTGATTCAAGTTTCAGAAAAATTACAGCGTGGTTGGAGTGCTCATCACATTGAACATGTACCGTTGTCACTGTTCCTTTCCAACGCTGATGCCTGTCCTCTTGCCATTGTCTTTCAATGGCAAAAGAAAAAGGGGGAGTCCCAACCTGGGTCAGCAGCGATCCTGCTTGAATGGGTGTTTTTACCAGTTCAACCAAAAAGTCGAGTGATGAGCAGGACAGATGCTCTTGCTGCATTGATACGAAAAGGCAGAGACAGAATTCTAGTAATAGATGGAAAAGAACCAGCAGACATCAGTGTTCCTGTGAAGAATGAAGATCTAGAGTGGCTGCTCAGACACTCCATTGTGCTGCAAGAAGCACTGTTGGGTTTCACAGGAGTGGTGCACAACAAACAACCGAAAGGCCCAATGTGGTATTTCATCAAACGTTATCAGTGGTTAGCAAGACCCTTGTGTTCATTGAAACCAGTTGAGGGAAAGACAGTTTTCACCGATGCCGGTCGAAGTACCAAAAGAGCTGTGTGTGTTTGGCAATGACGAGGGAAATGGTTGAAACATTTAATCAAAGGAGATGCAAGAGATAGTTTACAAACCCTTGAATTGAAGGCCGTGTGTTGGGCTTTCCAAACTTGGAACAAAGAACCACTCAACGTCGTTTCTGGCCCATTATATGTAGTTGGAGTTGTGCAAAGAATTGAAGATGCACTCCTCAGAAGAACCCAAAATCAACATCTTGGAGAACTGTTTCTACAGCTGCGGAGTGTGCTGAAACAGCGCCAGCATGTCTTTTGTATCATGCACATTCGAAGCCATCGATGTAACAGCGGTTTAGGAGAAGACAGTGCATTGGCGGATGCTGCGGTCAGTTATGCTGTTCATGTTCCCCCACAGAATAATTTTGAGAGAGCTCGCAACAGTCATGAGACATTTCATCAGAATGTGAGAGCCATGCACCAACAATTTCAGATTCCTCTGAATGATGCCCAAGGAATTGTTCGTGCCTGCCTGCAATGTAGTCATTACGGGCCTGGCCTCGGACTTGGCACAAATCCAAGGGGACTGAAAGCTTTAGAGTTGTGGCAGATGGATGTAACGCACGTTCCAGAGTTTGGTAGGCTGAAATATGTCCATATCACTGTAGATACCTACTCAAAGTTCATTTGGGCAACAGCACAGACAGGAGAAAGGGCTCTTCATGTAAAAAGGCATTTATTTGCCTGCTTTGCAGTAATGGGTGTACCTGTAGAAATTAAGACCAACAGTGCTCCTTCTTATGTTGGTCAACAAATTGTTACATTTATGCAGAAGTGGGGGGTGAAACATACCACAGGGATCCCTCACTCATCTACAGCTCAAGCTATTGTAGAAAGAGCCAATCGTACCCTGAAAGAATATCTAGCCAAACAAAAGCAAAATGATGAAACTGATGTTTTTAATCGATTGTCAAAATTACTGTTTACCCTGAATTATTTGTGTTTAGCAGAAGGTAGAGAAGAACCTGCAGTTGTGATACATCACCAAGCAGTGAAGGAGGGAAGACCACAAGCGATTCCAGGACTCTATGTTTATCACAAGGACATGCGAACTGGTGAATGGCAAGGGCCAAGTCCTGTTTTGTTTACTGGTAGAGGTTATATGTGTGTTTCAACGGGTACTGGTCCAGTTTGGGTGCCAACCAGATTTATGCATGCGTGTCCACAGGCAGAGATTCCCGCCAACAGTGATAACAATGTTGATGATGACAATTTACCTGGAACATCCCGTGACAAATCTAATTCTAATGAAAATTAATTTAGTAGAATAGCAGAAAATAAGTTAAATAATCATAAGCATAACCTTAAGTTTATCATAAGATATAGTTTGTATTTAGAATTAAGTTTGTTTTTTGGGGCAATCAAGAACGTGAGAAAGATGTGGTGGGTCAAAGTGTTTTTATTTAGTAGTGTTTTAGTAACCAAAGTATTTGGAATCCTTGACATTGACAAGAGACAAAATATGTGGATCACTTGGGCCAAACAAACTAAGCAAGATTCGTTCTGCCTGTCGTTGACCACACCGTCCAATCCTTTTTGTACTTGTTTAATTGGAGTTCCACTGAGTTCCATGGCAGAGTTCAAAGACTGGACTCTGGTCAAAATAAATCCAAAAAGTAGTCTGGGAGCGCAAGCTGTTGCTGTTGTGCAAA
This sequence comes from Vidua chalybeata, assembly GCF_026979565.1. Lineage (NCBI taxonomy): Eukaryota > Metazoa > Chordata > Aves > Passeriformes > Viduidae > Vidua > Vidua chalybeata. The sequence goes on from NW_026530339.1 coordinate 232,896, forward strand.
ATCTTATATTTATTAATGTTAAACCTCAGGAATTCGATCTTTTGGGTTCTGTCCCAGAAAATTACTGTTTGATATTTGGACCTCATGCTACTAAACCAACACAAAAAGGAAAACAGCCAACAGATGACAACACTTGGTTGTCTCCCAGATCTCCATTGTATTATAATTATTCAGAATATTGTAACAATTGGACTCAATCCGTGATACCACCGAAAAGTGCTCCAAGAAAACTGCCGCCAAGAATTTTCCTCATTTGTGGGGATCGAGCCTGGTCTGCAGTGCCTCAAAAAGCTATGGGAGGCCCATGTTATGTTGGTAAACTAACCCTGTTTGCTCCTACCATTCATCAGGTTCTAGGATTGCCTCAGAAGCCGCAACAAGTCAAACTGAGTGCTCTCCAACTAGACCCCAATTGTCCAGACGAAGTATCATTATGGGAGTGCACATCTGTAATACTAGCCTCCATCTTCTCCCCAGGAGTTGCTTCAGCACAGGCTCTCACACAATTGAAAACCCTGGCCTGCTGGACAGGAAAACAAATTAATATAACATCTAAAATGTTAAGTGAGCTTGCCACAGATGTAGATAGCATTTGTCATACGGTTCTGCAGAACAGAGCCACCGTTGACTTCCTTCTTTTAGCACAAAGACATGGGTGTGAAGAATGAGTTGCATGAATTTATCAGACCATTCTCAATCAATTTACCAACAGTTAACATAACTGAAGAATAACATGAAGAAACTTGTCGTGGTAGACTCTCCGTTTGCCAACTGGCTCAATTCTTTAGGTTTTACTGGTTGGATCAAAGATTCAGTTTGTTTTGGTATTGTATTTTTTCTTATTATTATACTTATTTTAGTTTTTATACCTTGTTTGCTATGGTGCATGCAGAAAATGACTAATCGCACCTTCAATTCAATCTGGCTAGCTCAAAAAGAAAAAGAGAGAATTGTAGCAGAATTTCTGAGAGAAAGAGGGCACGATTTATATTTAGAAGGTTGAGCTACCCCAGCCTAGGCCTCAGATGCAGGCCTTGGTGAGGCCTTGAAGCCTATGACGCAGTTGGAAATTCAGTCTGTGGTGCAGTTAGAAATTATGTTAAGGTAACCACAGTGTAATTGAGCTTTCTGGGTGTGAATTAGTATAGGTCTGCAGTGTGAAAGTCTAGCCACATTAAGACAAAGACAAACAATGTTTGCTTGCCAATGAGATTGTACTCACAATTGTAAACTATATTGAAGTGTATATAAACTGCCATCTTACAAACAATAAAGGGAGAATGTATGTTTCACCACATTGGTGCGGATCTGCGTTTGTCCTGTCCAGCCTCCCGGAATTTATGAGTCCCTGATTCAATCAGATCCACAAATAGGTTTTGGTCTGAGGCAGGTAAACCCCAATTGGTATATTGTTTTTCAAGCTGATCGTATTTTTCACTCAGGGTTCTCAGCCTTTCTTGCTCCATCCTTCTTTTTCTCATCTCTGCCTCCTGTCTTTTTAGTTCCTGTGATACCTCTTTCATTTTACTCTCTGGGTCCACTCCCTCTTTATTCCTTGAGAAGCAGAATATCCTGTCATATTGCAGACAAACCCTGTCATCCTGATCCTCTAAAAGGTCAAGGATAACTGTCTCATTTTTGAGGGACATTTTGGTCTCATATTTTAAATTCTTCCCGACCCAGTATGTCTTTCCTCCCATCACACACATTCCCAATTGATTATCATCATAACACAATGGGTTAGCCTGGAAATAAACTACAAATACTGACTCCATTTTTTTTCCCCAGTCCATACTGTGCGATTATATTTATCACAGATTGGGACAGATATTTGTACAACATTCCTCTTATGTACCTTGTGCTCTGACTGCCCGTCCTTAGGGCTCGCCCTCTGTGAGTAACACTTTATCTTTTCTTTTAGTCTGCATATCCCCTGCCGAGTGCCATTTATGGGACAGTGTCCGCTTATCTTACCCTTGCTTCAGTTCCTTGGGGCTGGGGATGTCGGAGCCTCCGATTTCCCTCATCCTCTCCGGACAGTCTGTACGCATTGCCCGCACCCGTTGTCGGGGCCTCGCACCTCTGTGTTGGGCGAGTTATCTAAGTGCGTACTGGTCTTGAGGCACATTGTTAGACTCAGTTTCATCAGGATCACCACGATTATTATTATTCCTCTGCCTCTGCCTCTGCCTACGCCCTCTGGGTTGCTACCAGCGGCGAGGTAAGCCACCTTCTCGGCAGCAAGAATAGTCTTCTGTGGTGTCATACCTGGACTGAGCTGCATACCCCTGTTTAAAGATGCCCCACCTCGATAGTTTAACTGTATCTGTGCTGCAGGGTACTTTGTTTAACCTCCGGCACTCAACAGCAATGATTTGAGCTTTTGATCTTAATTTTCCCCTCAGCCCATTTTGAAACAAGCAAAACCAGATCTCAGAGTCCACTTCAATTATTCTTAGGCTAGTGGCAAGCTCTAAGACACAGTTAGTCAGGCACAGTTCCCCTTCTAGGCACTTACTGCATAAACCCTTTGGCCAATATCCCCGTCTGCAGTGTGTGACCCAAACCTCGTTACAATACTCGCATTTGTACAAATGGATAACATTCACAATCAGGTTCAGTGCACCTTATCAGGTCCTTATCAGTCATTTACTTGGCCAACACAAGGTTATCTTCAAGTCTCCAGGGGGATGTTGCACCCCGGACTTTGGGTTTAGGTCAGGGTTCTAGTGTGTCTTAGCAAATTCTGTGTACCCCCATGTATCCCCCAGTTTCCCCCCCTGCAGTACCCGGTTCCCGGGTTGCCTTACCATGTGGCCTGGCTCCCATCCCCCCTGTCTCTTCCTGTGGGTCCTTTCCTGCTGTTACCCCTCCCCCATGGCCGGGGCCGCCCCGGACCCCCAGCGCCCCCCCTGCTGCCTCCCCATTGGCTCCTGCCTTCCACACAGCCCCGCAGCCCCAGGACTGCCCCGGGCCCCGGCGCTGCCCCTGCCATGCCCCTATTGGTTCACCCGGGCCACGCCACGCCCCAGGACCACCCTGGGCCCCAGTGCCATCCCCTACTGCATCCCTATTGGCTTCCCCAGACCACGTGACACCCCCCGCTCCACCCCCTATAAAAGCCCCATGCAGCCGAGGCCGGGGGGCCATATTGTCCAACACAGGGGTTGGGAGCACATCAATAAAATGCTCTCAGCTCCTGCCACGGGGAATTTGGTCCTTCCTTCACCCCCCTTTATCGAGGTCCCTCGTGAGCGGCGGTAGAAGTGGCCGACCCACCTTCCCAGAGCCGCGGAGCCCAGGAGCAGCGGTGGGACTGGGACCGGAGGAGCCGCGGTGCCCCGCTGGGCATGGAGGCTGCTCTGGACCCAGGAGAGACACCAGAACGCCGCAGGGGGAGAGGTGACTTTCCACTCTGACGTCTCTTCCCGGTGCTAGACCTTCTTCATTCGGGACATGTGTGTCCAACCTCTTTCTGCCATTCGTATTGCTGTATCTGTAGTTAAGAGGACAAGAAAAGGGCCTTCCCAGTGAGGGGACAGTGGGGCTTCTCTCCAAGTTTTTATGAGCACTTTTGTCCCCAGGTTGTACTTTATGTATGGAAAAACCCAAAGGGGTACCTTGTGTTATTATTCCCTGCTTCCGCAATTCCTGCAGATTCTTACTTATGGATATGAGATACAGCTGTATCTGTCCATCTTCTATCCTCGGGTGGCCCATTGGCATACCATGTTCGTATGGCATTTTGAAGGGTGACAGTCCAGTCGTGGAATGAGGCATGGTCTGGATATTTAGCAAGGCTAAGGGGAGGCACTTTAACCAGGACATCTTTGTTTCCAAAATCAATTTTGCCAGTTGAGCCTTTAATGTTTGATTCATTCTTTCAACTTGTCCAGAGCTCTGGGGATGCCATGGGGTGTGGTATTCCCATCGGATCCCTAGAGCATCAGCTAGTTGTCTAATGATTTTCGAGGTGAAGTGTGATCCCTGGTCCGAATCTATGTATTTTACTAACCCATATCGGGGTATGATTTCCTCCAGTAGGAACTTCGATACTGCCTGAGCTGTAGCCCGAGAGCTGCGGAGGGCTTCAACCCAGTGGGTTAGTTTGTCCACTATGACCAATAAAAATGTATATCTCCCCACCTTAGGCAGATCGGTGAAATCCACTTGAATTCTTTCGAAAGGCCAATATGTCACTGGGCGACTTCCCAATGCCACCTGCTGTGTTTTTGCCCGATTAACTTTTTGACAAATCATACACCCTTGCACCTCTTGTTGTGCTAATTCATAAATCCCCTTACACCCGAAGAATCTCAGAAATTGCTCTGCCAGGGCCTGGGGTCCCCAGTGTGTTTGTTGATGTAATCTCCCCAGTATTTTTCTGGTATAGTCTTTAGACAACAGCTCCATCCCATCTGGCAATTTCCACTTACCTCCTTCTAGCCAGCTGTGGTAGATAGGGACAGGCGAACGGAAGATTTCGGGATGTGACGGAAAGCAAGACCCTTCCCCCCTCATCCTGCGATAAGTAATCAATCACCCCTGAGGCATGCAGCCCCTCCTAACTCCAGTAGTTTTCCACTCCTTACTAACCCTAGCCAGACCCACCGTCCCCCTTTGACGTAGTAAAGCCCCCTTGACTATTTAACCTCACGAGATAAGGTAATAAACGCCATTTGACCATCCACCACATTGGTGTCTGTGCATGTCAGTGGCCCGAGTGACCCGGGCGAGGCCGGGTCGCCGTGCTGTGTCTTGAAACCAGGTCGCCTGCCTTCTCAGCAGAAGGCAACAGCCAGCCTCCTATTTTTTCGTACCCCTCAATTTCTTTTGGGGAAGGGTGTGGGGGATATTCCTGAACCTCCCCTTCCTTGATTTCCGGGGTACTCACCTTCATCAAAGCCGTGCTTTTGGCCTCTTTATTTGCTAAATTGTTCCCTCGGGTCTTAAACTGCATTCCTGTTTGGTGCTATTTCACGTGGACTATGGCAATTGCCTCTGGCCCCCTGATAGCCTTTAAGATTTGCCTGATCATTTCTTCATGCACTAATCCCCTTCCCCGAGTATTGAGTAACCCTCTTTCTTCCCAAATCTTTCTGAATGTGTGTACCACCCCAAATGCATATTTTGAATCTGTGAAGATCGTTCCCTTTTTTCCTTCTAATTTCCCCAGTGCCCTTAATACTGCATACAATTCACAAGCTTGTGCTGACCATCTGGCATTCAGGGGTCCTGATTCTACTACCTCCCCTGTTTTGCCATCTACTACTGCATAACCTGATTACCTTTTCCCATCTATGACTCTCGCGGAACCATCCACAAACCATTTTTCCCCTTCTTCTAACTCTTCTTCTTCTAAATCTGGTCTTATTTTGGTCTGCAGCTCCACCACTTCTGCACAGTCATGGGTAGGCACTCCTGTGGCTTCCCCAAACAGGAACTGAGTGGGATTTTGTGCCGAGGTTGTTCTCAATTTCAAATGCCAGGAGTGGATTAATATAGCCTCATATTTTAGGAGCCTGGCGTCAGTCAGCCACTTGTCCGCCTTTTGCTACAAGATACTCCTTACACTGTGTGGGGTGTAGACTACCAATGGTGCCCTGAAGGTCACCTTCTTAGCCTCCTCTACCAATTCTGCCACTGCTACAATTGCTTGTAAGCAAGTAGTCCACCCCCTGCTCACAGGATCTAAAAGTTTTGATACATACCCCACCAGTTTCTTGGCCCCTGCCCAGTCCTGAGTTAATACTCCATGGGCAATGTGATTACTGACAGCCACGAACAGCTGAAAGGGTCTCTTTACATCAGGGAGGCTCAACACCGGAGCTGCCATGAGGGTTTCCTTCAATTCCTTGAAACCCTCTTCATTCTGCTCTGTCCACTTTAGCCTATCCGTGGTAAGCTTTTCATAGAGAAACCTTACCTTCTCGCTGCATCCCTCGATCCATTGCCTGCAGTATCCTAGAAGTCCCAGCAGCTGCCTGACCTCCCTTTTTGTTCGTGGAGGGGGCAAGGTAATAATACCTGCTATCTTGTCCGGATCCAATTTCTTCTTACCTTTTGTTAACCAGTGTCCTAGGTACTTGACCTCAGGCTCTGTGGACTGTAATTTAGATTTCAAGACCTTCAATCCTTTTTCTCCCAAAAAGTTTAATAATGCTATGGTACCTGCCTGCACGTCCTCCTCTTTGGGACCGGCTACCAATAGATCATCTACATATTGCAGTAATTTGGTCCCTTCAACTGGTACAAACTCACATAAGAGTTTTTTCAAGGGCCTGGCCAAATAGGTTTGGTGAATCTAGTCCTCTCCTACCTTCCATGGGAATGGGGTACTGTTTAATCCTGATCGAATCCTCTGGTGTCTCAATCTCAATGTGGATTGTCTCCATGTCTAACCTTCCCGCCTCCTCCTGAGTGTGCCAAACTTTAGGGTTTATCTCATTCTCATCCTCAGCAGTTAATTTATATAAACTTACCATGAGCTGGGGGTCCTGTGCTATCAGGCTTATCCCCAGGACTACCATGAAATCCCTCCCCAGCAAATTATAATCTGCTTCTTCAACTAGTAAAATATTCCCTAGACAAAACTTATTCTCCGAATCTATCTCTACATTCTTTAAAACCGGTACCTTAAAAGGTTCCCCTTTAGCCCCGATGACCACCATTGAGTCCTTGCTTTTAGTGCATCCAGGTGGCAGATGCTGAACCATAGTTCTCTCTGACCCTGAATCGACCAGAAATACCAATTCTTGTTTTTGGGGTCCAATTTTCAATTTTATCAAGGGCTTTCCAGGTGTTCTGGACCCCAAATTATAAAGCCCCTGATACCTCTAATCCTCTTGGAAGATCCTTTCATCCTTCATTCTCTTCTTGCATTCTGTCTTGAAGTGCCCTTTCTGTTTACAGTAAAAGCACTCAGGGCTGCTTACCTGTTTGTTTATGCTTTTCTTCTGAGAGGGGTTAGGCTTTCCCTGGGGCCGTTGTGCTTGTGCCGGCTTTCCAGGATTCTGGATCGGCTCCTGCTTCTGGTCTTCCCTCACTGCCGCTACCAGCACCCTTGCCTGTGCCTTTTGTTTTTCATCATCCCTTCTCATGTAAAACTTCTGTGCCTCCCTGAGCAATTCTTGCAGACTTTTTTCTTGCCAATTCTCTGTTTTTTCTAGCTTCTTCCGTATGTCCTCCCATGATTTAGCAATGAATTTTGTTTTCAATAGAATTCCCCCTACAGGTGAATTTGTATCTGTCCCCGAATACATTTGGAGGCTCTTTCTCAGCCTTTCCAACCATTCGGTGGGTGTTTCATCCCTCCCCTGGCATTCCCCCAATGCTTTGCTAATGTTCTGTCCCTTTGGTACCGCCCCTCGGATACCCTGTATTACCATGTTCCTTAATCCTATCATTTTAAACCGGTCCTCCTCTGCCTGGGCATTCCACGATGGCCTCTGTTCAGGCCATTTCTCGGCGCCACTCCCTCCCTGAGGGTTTCTGTGTTCCCAATCTTTTATTGCAGCTTGCCTTATCATGTCCCATTCCTCGGGATTGAATAACGACCTCAGAATAGCACTGATGTCATCATATGAATAGATGCTATTCCCTAAGAATTCATCCAGTCTCTCCACTACCTCCAGAGGGTTGTTGCCTTTGTTCCTTGTTTCCACATGTCTTCTGTTTCCTGGGGCGCCGGCCAGCGGCTTCCGGGAGCAGCCAGTGGGAGCAACAAACACCTTTGTTGTTCGTTGTGATACGGACAGAGCTGTTCCGAGAGCGCTACTATGACCGAGACAAAGGGACCAGAGAGGACGCTTGTGTGCAGTTTGAAGAAAGTTGTATTGCTCGAACACCGCAGGGACAAGTGACCCTGGGCAGAAGTTTGGTTACAGTTTTTATAGGGAGTACATAGGTGATAAGGTAAAACCAATAGAAACAGTGTCCAGTCTGAATACATTTACAGGTTAAATCCAATGGGAATAGCTCCAGGGGGAGGAGTAAATATACAGAAAAATACAGAAACGAAACTCCAACTTCAGATTCACAAAGCTTTTTGCCCTTTGCGTAGCTACGCACCACCATATCGGGTCATCCATTAATTTTCCCATTTCCTTTTTAAAAGCTGTCACGTTGCCCGTGTTGATCGGCACGTTTACGTACCCAATGATTCCGGGAGTGGTTGGTATTTCCCTTAGAGGGTATAGATTGGGTTTATCTCTTTCCTCCTCACTATCGTCATTGTTTTCTCTCCGCGTCTTGTGCTGTGTTCTGCTGGCTGGGGGAGAAGCAGTCTCCCCAGCAGGAGGTGTGTGCCCAAAATCGTCTGTCTGTTGCGGTGGAGGTGGGGGCTGGGAGAGACCCGGTGGGTTCAGCACTGCTGGAGCCGAAGGCTGTATGTTACGTGGCGGTGCCTGTGCCCGTGCCGGTTGAGGCGGGTGTCCCGCCGGTGTGGGCATGGGAGCCTGAGCCTGGAGAGGAGGAATCTGGTACGGGGGTGGAAGGTTGTCTAAAGGCTCCCAGGTTTCGCCCTGGTTTACCTTACTGCCACGAGTTCTGACCGGGAACAGCCTCGCACCAGCATATTCCCACAATCTGGCATAGTCTCTCTCCTCACTATCCAGCCCACTCTCTTCATATACACAATCAGATAATGCTTGACACATCTTTGCATCAAAAGTGCCAAATATAGGCCAAAGTAGATATTTCCCAATTTCCCTGTTCCCCCATATTTCCACACAATAGTGAATTGTTTTTTCCTTAAATTTCCTCCGTCTCTTGGGGCAGTCTTCCCAATGTTCTAGCATCCATCCAAATGGGCTCTCCCTTGGGATTTTGGGCAAGCAGTCCCATTGCCCTTCTCCAGGTTTACCCTGGGTTTTTCCCTGAATCTTACTCTTCCTCTGTCCCATTTATTAAAAGGTTTTTTTACCTTAATTCCTCAAAGTCCTTAAAGCAATCCCAGTCAGTACCATGGTTTTAACCTATTCCGATTGAATGTTACCAGCCCATTAGTCACACAGCGAACCGATCTGTGGACTTTTGGCTGATAGTGAGCTCTCTTACCTTTTCCCCGGATTTCCGAAGTCCTGGACCGAAGAGATTTACCACTTCTCACACACCCGAGAACGCACCGTCCCTCCTCGATCTGCCTGTGATCGAACCCCTGAACTCCCCAAGTTGCAGGCTTTACGCATGAGATGAATTTTCCCGGTTTCGTACGCTTCCCCCGCGACTGACCACTTTCCTCGTGGAAGAGTGGAAATGCGAACTTGGGAGCCACACTCGTCTCGTGACAGCGTCATGTCTCACACACGCACTCGATCACACATCACTGAACCACACGGTACTTACGGTCCTTTTCCCACATGGATTCTTCGTGCACATAGATTTTAGGAGTGAAAAAATTAACCGCAGCCTTGGAGACTCCGCTCCGAGTTCTCGAGAGCTCTGGGCCCGTTTTTATCCCCTTTTTGATAGTGGCTCTGGCTCTGAGTTCGAGATCTGATTGGTTCTGCGGGATCTCCCAATCCTGTCCGGCCACCAAAATCAGCAGGGCGCCGCCCGGTCTAAAGAGGGGGGTCCCCGGACCCCTAAATCAGATCACGTCGGGGTCACCAAGATTGTTATAAGTAAAAATTAATCGAGCCAAATTTAATATTTAATAAAAATAGATTTTTATTACTCGACCGAAATTTGGTCCGAGATAGCCACAATCCAATCAAAAAGGGTCAGTGCCGAGCCCAGGTATCGGCACTGGGTGAGACACAGGTCCGACCGCTACAGCATAGGGTCCCCTATGTTTCACACCAACCATCCCGTCCGAGTGGTTTTTATACAGTTTATTCTGCCCAGGGCAGAGTCCCTTTTCTTCCTTTCAGAACTTCACATATTCATGTGGAGTTCTTTCTCTGCGACGACTTGAACAAAACCATGTCCGGGGAGTGATGAACATCCATGATTGTGTTCCCGGAATCCGGTATTGAGATGTATCTCTCCAATGGCTCCGGCTATCTCAGTCTTAGATATTTATCATGTATTCATTGTCCGGGCGTTCCTCGGATCACCTTGGGGAACGACCCGTCTCCGGGCTGGCTACATTCATTCGTTTGAAAATGAGGTTCTCCTTCCTCTTGTCCAGGTGGTTTCGACACTGTGATGCAATTCCTGACACTGACTTGTGCACTTAAAAATCTTTTATAAGAGTGTTTCTCACCAATATATATATATAACATCTTTATACGCACAAATTATCCCATATACACATAACATATAATATACGTTGAAGCATAAACAAAAATTTGATTGGTCCCGCTCAGTACTCAAGGTTTGTTGGTTTTTTTTCACCCCCAAATCAGGGTCTGCCATGATTTTGCATGAGAGATTTAAGGAAGTGATGCAAAGCTTCCAGCCACTGGAAAGCTGGACACACCTCTGTGAAAAATGCATGTTAAAAGGTGAAAGAAACCTGGGAACTTCCTCTTTCCCTTCTGGCCGGGAGCGAGGTAACATGGCTGGGTGGGCCCTGCCACGGGGCTAAGCTGGCCAGTCCCGACGCAGGGTTGGGCCCCCTTCCCATGGGCCACCTGCCAGGCCCCCAACATCGGCTGCTGGGCAGGGAGAGAGGGGTGCTGCAGGGCCGGATGGAGCCGGCCTTGCTAACATCTGGCTGCTTGCTACAACCCCCCCTCCCCAGCCCAGGAGCAGCCCCGGGAGCAGCCCTGGGTCAGTGCAGGGATTTTACCCCCGTGGAAGTTGTCCACAACCATCGAGAATGGAGAAGGAGAAGACATCCCCCCCACCCTCCTCCATCCCTGGTGTGCTGCTGCTGCTGAGTTCTGGCCTGGCTGATTAGATCCTAGCTGCCCCCCCAGCTGCAGCTCCAGTCGTAGTTTCACCCAGCTGGACCGGGGTCAGGTTGACCATCTGCAGGCCCCGGGCGGGATGTTAACCCTTTCACTGCTTCAATCCTCCTTCAAGTGAGAGAAAGGAAGAAGATGCAAGCATGTAAAGGAACAACAGGAAGACATCTTGGTCAATGAGGAAGAAGTCAAGTCCTAGATGGGAGGGATGAGGAGATGCCTTGATTTGGAGCTGAAATTCTCTTATTAGCTATGGAGAAAAGACTTTTTCCCTATAAGGCATGAAGGTATGGGGAAATGAAGGGTTCAAATTTATATTGAGCAAAGGCCACCATGCTAAAGTAAGCAGATGTTAAAGTAGCTGTGATCCCATGAGAAGTTTGAACACAGAGACAAGAGTAGTCCGGTGCCCCCAGGAGAAGAAGATCTCTGTTCCCAGGGATGAAGATGATTTTAGAGATAGATAATGAGAATTTTTGCCTTTGAACAGCTCATATCTAAAACAATACCCCATAAGTTGACATGGCCTGTAAAGAAGCTGTGGGAAGGCTTGTGGAAAATGGGAGGGGCTCCACAATAGAAGAGTTCCCCAGGTGGCTGCTAGTCATGGAAATTGAGAGCCGCAAGAGAACTGTTTTTCCTCTTGTGGAGATGTCTCCATAACATTAACAAGAGGGACTTCTCTCCTTAAGTGAACTGAAGAAAGACTATTTTAGAGGTGGTAAACTGACTGGAAATTTTAGGTTTTGTCTCTTTACATTGTCAGTGGAAAAGAAAAGGTTGTGGAGGGAGGAGAAGTGTTCTGAAGGGTTTGTTTTGATTCTTACTACTTTTTTTTTCTTTTAGTTTCTGTTAATAAAATTTTCTTTTATACCCTTTTAAAATTTTGAGCCTGCTTTGCCTTTCTCCTAATTCTATCTCACAGCAGGAAGTGAGTGCACTGGTGATTGGCCAGCACCGAACCCACCACACTCATTGATGCATTGGATGGGAAATCTCAAAATCTGGGAAATCTCAAATTGGCGAACTAAAACCACTACAGGGTCTTATTTAACTTTCTAGTAGATGACAATTCATAGAATAATAGAATTGTAGAATGGCCTGGTTTGGAAGGGATGTCAAAGATCATCTGCTTCCAACCCCCCTGCTGTGGGCAGGGACACCTTTCACTAGACCAGGTTGCTTGGACCCTCATCCAACTTGGCCTTGAACACTCCCAGGGATGGGGCATCCACAGTTTCTCTGGGCAACCTGTTCCAGTGCCTCACCACCCTCACAGGAAAGAATTTTTTCCTAACATCTAATCTAAACTTACTCTTAGTTTGAAGTCATTCCCCCTTGTCCTGTCACTACATGCTCTTGTAAAAAGTCCCTCTCCATCTTTCTTGTAGGCTCCCTTTAAGCACTGGATGGCTGCAATTAGGTCACCCTAAAGCCTTCTCTTTTCCAGGCTGAACAATCCTAACTGTCTCAGCCTTTTCTCATAGGAGAGGTGCTCCATCCCTCAAATCATCTCGGTGGCCCTTCTCTGGACTCGCTCCAATAGGTTAATGTCCTTCCTGTGTTGGAGACCCCAGAGCTGAATGCAGCACTCCAGGTGGAGTCTCACCAGAGTGGAATAGAGGGGACTCGTCCACACTGCTTTTGATGCAGCCCAGGATACAAATTACTTTCTGGGCTGCAAGTGCATATTGCCAGCTCATGTCCAGCCTCTCCTCTACCAACCCCCCAAGTCCTTCTTGGCAGGGATGCTCTGGATCTGTTCATCCCCCAGCCTGGACTGATACTGGAGGTTGCCCCGACCCAGGTGCAGCACCTTGTACTTGGTCTTGTCAAACCTCATGAGATTCCCATGGGCCCACTTATTGAGCTTGTCCAGGTCCCTCTGGATGGAATCCTGTCTTTCAGTTATGTCAACAGTACCACTCAGCTTGGTGTCATCTCAAATTTACTGGGGGTGCCCTCACTCCCTTTATTTATGTCATTAATGAAGATACTAAATAACACTGGTCCCGATACAGACCCCTGAGGGGCACCACTTGTCACAGTGTCTGTTGACCACTACCCTCTGGATGTGACCGTCCAACCAATTTTTTATCCATCTAACAGTCCGCTCATTTAATCCTTCTCTGAATGTTGTGGGGGATCGTGTCAAAGGCTTTACTGAAGTCCAGATAAATGACATCTGTAGCCCTTCCCTTGTCCACTGATGTAGTCACTCCACCATAGAAGGCCACTAGATTGGTCAGGCAGGATTTACCCTTGGTGAAGCTGTGCTGGCTGTCCTGAATCATCTCCCTGTCCTCCATGGGCCTTAGCATAGGTTCTAGGACATCTATTCCATGATCTTCCCAGGCACAGAGGTCAGGCTGACAGGTTGGCAGTTCCCAGGGTTTTCCTTTCTACCCTTTTTAAAGATGAGTACAATGTTTCCCTTTTTCCAGTCACCTGGGACTTCACCTGACTGACATGACTTTTCAAATATGATAGAGAGTCGCTTGGCAACTACATCAGCCAATTCCCTCAGGAATCTGGGATGCATCTCATCAGGTCTCATAGACTTATGTATGTCTTCCAGAAGGGAGGTTAGTGCTGGTTCCCTTGCTGTGATAATTATAATCAGATGTGAGCCTTCCCAGAGTCTACACTTATCATTTGCATTTAGGAGGATTTTTTCTGAAGCCTATTATCAGTTCTGCTTCTTAGGGAAAAAGAGTTGTGATATTTTTCTGCTAATCTTTGATGGATCTCAGCTTTGAAAACATGGAAAGGAGTAAAATGACTGCTGGTTGCAGTTATAGAAACTGTCTGTTGGTCCTGGTGTAGAGCTCTGTAGAGTCAGGGAGTGGGCAGATAGTCTGGGAAATGCTGAGGGGTTTTATTTGGTTGTGACAGTTCTTTGGGTGTTCAGGAGACACAGAACAGTGCTTTTTCCAATGGCAATGCTCACAGAAACTACTTCTGCAGACCCACTAGATGAGGACCTCAGGTGGCAGGTGGCTATTGGCAGTGGTACCCTCTCTCCCTGCTGTTTTGGGCAGCAATCTCTGCCCATGTTGAATGGCTTGGAAGCAGAATAGGACAGAGTTCTGTGGTTGGTGCTGCAGGCAATGGCTGGCATCCAGGGATGGGCACAGTGTAGGACTGATGGACCCATTGCAACTGCAGTACAGTGGTGATCAACTGTCCAATGTGATGGTGTTGGGTAGGATGTGCTTCAGTATTTTACTCATCCCAGGATGTTAGAAAATTGTCCCCGTAGTATTATTCCCAAGGAAATACATTGTCTCATTTATCAAATTTCCCGTTTTCACTTTATTATTCCATGTGATATGCTAATAACACCCCTTTGTTAGGCTTTTGGGTTTTGCTAACTTAAAAAAAAGAAGTAATTTTTACCATTTCATTAGTCTAAATGAGTGATGTATCTTTTAGTTTCTCCTGTGTTATCACCATAGCCTTTGTAGTGTACTCAGAGGTTTAGGCTCCCTTGATTTTGATAGAATTTGAAGGTGGTCAGCACTTTACAGCTTTTGTACCAAAGGAAATAGAGGGAGAATGGTAACTCTTACATTCTCTGCAGTTATATATTTATAGTGTGCAAAGATATGATTTGCCTTTGTTTTACTTAAATTTGCAGGCAACTTATTTTTTGAGTGTCACTCCCTGAAGGAAGATAAATGCCTGTCATGGTTTGACACTGGCACAATGCCAGCACTCCCCATGAAAATACACTTTCCTAAAAAAATGCTGTGAGATGCGATCAGGAACAGAGCAAAGCAGGCCTAAGCTTAGAAATAAAGGGGGAAAAAAAACTTTATTAAGCTACTTCTAGTATAAAAGACACACACACTAAATCCAGGATGAAGACTCTCCAAAACACTCCTCCTCCCCCAACCCAATTTCCAACAAACTACAGCGAGACACCGCCCGGGATTCCTGATCAAGTTGCCACGCTTCAGATAATCAATACTCAGTCCATTAAGGGAGAAAGAAGTCTCTCTCTTGCACCATAGACCCCCCCCCGGAAACACAATTGCCACCTTTCTGTGTTTCCATGTCACACATGGCAACCGCCTGGAGAAAATCTGCCAGTGTGACACTCTCCTTTCCATGTCACAGTGCTCTCACCACCGTGCATGGACAGACTGCTCATAGGGCTCTTTTAAGGATGCTTTGCTAAGGACTAAAATAAACAACAGTTCAGCTTCTCATTTTGGGACCCTGTGTTCTCAAAAGCGTGTCCATGCCTTCAGTGGTCATTCCAGGTGCCAATATCCAAACCTGACCACTGATTGGTTTGACCACAACTTTCTAAAAAAATTCACTTCTATGTCAAACCACGACAATGCCATATAGCAAAGACTTCATCTATTATATAAACAGATTTGAAGGCTTTGCTACTGAATTCCTCTGTCTGCTGAATCGCATAAAAATGTCTTCAGCTGAACTGAGACAGAGTGGGAGCATCTTCTGACCTTTTGATCAACTGACATCTCAAACCATATTAATGGACAGATTATGATGTGATGGAAAGAAGACTAGAAATAGACTTTTTATCATGAGATCCTTCCCGTGTATATCCTTCTTGGGTATATTCAGGTGGTAACCACTGGGGCCAGGACATCATTTGAAAACAGGGGAATGAAATGCTGATACAGAAAATCTAAATATGCTCAGGTTTGCCAACTGCAGCTGGCTATTACAGCTTACAGTTTCTCTCTACTTTTCTCCTACCCTCTTGTTTCTATAAAGGCTGTGGGTGACCTTGCAATATTTCCTTTCACTAATAACCCTATTTTGGCAGAAAGATCAACACAAAATGGACCCTGAGTCCTTGGCTCACAGGGGAGCTGCAGTCCCTGAACTGAAGGTGCACAAATGGTGAATATGGAGATCTGACTGCAAAAGGAAACATTCACATGGAAATGTCTCTGTCATTTTATATATAATAACAGTAATTCTTAAACCCATTTCAAACTTTTTTTTAGAAAAAAAAATTTTGCACATTTTTTAAAAATGCATAGATTTTTTACACTTTTTACAGAACCAAACAGAAACAAGAGCAAATTTAATATTGATCTTATCTTCCTTCCTGAGCACAATTGCCGTATGTTTGAATGAACTTTCTTGTTATCTTAATGGCCAGTATGATTCTTTAGCCTCCTTGATAAGTGAGAATAAAGGAACACTCATTCATTGCTGACTCTGCACATTGGTAATGGTTGTGCCAAAGTTTGATCTGGGAAGGGAGGGAAGGGAGGGAGGGAAGGGAGGGGAGGGAAGGGAGGGAAGGGAGGGAAGGAAGGGAGGGAAGGGAGGGAGGGAAGGGAGGGAGGGAGGGAGGGAGGGAGGGAGGGAGGGAGGGAGGAAGGAAGGAAGGAAGGAAGGAAGGAAGGAAGGAAGGAAGGAAGGAAGGAAGGAAGGAAGGAAGGAAGGAAGGAAGGAAGGAAGGAAGGAAGGAAGGAAGGAAGGAAGGAAGGAAGGAAGGAAGGAAGGAAGGAAATTCTCAGTTCAGTCAGAGAGAAAAGGAAAAAGATTTTGCTGGGCTAAACATGGGAAAAAGTCCGAGAGGAATGTAAACAATCTATTATCTCTCTCTTTCTGTTCATATTGTTTATAGATATGTTCTACCACTGTGTGCTATTCATAGTGCACCAGTGGTGTGAAAGGTTTTCACTTTCAGACCAATCATATTTCACCTTAGTGATCCTGGTTATAAAAGAGGAACGCTACTTGTTAATTGTTGTAGATGTCGGCGAACCCACTGGGAAGAATGATGATGTCTAACTCCAGAAGGCTGAATGATTTCTTTATAATAATTATGTTATAATACACTAATATGCTATAAAAAAGATGATACTAAATACTACATGCTACTTTCTCTAACTATCATATCTAACTAACTCACAACTCGTGACCCTGTTCTCCAGAGTCCAGACACAGGTGGATCCGATTGGCCATCAGGCCCAAACAATCCACCATGATCCACCCAAGCGCTCACTCTAGGTAAACAATTCTTCAAACACATTCCACAAGAGAAAAACAAGGAGCAGAAATAGAAATTGTTTTCTCTTTCATTTCTCTCTGTGCACCTCAATAAAAAATCCTGAGAGAGAGAGAAATGTGCTTGCCACAGTTAATAAAGTTCATTCTTTGCCTTCTGACGATGGAGTAATTTCATTCCTGTCCCTGCCTCAACAGCGACATCTGGTGACCCCTCATGGAGTCGCAGCGCAGCCAGGACTCGTCTTTAAGGGTGCGTCCCGGGGGGTCTCTGCGATCGGACACCTTTGCCCTCTTGAGTGAGGTAACACTGAAACCCTGTGTCTTCCGGAGAAGACTTGGTCCTGTTTGGACCGCGGGTCGGCTCTAAGAAGCTGAGAACTGAGCGGGATGGGTTTTCCCTGAAATAGCAGACTGTCTGTCTCTTGGAGTGGACGTTTGCTAAGGGAGGGTTTCCTTGAAAATGGGGAACCAACTTTCTGCACCTGAACGGCTGATTCTGTCTTCCTGGCAGGGTTATATCCCTCAGCTGGGGGTCCCAGTGTCTGATGCTGAGCTCGCTCTACTCCTGGGTTGGGCTCGGGACCATGGATTTTCTGCGGATCTCAGACGCACCTTCGATCGCAGAATTTGGTGCGGCTTGGGTCATTGCCTCATCACTGAGTTGAACAAGGGGGACGCAACAGCGTCCGCACTCTTCACAGTCTGGGGGCGCATCTACACGGCCCTACAGGGTGAGACCCCGAGAGACAGCGATTCCAACTGGGACATTTCGGGATTCAGTGGGCAACAGGTGGGCAGGGCAGGGCTGTGAGAGATACCGGGATGCCCTGCGGACTTTATATGTCATCGGGAACTTATGTTAAGCCCAAGTATCCCCATCCGCGTGACTGCGTTCAGCTGAAATATCCTTCGCTCGTTGATCGGACACTGACCGCACCGCAGCCCGTGCCGTGGTCGGTCGGGCTGGACCGTCCCGCCCCGAGAGCGGAGCCGGCGACTTCCTCCACCTTTCAAGTGGCAGCCGGGGTGCCTTTGTTACAACTATCAGTTTCGGCACACCCGACATTGCAGGGACTGCACGGGGCAACCCCGCTCGCGGCTCTGCAGCCCCCCCCCTCCAGAATGCAGTTGAGAGGGGGGCCGGCGCCGCCTGCAGTCCGTGACACAGTGGGGGCTGCTGCCCCCCCGGCTCCTTCGCTAATGGAGCCTCTGCAAATGTACGGGTCACGCCCTCCTGTACTGCTGGGACCAGCTATGGAGCCTTTGATCCATCCCCTGGCACGCCCCCTGCCACCCGCGGGGGCTCCAGCTTTGCCGACGGGACAGGCGCAACTGCCTCTCGGTCCACACACCGCTCCAGATGGAGCAGCCAGTTTTTCCGTGTTTCGGCCGGCACCAAACCGACCCTGGGACCAACAGAGTCCCCGATGCCGCCAGCGACCCGGCGCAGCTGCCCGCTTTGCTCAGACTGGCGGTGTGCCACGCTGCGGGGGAGACTGCGCCCACCGCTCCGCTTGCCACGCCTCGGGCTCCGCCGCCTGAAGCCGGGTTGTCAGCAGCGACTCCGCTCTGCGATCTGCCGCCAGCAGCGGCCGGCAGCTCCGCGCTGGACAACACATCCAGCCCGCTTGTTTCAGAGCCTGCACCCAGCCCACCACCCCCTCCGCTTCCCCCAGACTGCCCCGAGCTGTGTCCCTCTGGGGCAGCGGCAGAGGCACTGAGAGGGAGCACCGGCTTGGTCCACAGCAGCATCGCTGCTGCTGGTCCTGTGGCTGGGGATGGGGCCGCAGACACACTGGAAGCGAGGAGTGGCCCTTTGTACTGGGCAGGCATGAGCGGTGCTAAGAGCCCCAAATCCAGGGTGGAATTTTACATTCGCGGGAACACCTCCCCTGCTCGCACCCTGTGCGTCCTGCTCCTGTTCGCAGAGTCGGAGGAGCAGGATTTTGAGCAGCCTGGTGGGGGCGGGCACCAGAAAATAAGGTTGGAATGGGTTGCCCATCTGCGGGTGGCCATAGGGTGTCCCAGGGACCCCAGATCCAGGGCCCCAAGTGATACCAATGAGAAGCTGTGAGGGACCAAGCCGAGTAGATCTTGGCTCGGCAGAGGGGCTGGGGTCCTCGCCCCCCCCCGGCCGGGTCTGGGACGCTTGGGCCGGCCCCTGGGCCGGCCCCTGGGCCGGGTCCCCTGCCTCGCCCAGCACCACAGGGTCCTAAAGCCCGCCGGTGCTGCTGGCTCTTTTGGAAAAAAAAAAAAATTAAAAAAAAATAAAGGTGGAAAGAGCTGCGTCTTCACTGACAGCTCAAAGTACTGGAATGCCACGAGTCAGCCTCGACCCAAGTGATTGAATTAAGGGCTGTGGCCATGGCATTTCAGAGATTTCTCAAGTGTTTCTGAATTTGGTCAATTCTACTCAATTGTTTTGAAAACTTTGAGGATGCAATTTGGACCTGATTTCAAACTTGTCACTCAAGTTGTTCATTGAGGACATGACTGCATGGGCCAAAAGCCTTGCATGATTCTTCTATCAAGTGCATACACCTTGCAAAAAGTAATTTTGATGAATGCCAACCAAAGCTTCACCTGCTGCACCTTACTGGCTGGGATAAATCCCAGAGGCCTAAAGGCTTTGCAGCTGTGGCAAACAGATATTACTCATCTTGCCAAATTATGAATTTGGCTGATTTGGGTATGTGCACGTGTTTGTTAATACATTCTTTTCTGTCATGTGGGCATCTGATCTCACTGGGAAATGGGTTTTGACAAGTTGGACTGCCAGTCCTTTGTCAGACTGACAATAGGTTCTTACTATCCTAAAGTTGGTAACTGATTTTTTGAAATTTATAGTATAAGTTTGGAATCTCTTCGACCATTCTGAGCCAATAGCCAATTGAGGTTTTGATTGTCAGTTGATAAAACTTTTGAGCTGTGTTTGTTCTCTTTCCTGCAAAGGGCCCTGCAGGAGGGCAACAAACGCCGCCTCCTTCTTTAAACAAAAAGGGGGACATATGGATATTCTCAGTTCAGAGAGAAAAGGAGGAAGATTTTGCCAGGCTAAGCCTGGGAAAAAGTCCGAGAGGAATGTAAACAATCTACTATCTCTCTTTCTGTTCATATTGTTTATAGATATGTTCTACCACCATGTGCTATTCATAGTGCACCAATGGTGTGAAGGGTTTTCACTTTGAGACCAATCATATTTCACCTTAGCGATCCTGGTTATAAAAGAGGAATGCTACTTGTTAATAAAGTTCATTCTTTGCCTTCTGATGATGGAGTAATTTCATTCCCGTCCCTGCCTCAACAGCGACAGGGCAGGACAGGACAGACACATATTTCTGAATCACAGAATCATTGAGGTTGGAAAAGGCCTCCAAGATCACTGAGTCCAACATTTGACTGATCCCCACCTTGTGAACTAAACCATAGCACTAAGTGCCATAGCAAATCGCTTCACATAATCATTTAGGTTGGAAAAGACCTTTGAGATCTGTTGTCACAGGCCCCCAGCTGGGAAATAATTAGCATTGACTCCATGATTCACAGAAGGCTGATCAATCACTTTATTATACTATACTTATTTAGAAACCCATTGCCCTTACAGACAGTCACGATACTGGTGAACCCAATTGATCCTTCAATCCAAACACCATCACCATTGGCCAATCAAGAAACCACCCTTTGGTAAACAAATCTCCATAACACATTCCACATGTTCACAACAACAGGTGCAGCAGGCCAAGATAAGAATTGTTTATCATTCTTTTCTCTGATCTTCTCACAGCCTTCCCCAGGACAATGCCTGGGAAAGTTGTGCCTGTTGCTCTCTGTGGCCAGAGAGCTGCTGCCACAGCGATCATTGAGTCCAACCTACAACCTAACATCACCTTGTCAACTAGACCATGGCACTGAGTGCCACATCCAGTTTTTCCTTAAACACCTCCAGGGACAGTGACTGCACCACCTCCATGGGCAGCCCATTCCAATGCCCAATCACTCTTTCTGTGAAGAACTTCTTTTTAATGTCAAGTATAAACCTCCTGTGGAGCAGCTTAAGACTGTGTCCTCTTGTCCTATTGCCAGTTGCCTGGGAGAAGAGGCTGACCTCCACTTGGCTACAGCTTCCTTTCAGGCAGTTGTAGAGAGTGATAAGGTCTCCCCTGAGCCTCCCTCCTCTTCAGGCTAAACAACCCCAGGTCCCTCAGCTGCTCTTCATAGGGCTTGTATTCTAGACCTTTCACCAGCCTTGCTGTCCTTCTCTGCACACGTTCAAGCATCTCAACATCCTTCCTGAATTGTGCGGCCCAAATCTGGACACAGTACTCAA
Organism: Vidua chalybeata; assembly: GCF_026979565.1. Lineage (NCBI taxonomy): Eukaryota > Metazoa > Chordata > Aves > Passeriformes > Viduidae > Vidua > Vidua chalybeata. The sequence continues at coordinate 254,085 of NW_026530339.1, forward strand.
GGTGCAGCCTCACCAGTGCCAAGTACAGGGGAAGAATCACTTCCCTGGTCCTGCTGGCCACACCATTCCTGATACAGGCCAGGATGCCATTGGCCTTCTTGGCCACCTGGGTACACTGCTGGCTCATGTTCAGTCTGCCGTCAATCAGTGCCGCCAGGTCCCTTTCTGCCTGACTGCTGTCCAACTCCTCTGTCCCCCACCTGTAACGCTGCAGGGGGTTATTGTGGCCAAAGTGCAGGACCTGGCACTTGGTCTTGTTAAACCTCATATTGTTGGATTCAGCCCATCTATCCAGCCTGTCCAGGTCCCTCTGCAGAGCCCTCCTACCCTCCAGCAGATCAACACTCGCACCCAACTTGGTGTCATCTGCAAATTTGCTGATGGTAGACGCAATCCCCTCATCCACATCATCAATAAAGATATTAAACAGGAGTGGGCCCAACACAGATCCCTGGGGGACATCACTCTTGACTAGCCAGCAATTGGATGCAACACCATTCCCCACCACACTCTGGGCCTGGCCATCCAGCCAGTTCTTAACCCAGCAAAGAGTGCACCTGTCCAAGTCGTGGGCTTCCACCTTTTCCAGGAGTATGCTATGGGAGACAGTGTCAAAGGCTTTGCTGAAGTCCAAGTAGACAACATCCACAACCTTCCCCTCATCCACCAGGTGGGTCACCTGGCCATAAAAGGAGATCAGGTTGGTCAGGCAGGACTTGCCCCTCCTAAATCCATGCTGGCTGGCTCTGATCTGTTGGCTGTTCTGTAGGTGCTGTGTGATCACACACAAGATGATCTGATCTATAACCTTCCTTGGCACTGAGGTCAGGCTGACAGGCTTGTAGTTTCCCAGATCCTCCTTTCTGGCCCTTCTTATTGATGAGCATCACAATGGCCAGCTTCCAGTCATCTGGGACCTCCACAGTTAGCCAGGACTGATGATAAATGATGGAGAGTGGCTTGGCAGCCCTTCCACCAGGTCCCTCATTGTAGCAGCCACAGGCCCTGCAAGGCCTCCCTGGCAGTCTCTTGCCTAAGATAAGAAATGCCTAGTCATGATGACTGGACCAAAGAAGCCCCTCTTCTGCCTTCGGACCCTTGTTATCTCTCTGTAAGACCATAGGTCATATCCGCCTCAACCCTTACTATTGGACTGTTTCCCAAAACCCCTACACCCTATATAAACCCCATTTCTGCCCAGTTCAGCAGAAGAGCTGTCACTGAAACCCTTTGCAGAAGCTGCCAATAAAGACACATCTGTGGAACCTCATACAGCCTTCTCCTCTCTCTCTCCCTGCGTCTGCCGAGGCACCTTAGCAAGCAAAGAGTTGAAATCACTGAAGAGCTGAATTCACCAAAGAGCTGATCTCACTTAAGAGCTGAGCTGCTTGCTAAGATTGCCTGCGGCTGGGAGCTTGCCTGAGGAACCTGGAGAGGTTGTGCTTAGCTGGACATCGCTATCCAGGACACCTACGGCAGCCGGGGTCAGATAGACCCCGAGAATTCAGGCTGTAATACCTCATCACTCTAGGATGGATCCCATCTGGTCTCATAGACTTGTGAACATCTAAGTCGCTCAGCAGGTCACTAACTGCTTCCTCCTGGATTACAGGGGGGCTATTGTGCTCCCCATGCCCGTCTACCAGCTCAGGAGGCCAGTTATTCTGAGAACAAACTGTCTTATTGTTGAAGACTGAGGCAAAGAAAGTGTTAAGTACCTCAGCCTTTTCCTCACCATTGGTGACTATATTCCCCCCCCCCGTGTCCAATAAAGAATGGAGGTTTTCCTTGCCCCTCCTTTTGCCATTAATGTATTTATAAAAACATTTTTTATTATCCTTCACAGAAGCGAACAGGTTAAGTTCTAGCTGATCTTTCACCTCTCTAATTTTCTTTCTGCATGACCTAATGACATCCTAAACCATTTCCTGAGTTGCCTGCTCCTTTGTTCCAGAGGTGATACACCCTCTTTTTTTCCCTGAGTTCCTACAAAAGCTCCTTGCCCAGCCAGGCAGATCATCTTCCCCGTCGCCTTGGCTTACAGCACATAGGGACAGTTTGCTTCTGTGCCTTCAAGATTTATTTCTTGAAGTATGTGCATCCTTCCTGGACCCCTTTGATTTTAAGGGCTGTTTCCCAAGGTATTCTCTGAATCAGCCTCTTGAAGAGACCAAAGTCTGCCCTCTGGAAATCCAGTGTAGAAATTTTGTTGATGCCCCTCTTTGTTTCACCAAATATTGAAAACTATATTATTTCATGGTCACTGTACCCCAGACAGACTCCAACCACCACATCTCCCACCAGTCCTTCTTTGTTTGTTGTCGTGGTTTGACATGGAAGTGAATTTTTTTCCAGGAAGTTGGGTCAAACCAATCAGTGGTCAGGTTTGGATATTGGCACCTGGAGTGACCACTGAAAGTATGGACACGCCTCTGAGAACACAGGGGGTTAAAAGCAAGAACTCCCAGGGGAACTGTCTCTTTGGTTCCGGTCGTCAGAGAGTGCAGACTCTCCCCTGCCCAGCCTCAGGCTGGGTGGGGGAGGGGAAGCCACGCGGCCTTGTCCAGGTAGGCCGAGGGGGCTGAGGGTGTGGAACCGAGCCAGCTCCTGGACGGAAGGGTGGAGAGAAGCGGAGATGCCTTTGTTCCCCCCCCGACAGAGGGAAAGTGACAGAGAGCCTGATGGCACCTGGAAAGTTGCCGGCAGAGGAGAAGGAGAAGGGGGGGGGGGGGGGGGGATGATGTCCAGCGTGGGAGACGGGATGCTGGACCGAGATATCAGCCATCCAGGGAGTCTGAACTTTTAACCCTTTCCAGGAAATGAGGGCTTTGTAAAATATTACTCCTCCTTGATTTGTAGTGGAAGAGACACAGTCCGGGACCTGAGATGTTAGAAGAAGAAATATTTAGGTGGGAGGAGATGATGAAGTAGCTTTTGGCTGGACTTTTCTTGTTAGCCATGGACTGAACCAAAATCTCCTGCAATAGAGACTGCATTTTAGGGGGATGCAGTGGTGACCCAAGGAGACCTGCTTCAGCTTCTAACCGCACAGGAATGGCAAGAACAGAAGAAAGCTGAGGAGGGAATTGTAATGCCCTCTGTCTTCGGGAAAGAAGATGATCTCTGTTCTTGGACCCTTGGCCCCAGGTGAAAATGGGGGGGACTGTAGTCCCAGGATGAGAAGCTGAACTGTTGTATCTTTGGGTCCATGGCAAAGCCTTTAAGGATAAAGGAGCCCTATGAGCAGTCTGTCCATGCACGGTGGTAAGAGCACTGTGACATGGAAAGGAGAGTGTCACACTGGCAGATTTTCTCCGGGCGGTTGCCATGTGTGGCAGGGAAACACAGGAGGTGGCAACTGTGTTTCCTGGGGGGTCAATGGTGCAAGAGAGACTTCTCTCTCCCTTGATAGCTTGAGTATTAATTATCTTAAGGGTGGTAATTTGATCAGGAATCCCAGGTGGTGTTTCATGGTGGGTGTTTTAGGAATTGGGAGGAGGAGGGGTGTTTTAAAAGGTCTTCATCCTGGATTTAGTTTATGTGTTTTCTGTAGTAGTAGTAGTTTAATAAAGTTTTTTTTTCCCCTTGTTATTAAGCTTGGGCCTGCTCTGCTCTGTTCCTGATAACATCTCACAGCATTTATTTAGGGAAGGTGCATTTTCATGGGGGCGCTGGCATTGTGCCAGTGTCAAACCATTACATTTTTAAACAGCAGGTCTAGCAGAACTCCATCCCTGGTAGGCTCGCTCACCAGCTGTGACAAGAAGCTGTCCTCAGCTGTGGTGTGGTTTTTGCTTTAAGTTTGTGTTTGCCCACTATTCTCCTCCCTAATCTCCTCCCCTCCCGAGTTACCCATCTCCCCAAGCCCTTCCCTAACTTCCTCCCTCACAAGTTGTCAATCCTCCCTATCCCTACCCCTTTTTCCAGAGCGTTCCTCGTCTATCTTGTAGTATTCGATACCCCATTTGTTACTTTGTATTATCCCCCTCCCCTGCTCCTCCTGATAGGTTTATAGAATGTTAGTCCTGACCTGAGTTCCTCCCCTGCCATGCCCTCATTGGTTAGTTGCCCTATACCACTCCTCCTATAAAAACCTCTGCAGACCTCCTGGGCTTGGTCTTGGGGTCCCAGGTCGTGGACCTAATAAATCCATCCAGTTTTACCCCAAGTACCGCGTCATCATTATCTGTTCCTGTGCTGGACCAAGCGAAAACTGGGAATAGCAGAGTTCTCGGGGGGAAGGTCACGCCCCTGCTGTTGCTGCCCAGCACAATACAGCGCACTGCGACAGTCCTCCATACACTCTAAGAGTTTCCTAGACTGCCTCTTCTTCACTGTGTTGAGTTCCCAGCAGACATCTGGCAGGTTAAAGTCTCCTGCAAGAACAAGGGATGGCAATCTTGAAACATCCTCCAGCTGCTTCTAGAATAATTCATTCAGCTCTTCATCCTTGTTGGGTGGTCTATAACAGATTCCCACCAGGATGTTAGCCTTGTTGGCCTACCCCTGATTCTTACCCATAAGCACTCGACCTTACTATCATTAACCTCAAGTTCTATAGCATCAAAAGCCTCCCTAATATAACGACCCACCCCTCCACCTCTCCTACCTCACCTGTCTCTTCTGAAGAGCATGTAGCCATCCATTGCAGCACTCCAGTCATGCGAGTCATCCCACCACAGTTCCATGATGGAGACTACATCATAGCTTTCCTGCTGTACCATGGCTTTCCAGCTCCTCTTGTTTGTTACCCATGCTGTATGCATTAGTGTACATGCACTTCAGCTGGGCTGCTGATTTCACCCCTGACTCTGGCTTACCACCCTTGGTCTCATCTCTAACGAGCCTGGTGTCCTGGTTTGAAAAGACAGGTGTCTTCTAAGGAAGGCAAGAGCCTCCCCTGAAATGGAAAATGTAAACTCCTTCCCTACAAACTATTATAATTTTGAAATTAAGGGGGTCTCAGGCAAAGATATGGGAGTAGGAATAGCAGTTCTTTATTAGGGAAGAAAGTTAAAATAAAATAAAAAATGCAGTAATACAAAACAACACTGACAGAGTCTAAATACGACTTGAAACCCTGTTGGTCAGGGTGTTGGTAGCAGTCTAATTAAATGGTGGCTGCAGTCCTCCTGTAGTGACAGATGTGGTTTTGTTGAAGCAGTGATCCTGTAGAAATGTGTAGTTTTCCTCTGAAGGTCCTGGACCTGGTGGTGTAGATGGGCCTGGTCTTCCTCTGGGAATCTAGTGGGAAAAGGCTGCTTCTGGTGTTCGATATCTCAGATTATATCCAGGTAGGAATGCGTGGCTCCTCCCCCTGGGCAGAGCATCTCACAATGGGATGATGTAATTTTATCAGTCATGCAGTGAGACTCAATGGCCCATTAACAGAAGATATCTCCCCAGAGGGAGGATTGGTTGTTGAAGAGATAAACTGTCCAATGAACAAAAGATAACTGCCCCACCTCTAACAGGTGGGAAATAGAATACACACCGCCAAACCACATCTTACAACCCAGGACACCTGGTTTCATCCCCTTTCCCCTTCAAACCCAGCTTAAAGCCCTCTCAATCGTCCCTACCAATGCAAGGGCTAGAATCCTTTTGCCCTTGCTAGATAGATGGAGCTCATCTGACTAGCAGGCCTGGTGCCGTAAAAATTGCCCCATGATCAAAAAAACCCAAAATTGTCCTGATAGCACCAGTCCTTAGACCACTTATTGATAGCATGGGTTTTCCTGTTCCTTTCATCATTCATCCCTGCTACTGAAGGAATGGAGCAGAACACCACCTGTTCTCCTGTCCCATCAACCAGTCGACCCAGAGCCTTGAAGTCCCTTTTAATTGCCCTGGTGCCCTTCTTGTCAACCTCATCACTGCCAACCTGAACAAAGAGCAGCGGGTAATAATCATAGGACTGAATTAGTTCAGGGAGTTTCCTGGTGATATCCCAAACCTGGGCCCCAGTGAGGCAGCAGACCTTCCTGTGGGATGGGTCCAGTCAACATACAGGGCCCTCAATTCCCCTCAGAAGGGAGTCAGCCACTACAACTACCCTTCTTCTTAATACCTGAGGTTGTGATTTCCCTGACAAAGTGCATGTCGTGGTTTGACATAGAAGTGAAATTTTTTTAGGAAGTTGGGTTAAACTAATCAGTGGTTAAGTTTGGATATTGGTACTTAGAGTGACTACTGAAAGTACAGACACGCTTCTGAGAACACAGGAGGTTAAAAGCAAGAACTCTTAGGAGAACTGTCTTTTTTGTTCTGGTCGTCAGAGAGTGCAGACTCTTCCCTGCTCAGCTTCGGGCTGGGTGGGGGAGGGGAAGCCATGTGGCCTTGTCTAGGTAAGCTGAGGGGGCTGAAAGTCTAGAACTGAGCCAGCTCTTGTAGACAGAAGAGTGGAAAGAAGCGGAGATGCTTTTGCTTCCTCCTTAGAGGGAAAGAGACAGAGAGCTTGATGGCACTTAGAAATTTGCTGGCAGAGGAGAAAGAGAAGGGGGGGGAGGGGATGATGTCCAGCGTGGGAGACGAGAATGCTGGACAGAGATTTTAGCCGTCTAGGGACTCTGAACTTTTAACTTTTTCTTGGGAAAGGAGGGCGTTGTAAAATATTACTCCTCCTCAATTTGTAATAGAAGAGAGACAGTCCAGGATCTGAGATGTTAGAAGAAGAATTTTTAAGTGAGAGGAGATGATGGAGTAGCTTTTGGCTGGACTTTTCTTGTTAGCCATAGACTGAACCAAATTCTCCTGCAATAGAGACTGCATTTTAGAGGGATGCAATAGTGAGCCAAGAGACCTGCTTCAGCAGCTGAGAGTGACAAGAGTGGAGTAAACAGAAAAAAGTTGAAGAAGATGTAGTGATGCTTTCTGTCTTCAGAGAAGAAGAAGAGAAGAAGATCATCTCTGTTCTTAGACCCTCGGCCCCAGGGGAGGAAGAAAATGGGGGGGACTGTTGTTCCAAAAAAGAGAAGCTGTTAGACCCTTGGCCCCAGGGAGAAATAGGGGGGACTGTGGTCACAAAATGAGAAACTGAACTGTTGTTTTTCTTTAGTCCTTTGCAAAGCATCCTTGAAAAGAAACCCTATGAGCAGTCTGTCTATGCACGGTAGTGAGAGCACTGTGACATAGAAAGCAGAGTGTCACACTGGCAGATTTTCTCCAGGCAGTTGCCATGTGTGACATGGAAACACAAGAGGTGGCAACTGTGTTTCCGGGGCGGGGGGGGGGGGGGGGGGGGGGGGTCTATGGCGCAAGAGAGACTTCTCTCTCCCTTAATAGACTGAGTATTAATTATCTGAAAAGTAGTAATTTAATCAAGAATCCTGAGTAATGTTTCATAGTAGTTGTTTTAGAAATTAAGAAGAAGAAGAGTGTTTTAGAAAGTCTTCATCCTAGATTTAGTGTGTGTGTCTTCTGTAGTAGTAGTTTAATAAAGTTTTTTTTTTCCGTTGTTATTAAGCTTAAGCCTGCTCTGCTCTGTTCCTGATAACATCTCACAGCATTTATTTAAGAAAATGTATTTTCATAGGAGCGCTAGCATTGCGCCAGTGTCAAACCATAACAGTGCAACTGGGAGACAGATTTTTTTTCTCTAGCGTCATCTGCCTGACCCTCTAGATCCAGGGCCTTGTACCTATTTTGTAAAGGCACCTGGGAATGTGATGGGGGTCAGGAGGGAATTCTTTTACCTCCCCTGAGCAGGGGCCCATTTCCATTCCTCCCCACCTACTAGATGCCCTCCTACCTGATGGCAAGAGGGGCCGGGATCCTCTGATTCCTGCTGAGCTTCTCTCATGGTTGGAAGGCTGTAACTCCTCTGGTGACACTCCTCCAGTCTATTTCTCTTTCACTCCCCTTAATATCCCTTAGCCTTTCTACTTCCTTAAGCTCTCCCACTAGATAGAGCAGATCATTCACCTGCTCACACTACACGCAAGTGTCTTTTGCACTGTCCTCTAGTACTAACCACCGGGCTCAGACACTCCTTGCAGCCAGTGACCTGGACAGCTGCATCCTTCTTGGGGGATTCTGTCTGGGTTAGCACACTCATCTAGCAGCAGTGGCTTTTGACCATTTGTAAGCCATTGCTGGATCTAGTCAAGTTGGGGGAAACAACAACACCCCCCTCCAAAAAAAAACTCCAACCAAACCAACCAAAACACACCCATCTAACACCCAACCCACCACCAGGAGCTGGGAAGGTGGATGCACCCTTCCTGCTCACCCCATCTGCTCATACTGATGTGCCATGCCCTTACTGCTGTTCCATGCCCCTGTTTCCTTGCTTCCCAGAGCCGTTTAAATCACCCTCAAATGGCCTTGTGACCATCCCTTGCTCACCTGGGCAGCCTGTTCAAATTCTTGACAACCCTTTCAGTAACAAAATTTTTCCTGATGTCCAGCCTGAACCTCCCCTGGCATAGCTTGAGGCCATTTCTTCTTGTCTTGCCACTAGTTGCTTGGGAGAAGAGGTTGATTCCCACCTTGCTACAACCTCCTTTCAGGGAGTTGCAGAGAGCAGTAAGGTCTCCCTTCACCTCAATGTCTTTCTTGTAATGAGGGGCCCAGAACTGGACATAGAATTTGAGGTGCAGCCTCACCAGTACCAAGTACAGGGGAAGAATCACTTCCCAGGTGTTCTGTTTGAAAGCAAAACCAGTGAGAGACTCCAAGTCAGAAATACAATTTATTAGGAAAAGGGAAAAGAAACAAAATACATGCAATAATACAAAAGAAAAACCACTGACAGAGTCAGAATACAACCTGACACCCTTTTGGCCAGCGTGTTGGTAGCAGTCCAAATTGGAATGGCTGCAGTCCTCCTGGAGTGGCAGATGTGGTTCTGTCGGAGCAGTGATCTTGTAGAAGGGTGTAGTCTTCATCTGACGGTCCAGTGGAAAACCCCAGCTGTTCGTCTTGGGAACCAGTGGAAGGGCTGCCTCTAATGTCCCCAAAACCCAGATTATATCGTCAGGAATGCTGTCTCCTCCCTCTGGGCGGAGCATCTCACAATGGGATGTTATAGTTCTTATCAGTAATTCAATAGCCCATTATCAGCAGATGTCTCCCAGGAGGGAGAATTGATTGTGAAAGAGAAGGAAAACTGCCCACTTAACAGAAGACAACTGCCATACATATGGCAAATGGAATACATCTTGCTTCTCAATCTGGGACAGCAGGTCCTGCTGGCCACACTATTTTTGATACAGGTCAGGTTGCCACTGGCCTTCTTGGCCACCTGGGCACACTGCTGACTCATGTTCAGCAGGCTGTCAACCAGCACCTCCAGGTCCTTCCCTGCTGGCAGTTTTCCAGCCACTCTGCCCCCAGCCTGTAGCACTGCATGGGGTTGTTGTGACCCAAGCAGGGGACCTGGCACTTGGCCTTGTCGAACCTCATACAGTTGGCCCCAGCACATCTATCCAACATGTCCTGATTCCTCTGCAGAGCCTTCCTACCCTCCAGCAGATCAACACTCACACACAGTTTAGTATCATCTGTGAACTTACTGAAGGTGCACTCAAAGTGCAGTCTGATGTAAAGCAGACTCAGTCTAACTGAAGTCCTGATGTAAATGTATTTGGGGCTATACAAGCATGAGCACATGCCCAGGCAACCCATGATGGTTATAGAGTATGTAGCATAGCTCTGTGCACAGTTAACATGGAGGTACTCAAATTGTACATGTTTTGCTTCTTCTTGAAGACAAACAAGTTGCTAATTTTCCTGACAGGAAGAAGGAGAAAGGCTGGCAGTGTATGAATCCCAAACTACTGCCAGTGTAGTGGGAATGCTGATGCACCAGGTCTGGACAACAATAGTTACTACAGCTCTATGGAGACTCTTTGCAAATAAGTAGGTTACAGAGGTGGAAGAAATGGACAGCAGGACACTGTCTCTTCTTATCTCCCCCAGCCTCTTCAATCAGGTGCCGGCTGGACTTTCCATTCCTCCTGCCTTTTGCACTAGATCATAGGATCATAAGGTATTAGATTTTGCTGACATCAAGTCATCCACCATCCTCGTGGCATTATAGCTTCCTGAGTCAGGGAGATGCTGTGAAATGTTGAGGCTGTGAGTCCACATGTTGTTTTTAGCTGCAGCTGCCAGGACCACAGAGGTGTGCAAATAGGAACTGGGAGGAAGCACCTGACACAAGTCTCCACCATCTTTTCTTTGGGAAAAACAGGCACTACAAAGGGTGGATGGCAGCTTTGGTGCTGTCTGTTCACGAAGAAAGTGACATTGCTGAAATTCAGACAGCTCACCATGATAAGGAGCTCCCTCAATCTGCAAACCACAAGTCAGTTGCTGCATGGGTGATGCCCATGGCTAAGTATTAAAGCATCACAAGTGAAACAATTCAACGCGATGGGTTCCTCTGAACAGTTCCCATCTGAGAATAAGAGTTTCTGATGGCAGCTTTGAAACCTTTCCACTGAGAAGGCTTTTTGATGTGTGGGGTAAAGTGAGTTCAGGTACAAAATATTTCCTCTGCCTCCCTCCACTGCCTTGCATAGTACTTTTTTCCTACACCCCACAGGGTGTAGGATGGTGCCCAAACATGGGTGGCACCATATCAATATCTTCCCTCTTGATGTGGGATTGCATTAATCCTGTTTGCCTTTTGCCAGATAGTCTCTGCCCTGATATAGTAAATTCTTCTCGAAGTAAAGAGCTTGTGTTCAGCTTCTTGTAGCTCAGAGGGGCCAATGAAAACAAACTTGCTTTGCCTTGGGTAGCTCAGCACAGAAGTTCCTATGGCACTTCTTATGATCCTCCAATGTAACATGATTAGACCAAATGGCAAGTACTTGAGGCGAGATGCTTTTTTGAGGGTGTGTAATTTAAAGTTGCAAACACTGAAGATGTAGTATCAGGCAGATGACAGTGGTGTGGTATGGGAAAAGGAGAACGGTGGTTTGTTTATGAAGTTAAGCTGTTCAAATGCAACATCTCTGTCATTTTAAACACATGACATCTGGTTCTTTGCAATTATTCTTAGGTGCAGATGGCAATAATCTCCAGTAAGAGTGATTTCACAAACCAGCAAAAGATTATTGTTATAACCAAATTTAAAGCAATACACTTCCCTTCTCCTGGCTGGAAGGAGAGAATCTTTGTCAGGAAAAGAGGAAGAGCGACATATGTCATACCAATGTTTTAGGCTGCATTTGTCTTGAGCAAATTAAGCAGTGTCTGGGAATGTTCATGGGAGTGTGACTGGGTATACTCAAATTACTAGATCAGTCCTTGGCACATTTTTGGTCCATGACAGCTAGCAAGATCCTAAGTAATTCCTAAGTATGAATCCGGGTTCATCCTAGTGAGCTATTTGCATTTAACTACTACATTATGGAAGTTAAGATATACAAACTGTTCTGTGCTAGCTGGCCTTAATGTCTGGGAATATTTCTGGGCACAATTAATTTACTAGTGGATGAAGAGGCTTAGGTCCAACTGAGAAACTGGACTTCATAATTCCTAACTCTATTTGTCAGCAGTGTGAAAGGGGAGCAATTATCAGAGGCTGATTCAACCTCCCTTGGTCCTGACTTCTCCAAATGTAGACGGTTGCTAAAGAAGCTAAGCCTACAGGGTTCAACAGGTTGATAGCAGAGAAAAAGCTGCATTATCCCTGAAAAAGGTGATGTATAGTACAGGTCAATTTCCTGCATGTTTACTAGCCATCTCCCCTGCCTCTCCAAGCCCAGATAAAAAGACTATGAAGTCATTGAGGTGTTCTTTGCTGCAGCAGTGAGTGCCATCTGTTATTTTTCTTCACAGAAAGTATTTCTTTCTTGCTCACCATAGGGAGGTTCCTTTTTCAATAGGTTCCAGCCATAGTGTTCTATATAATTTTCTTTTAACAATTTGACGGTTGATAGTAAATTGCGTCCTTCGGAGACAATTGTAGTCTTACACATAATAAAACAGCTCATGGAAAGATTCAGCATTATGTCTTTCAAATATAAGTAAACCCTCTGTTTGATAAAGAAAGTTTTATTTTGAGTCTCTCCTATCCAAATATAGTTTATTTTCCCCACTAAATCAAAAACCTTGGTGAAAAAAAATAACTTTGGCTCAACTGTTGCAACCAAAATGTAATGTTTCACTATCTTTCCTTTAATTGAAATCTGTTAATGCACAAATTGATCTAAGACTTGTTTATTCATATTAAAAAAAGCATTTTCCCTTCAAGAATACCTCAAGTGTTTGGTCACAGTGGGGATGAAATTACTGGTTGAATTTGGCACATATTTCGTAACATGACCTTAATCTGCAGGTTTCAGCGAAGAAGGCATTTTCTCCAGGTATTTCATTAAGTCAGATAAGTAAATTATATTTTTGACATGTTAAAGATGTTCCATTTTAGACAAAAGAAGTGATATTCTAGTTGTTTCACTGAAATTCAATGCCCTCTGTTGCTTGTTAACAACTGCACATTTATTATTTTGACATGTCAGTTTTCTATCAAGTATCAACGAACTGCTACATACCAAATAATCAATAATTCTGCTGGTTGAGTGTGCCCTGGAAATACAATATTATTGTTAATATTGATCCACACAGCAGAAATCAAGGCATCCAACTTTGCGGACATTACTTGCTAGGACTCTGCCTTTTACTTGCAGACTAACCGGCTTCAAAATCGTTATTCCCCAGGGACCATTTTTTTTGCACACCATCTTTCCATGTATCATAATGAGCGTGAACATAAACACAAGGATGTCAGGGCCCAGATGACATGTAGATATGGTACATATAGTTTCATTTCAGCTTTCTGCAGTTTCTGGATGCAGCAAACCAGCTGCAAAGAGCACTGGTAAAATCAATATGCATCAGATTCAGTATATGCCTCTAAGGGTACAGCACAGCAGACTCCCTGGACAAAGTAATTAGTGTCCCAGCATACCATGAAGATACTCAGAGGGCTAGAGCACCTCTCCTATGAATAAAGGCTGAGATGGGATTCTTCAGCCTGGAGAAGGCTCTGGGAAGATTTTATTGCAGCCTTTCAGTACCTAAAGGGGCTATAAGAGAGTTGGAGAGGGACTTTTGAAGAAGATGTGTAGTGATAGGACAAGGAGGATTGGCTTCAAACTGACAAAGGGCAGGTTTAGATTAGATATTAGGAAGAAATTCTTTACTGTGAAGGTGGGAGGCCACCATCCCAGGAAGTGTTCAGGGTCAGGTTGGATGGGGCTTTGAACAACCTGATCTAAAGAAAGATGCCCCTGTCCATGGCAGGGGGATTTGGCAGCGAGTTGGCTCGATCCACCTTCTCCTTTGGTAGCTTGTGCAACTTGTCATGTGGGGCTCCATACGGCTGCTTTCCACTTCCGGTTCATCCCTACGAAGTGACAGGAACCGTCAGTGAAAAGAGCGCAGCGTGTTTCCTCTGCTGGTAGTTGGTTATATGGTGGAGCTTCTTCAGCCCTTGCTGCTTGTACCTGCTCCTCGTCGTCAGTGAGACCAAAGTTTTCACCTTCTGGCCAGTTCGTAATTATCTCTAAAATCCCAGGGAGATTCAGGTTTCCAATACGGGCGCGCTGGGTGATGAGGGCAATCCATTTGCTCCATGTGGCGTCAGTGGCATGGTGGCTACTAGGAACCTTTCCTTTGAACATCCACCCCAGCACCAGGAGTCGGGGTGCCAGGAGGAGTTGTGCTTCCGTGCCAATCACCTCCGAGGCGGCTTGAACTCCTTCGTAGGCAGACAAGATTTCCTTCTATGTGGGGGTGCAGTTGGCTTCGGACCCTCTGTAACTTCAGCTCCAGAATCCCAGTGGTCGGCCTCGAGTCTCACCAGGCACCTTCTGCCAAAGACTCCAGGACAAATAATTGTTCCCGGATGCAGAGTAGAGTACATTCTTGACTTCTGGTCCTGTCCTGACTGGGCCAAAGGCTACAGCATGAATGATCTCCTGCTTGATCTGGGTGAAGTCTTGCTGCTGCTCAGGGCCCCAGTGGAAATCATTCTTCTTGCGGGTAACCAGGCACAGAGGGCTCACAATCTGGCTATACTCGGGAATGTGCATTCTCCAAAAACCTATGGCACCTAGGAAAGCTTGTGTTTCCTTTTTGCTGGTTGGTGGAGACATCGCCGTGATCTTGTTGATGACTTCAGTGGGAATCTGGCGCCGTCCATCTTGCCATTTCACTCCCAGGAACTGGATCTCTCGGGCAGGTCCCTTGACTTTGCTCTTCTTGATGGCGAAGCCAGCTTCTAGCAGTATCTGGATGATCCTCTCACCTCTCTTAAACACTTCTGCTGCTGTGCTCCCCCACACAATGATATCATCGATGTATTGCAGGTGTTCTGGAGCTTCACCCCTTTTCCAGTGCAGCCTGGATCAGTCCATGGCAGATGGCAGGGCCGTGTTTCCACCCCTGGGGCAGTCGGTTCCAGGTGTACTGCACGCCCCTCCAGGTGAAAGCAAATTGAGGCCTGCATTCTGCTGCCAGAGGAATGGAGAAAAACACATTAGCAATATTAACAGTAGCATACCACTTTGCTGCCTTGGACTCCAGCTCGTACTGGAGTTCCAGCATATCCGGTACAGCAGCGCTCAGCAGTGGAGTCACTTCATTTAAGCCACTATAGTCCACAGTCAATCTCCATTCTCTGTTCGATTTGCGCACAGGCCAGATGGGGCTGTTGAAGGGTGAGTGGGTTTTGCTGACCACCCCTTGGCTTTCCAGCTCACGAATCATTCTGTGGATGGGGATCACAGTATCTCGATCCATCAGATACTGCCGGCGGTGCACTGTCGAGGTCGCAATTGGTACGCGTTGCTCTTCCACCCTTAGGAGTCCTACTGCAGATGGGTTTTCTGACAGTCCAGGCAAGGTGTTTAATTGCTTAATGTCCTCTGCCTCTACAGCAGCTATTCCAAAAGCCCACCTGAGTCCATTTGGGTCTTTGTAATAGCCGTTCCGGAGGAAGTCTATGCCTAGAATACACGGAGCGTTTGGGCCAGTCACTATAGGATGTTTTTTCCACTCCTTCCCACTTAGGCTCACCTCGGCTTCCACCTTGGTCAATTGCTGTGATCCCCCTGTCACACCAGCAATGGAAACAGGCTCCGCCCCCACGTCCCGATGGTATCAGAGTACACTGCGCACCAGTATCAACTAAAGCATCATATTTTTGTGGCTCTGATGTGCCAGGCCATCGGCTCCACACTGTCCAGAAGATCCGGTTTTCCCATGCCTCTCCCTGGCTAGAGACAGGGCCCCTCTAACCCTGGTTATTTTTCCTTTCCTGGGCATACATACTAGAGGTTCCTTTAAGGGGGTCCGACAGATCGTACCTGACAGCTTGGTCATGGGAGGCTGAGGCTACTTTCACCTTGGTGGAACTCCCCCGGTTAGAGTTTCCCTCCTTGAGTTGACGCACCCGTGCTGCCGGGACACAAGTGGGTTTCCCATCCCACCTTCCCATGTCTTCCCCATGGTCTCGCAGGAAGAACCACAGATTAGCCCTTGGGGTGTACCCTCTCTCTCTAGCTGGGGAATGTTGGGCTCTGACTTTGGGGCCTGTGACTCACACGGGTGCTGCATTAACCTTCCTCATCTCCTCCCTCATCTGCTCTTTGAACTCCTGAATCACAGCTGAGATATGAGCCTGCATTGGGCCATTAATCATACTCTCATAATTCCTAAGTTTGTTGGCAACAGAACCCACTGTCTCTGGGTTAGTGTCAGCATTGATTGTTGCGATGAAAGTGGTGAAATGAGATGGCCCTATATTTGCTAGACTTCACAGCATTTGCCCTGTGCACCTGACCTTGTCGGGGTCATTATCATGCTGTCCATCCCTCCCAAAGAGTACCTCCAATACTGCCACTTCCCTCAGCTGTTGGATCCCTTCCTCCAGGGTCTTCCAGCGCATTCTATGATGGTGCTCCTGCATTCTCTCCCTGTGGACAAACCTCTCTCTGACATTCATTAAAAGCCACTCCCAGAGAGAAAGGGACCCTGGCTCCCTTACAAAAATCTGATTCATACCTGAGTCCTGGGTCAAGGGTCTAAAGTTCCTTGCCTCACCACCATCCACCTGGATGCCTGTACCCATAAGGTCCCAGACCCGGAGTAACCAGGTAGTATAAGCCTTACACCCTCGTCGCACAATGTCTTTGTGCAGGTTACAGAGACTTTAGTACGTCAGGGACTCGGTGATGATTGCAACCTCTGGCTCCCCTGTGAGTTGTGAGGTTCCTCCATTTCTATCCCTATCTGGGTGCTATGCTTTCATCTTAGACCTCCTTGTTTCTACTGGGGCAACTGCTGCTGGCTGGGACTGCCTTTGTGGTTCAGCTGGAACCTGGACAGTTGTAACATCTGTGGGTTCCACAGCTGTACTATTAGACTGTCCCTCTTCAAGGCAAAGGGAGGGTTTCTCACCAGCTGGGGAAATGCACTCCTTCAGCATCTCACATATCTCCTTAACCAGAACCCTCACCCAATCTGGGTGGTTCATTTCTGAGGTGGGCTGCAGGGCAGGGTCAGGTTCTGGAGCAGCAGCATCTCTAATCTCTGGGGCAGTGTCAGGCTCTGCAGCAGTATCCCTAGTCTCTGGTGTAGGTGTCAGGGTAGTTATCCAGGTTAATCTTCCCTTATCTCTGAGTGCTAAATAGAACAGGCCTATCAGCAACACTACCCATTGCACAATGTCATTAGCATTTAGAGTGGATCTTAACCCTTCAGAAACTGGTGGAGCAGACCCAAAAAGATGGTTAAAAGGTTGGCAGAAAATTTCCCCCGGTGTCATTTCCTCACAATAGGTACCATTATTAAAGTAACCCCAAAAACATACAGTTAGTGTGTGATAGCTCTGAATACATGTACCTGCCTTCCAGAGGAAGTTAAAGATCCATTAATTCCTCACCTTATTAACCCATAAGCCAAACTGGATAACAGCCACAGCAGCCTTAGTTATAGGACCCATGTCTAGATAAGGGCCTACAAATGGGAGAAATATAGCTACGACCATGTGCCACCCAAACCAGGGTAAACTAGACCACATGGTGACGACTTAAAGATGTTTCTATATCAGGACACACAAAAAAATAGATTACTTAAGAACTGTTAATCCTTTTTTCCTCTCAATACCCTCGAGCCTCACATTGGGCACCAAAATCTGTCTTCATTTGAAAAGACAGGAGTCTGTGAAGGAAGGCAAGGGCCTCCCGTGAAATGGAAAAGGTAAACCCCCTCCCTCCAAATTACCACAATTTCAAAATAAAAAGGCTCTCAGGCAAAGATATGGGAATGGGAATAACAGTTCTTTACTAGGAAAAAAAACTAAATTAAAAAAAAAATGTAATTAGTACAAACAAAACTACTGATAGAGCCAAAAACCTGACACCCTGAGGAGTCAGGGTGTTGGCGACAGACCAGTTAAATGGTGGCTGCTCCTCCTGCTCCTGGAGTGGCAGATGAAATGCTGCTGAAGTGATGATCCCGTAGAAGGGTGTAGTTTTCTCTGAAGGTCTGGTGATAGAGTAGATGGGCCTGGTCTTCCTCTGGGAATCCAGTGAAGAGGCTGAGTTGCTGTCTCAAGAAATGCTGATTTTATATAGGTAGGGATGCTTGGCTCCTCCCTCTGGGTGGAGCATCTTACAATGGGATGATGTATCTTTCTCAGTCATGCAGTGAGCCATTCAATGGCATATTAACAGAAGGTATCTCCCCGGGGGGAGACCTTGTTCTTGGAAGAGATAAGAAAACTGCCCAACAGAAGATACCTGCCCCACCTCCTACAGATGGCAAATAGAATATATGCTTATCTTACAAGCCAGGACAAAGAGTAATAAAAATCAGAACAAAACCTTCAGAACAATTCTCCTCCCTCCACAACCTTTTCTTTCCACTGACAATATAAAGAAACAAAACCTAAAATTTCAGTCAGTTTACCGCCTCTAGAATAGTCTTTCTTCAGTTGACGTAGGGAGAGAAATCCCTCTTGTTAATGTTATGGAGACTTCTCCACAAGGAAAAAAACAGTTCTCTTGTGGCTCTCTCACGAATAGCAGCTGCCCAGGGAAATCTGCATTCGTGAAGTTCCTCCCATTTTTCACAATCTTTTCCCACAGCTGTGTTTATGGGCCATGTCAACTTATGGGGCATTGTTTTAAAGATGAGCTGTTCAAACGCAAAAGTTCTCATTATCTATTTCTGAAATCATCTTCATCCCTGGGAACAGAGATCTTCTCTTCCTGGGGATACAGGATTTTCATTGCCCTTCTCTCCTTCTCTGTTCAAACTTCTCTTAGGATCACAGCTACTTTAACATCTGCTTACTTTAGCATGGAGGTCTTTACTCAATATCTACAATTTCAACACTTTCATCTCCCCATACCTTCATGCATTATAGGGAAAAAGAGTCTTTCTCCATAGCTTTACAAGAGGATTTCAGCCCCAAGATTAAGGCATCTCCTCATCCCTCCCATCTAGGACTTGACTTCTTCCTCACTGACCATGATGTCTTTATGTTGTTCCTTTACATGCTTGCATCTTCTTCCTTTCTCTCACTTGAGGGAGGATTGAAGCATTGAAAGGGTTAACATCCCGCCCAGGGCCTGCAGATGGTCAACCTGACCCCGGTCGGGCTGGGTGGAACTACAGACTGCTGGGTGGAACTGCGGCTGGGGGGACAGCTAGGATCTAATCAGCCAGGCCAGAACTCAGCAGCAGCATGCCAGGGAGGGGGGGGGGGGGTGGCTTCTCCTTCCCCCTTCCCGGTGATTGTGGTGGTAGAATCTTGGCCAAGCCAGTTCGTCCTGGGGCTGATCCTGTGGGCTGGCAGATTCAGCTCGGCCCTGGGCTAACTGCAAGATGTTAGAAATCGCAACTGTGGCCCAGCCCGGCCCGTGGCACTCCCTCCCATGCCCGGCAACCGATGGGGGTCCGGCAGGCTCCCCAGGAGAAGGAGCCCTGCCCCGTGGCAGGGGCCGCCCAGCCCGGCCTAGCCGAGACAGGGGTCCGGGGCATGTTACTTCTTTGCTGGCCGGAAGAGAAAGAGGAAGTTCCCAGGTGTCTTCGTCTTTAACATGTGTTTTTTTCACAGACGTCTATACAACTTTCTAGTGGCTAAAAGGTTTGCATCACTTGCCTAAATGTGTCCCATGCAAAACCAGGACAGTGGCTCTGCTTCAGTAATGAGTGCTGGGGAGAAAGTAACCTTGACCTGAGCAGTGCATAACTTTGGTGAGGATAAGTGGGAGATGTAGGCATTTGGGAAGGCGGGGGGGAGGAGGAATGGCTGTACCATGCCACCATGGCTGGAAAATGGTGCAGGACAGTGATGGAAGCGTAAAAGCAGGAGCTTCAGATGGCTGGGAGGAGTTCATGAGAGCTCCTGACAAGGTGAGAGAGGGAAAAATTTTTCCTTACATGTGTATATTCTCAGTTCAGTCAGAGAGAAAAAGAGAAACATTTCTGCTAGGCTAAGCCTGGGAAAAAGTCCGAGAGGAATGTAAACAATCTATTACCTTGCTTTCCGTTCATATTGTTTATAGATATGTTCTACCACACTGACCTAAGTCCAGTGTACCAATCAGGTGAAATGTTTTTACTTTAAGACCAATGGAATTAATGTTCACGGTGTTCTCTATAAAAGAGAGAAGTGCTTTTGAATAAACGCTCGTTTTGCCTTCTGAAATTGTGCGAGTCATCTTGCCTGTCCCTGGCTCAACAGCGTCACTTACATGTCTTAGGAAGAGTGAATCAGGAGAAATGGTACCCTCTACAGTGCCTCACTCCCCTCCTTGGGAAGACAGTCTCATCTCTGATTCAGTGTTGCCATGACCCTCTGTGCTACCAATTTAGTTCTATCTTCTAGGTGACCTTTACCCACATTGTCAGACGTCCCCTTGCTCCCAAGAAGCAAATTTATCAGCCTTATCCTTCATCTAAGAGCTTTAGTTTATCTTCTGCATGGCAAACAATTTTGCACCAGAGAGATAAAGCTCAAAACAATGTCTTAGGAAGTCTATGTGAAGAACAAGATGCTATTTTCTCTTACTGGGAGGAATCAAGGTCATGTTTAAAGTGCTCAGAGCAGTCAGAGTTGCGGGGAAAATGCAATGCAAGGGCCTTTATCTACTGGCATTTCCTAAGACCCAACTTCATATAAAAAATTACATTTCTACACTCTTTCAGAGGGAAGAAACAAAAATTCAGACACTCAGAGAGGAGCAGGTATGATTTAGGGTTGCTCAGGGTTGATGCTTTGCAAGAACCTGGAGGTAGAGCTGAAGTTGTCATTGGTTGTGGATGTATACTATCAACAAAAGGAGGTGATGCCATGGTTACATGTTCTTCAAAACATTTCTCTCTCCAGCAGTATCACCTCTTCTTTGCACAGCCTCAGCAGCTTGCTTCAGCTGCTTCAACTGAAACCACTAATGATGTCATATTTTTTCTTCAATTGGATGATGAGTGAATGACCATTTCTGCCCTTATCTCCTCTGTTAGATAAAATGCCCCAAAATGCCATCATTGAAGTTCAGAGGTCATTAGTGACTTTAAAATCCTCTCCAATTGCCTTGGATCAAACCCAAATGAAATAAAAATCAGTGTGAGAGTCAAGAGGTAAAAAGATACCAAAATGATGTGTCCAAGGCAAACAGCTTGTTGGTTTCAGAGTGTTTCTGGTAGCCATCTGCTTGTTTGAATTTGAGGATATGATGCTTTTAGAAGTCAGAAAAAAAACCACAGTCGACCATAGTCTTCAGATATTTTATTTGATAACAACAGTCTCTTTTTTTGTGTCCATTTTCTTACAGCCTCAAGAATGTCCTGTTTTGCAATCATACTATCATCAGGTGTTTATAGTGCTGAAATACCATGACGTGCAATTCAGTAATTAAAAAAAAAAAAACTTTTTTGAAGCCTCTAAAAATTTTCTTCTCACCTCCCTTCACGAATGAGCAATATAATAGTGTGTTACTAAAACTTAATAACCATTCATTTATTTGCATGGCTAATTATTGGCCCTTTTTATCTAAAAAAGATACTTTTTTTTTTCGTGCTACTCCTATTTCAACTCTGTGGTGTCAGCCTTTGTCCTGTGTAAAAAAGAAACCTATCCTTTTATGGATGGTGTTAACTGAGACACCAGTGACTAATCACATTTAATAGCTAAATTCCCCTTTTATTCTCAAAAGTGGTCAGGATCAAAATACCAAGAGACCAAAGCTGGAGAGAGAAACTTGAACTCCCGATGTATTCTTCCTGTGAACAAATAAAGACATTATAGATTCCCTTGCTGCCAATGTGACCCCTTTAATCAGAAGCATGGTCACAGTTAAGAAGATGATATTGTCCATAAAAATCTCTGTTGTGGTCAGAGCATTATAAAGCAAATATATTAATGTTCTTGGCCCAAAGACTGAATGACATTAAAAGATGAAGATGGGAGTTAAAGGGTTGGCAGAAGCAAGCAGACAGGAATGGGAAGACTTCACAGTGTCTATCTGCACACCCAGGTGTGGTCAGCAGTTACTGAGGGTGGATCCATTGCGCTTGGAGAGGTTTGCAAGAGTATTGTAGACAAGGATGATGAGTGTGTAACAAGAGCCTTTCCCTTGCAGGAGAGAGCCTTGGAGAAGAGATGAAAGTGCATGAACAAAAGTTGTTTACTCTCTTACTTGGCACTTGTTTAAGAAAAACATTCTTTCTAGATTTCAAAAAAAATTAATAAGGCATTCACAAACTAATGAAAGCTACATTTTTATTGGTTGTAATGGATTTAATTAAATTCTGGACATTTACCACATCACAATGTTTATCTGCAAGGCAATATTTCCCCGTGGTTAATAAAAGCGAACAGCAGGAGTACCAGAGCAAATTCAATCCACTTCTAGCACTCATTTCCAGGATTTTAATGGCACCCACATTACCCTGGCTTCTTTTTAAAGCTTCATCCTGCTTTATGTGACAATACTCACAAGAGATGATAAAGATGCTATGTGCATTTCAGACAACAGAAAAAACACTAAGTGAGGTGATTTGGTAGTGGCCACAGAGCAGCACTGTTGGGAGCAAACCTCAGTCTCCTTAGATTTTATCCCAGGAGTCTACTGCATCTTCAAGAGGAAGCTTTGTAGACATGCTTTTATGGAGTGTGAATAAAAGGCTTGCACCAAACTGGGATGAAGAGAGTGGATTTCTCCCTGTTGGCTTCTTGGGGTGCTGGATTGCTCTTCTCTGACAGTCAAGAACTCAGAAGTGGTAGCAGTAAGGGAAAATATTTAGCTCGGTAGATAAATAGTATGAGACTGTCTGTGTTTTCCTTCCCTTTTTATCACTGGCCATCACCTGCTTGTTCTTTCTAGTGGGATTTCTCTGAGTCCTGTTTGACACAGAGAAAGAGCTAACATCCCCCATTTTGAACTTGCCTGCTTGTTGTCTTCTGATCTCAAATTTCTTTTGAAGGCAGTTTGAGGTCAGTCTTCTTCTGAAGCTCTGTAGGACTCACCAGGTTCTGTGCTGGTGCCTAGCAGCAGCAGCAGCAACTCAGGAAGCAAAGAGACATGAGAGCAATATTATACTTCCCTGCAACAGCTAACTGTGGCCCTGGGGCACCCATAATTAGTTGTTTTGGATGGAAAGGTGCCTGCTTGTTTAAAATTATCCAGTTCCCCAACCCTGTGCTTCTTGGGGATAGTCCTGAAAGCCCTGGAGCAAGGGTTTAATCCCGAAGCCATCCTTCTGGGCTTTCAGTTGGAAACCTGTGGTATTCCCAAATTGCTTTGGTGTGTTACAGGTGGCCATACTGAACAGCCTTACTGCAGACTTTGAGAGTCTGTCCTTTGGTCCAGCCACACAAAGCTGACTGTTGAAAGGCCAGCACATCCCTTCAAATCCTCCAGCTTTTCCTTTGCCATCATTTTGCAGTGAGGGGTTTTTGTTTTCAAGAAAAGCAAGGGGATTGATGTCAGGCAGCTCCAGAAATCTCTGGGAGCCACAGTGTGAAACGTCTTTTCCCTTTGCCATTGTGAGTCTCCCAGTGCGGAGCTGCCTTTGATTTGCAATGATGGAGGATATGATGGATCAGCCTCTCTGGTCTCCCTCCTCCTAGTGAAATGAACAGGGCTAATGCCTTTATTAATGTTCAGCTCTTTATTAAAAAGATCAGCTAGGCAGGGGGCTCGACGCAGAGCTCGCCCCCGCGGTTGTAGCTTTCCCAGGCAGCCGGAAGGAAGGAGGCGCGCAGAGCCGGTCACTGGAGTCCCGAGCAGCAGCTGTCCTTTCTCCTTCCTTGTGGCACACCGGTGGCCCGAGGATGAGGAGGCGTGGCGTGCAGAGTCTGTTGCTGAAGTCCAGAACAACAGCTGTCCCCGCTCCTTCCGTGGTGGCAGCACCAGGGCTCTCTGTCTGTCTATCGCCCTGCTTCTCAGAGCCTAATATAGTATGTTCCTTCTTAGGTGATGGCGACGGTTAAAAGCCAGTCAGGGGATGTGTTTCCCTCTTCCTCAGCTAGGGCATTTATCTAGACTCCTCTATTGTGTTCAGTTTTTGATTTATATTCATTTTTATCTCCTAAAAATACTCCCATGATCCTAAGGGGTTTTTATTTGCATGTTAGTCCCAGAATGGCAGCGTGGAGGGGTGGGAGGCCAGGTAGTTTAGAGAAAACAAACAGAGCAATTGGCTAATTAGCATTTCAATATCGGTACTTGGCTAGAGTTAGTAGTTTTCTTTTAGTGTTGCCATGGGAACTAGGAAAGCCCTGCCCGCGTCTCTGGGGAACACCTGGAAACTGTTCATAACAAATCCCTCCTCTACTTCTTTGATCGGGCTTAAGCCCGCATCAACTTACAGTCTTTTGAGGGCTAACTTCTTTTGGCATTTGTATGCTTTTACTCAGGCCTGAGGGTAATTCTAGTGTTCTTTAGAAACCAAGTTGTAACTCCTTTGGCTAAAGGACACTTAGTCTTATTAAACAATTACCAAGTACTTAAACCTTTTCTATGGTACTTTAACTCAGAAACAGTTCTTAACACCTTACTGTATATCAGTCTCTAGCAAGTCTTCCTTAAAGTTAATTTTAGGTCCTCTGGTTTCTTAATTACTGTCCATGCACAAGAGGAGGCGGGTGACGCTGTTGGGTCTGGTCCGGCATCCGGGGGTGGCACTGGTCCTTTGACTCTGGTGACGTGGGTCCAGCCTTTTTCTTGGGTCCGCACTGCAGTGTGTGTGGTGAGTAGTACCTGGAAAGGTCCTTCGAATTTGGGGGTTAATGGAGTGGTAGTGTTCCAGGACTTTATCAACACCCAATCCCCAGGACTGATGTTGTGCGCATTGGTGTCTAGAGAGGAGGTTTGGGGAAGATACCCCTTCTTCCTGAGGCCTTCTAGGGGTTTTCCTATGACCTCTAGATATTTCTGGGTTGCTGCCTCCCCTTCCAGATAATCTGCTGTACTGAAAGGGGTGATTAAAAAAGGGAGTCCAAACATCATTTCATACGGAGAGACCCTCATGTCGGACCGAGGTCTGGTTCTGATGCGCAAGAGAGCGAGAGGTAAACACCTGAGCCAATTCATTTTTGTTTCTTCAATTAATTTAGTTAACACATTTTTAAGGGTTCTATTCATCCTTTCTACTCTTCCAGAGCTCTGAGGATGCCATGGGGTGTGTAATCTCCACCTTATCCCCAGGGCTTTTGTTACTTGATGCAAAGTTTGAGCAACAAAATGTGGACCTCGGTCCGAGTCAATGTTATTGACCAGCCCGTATCGTGGTATGATGTTTTCTAGGATTATTCTTGCAACTTCCTGCGCAGTTTCTTTTCTGGTTGGGAAGGCCTCCACCCAGTGAGTGAGATGATCTACGATCACTAGTAAATGTTTGTACCCCTGCACAGAGGGCATTTCAGTGAAATCTACTTGTATGTTTTGAAAAGGTCTCAAAGCAATTTTTCCTCCCCCATACGCAATTTTTCTCATTACCTTTTGGTCAGTTTTCAGGCAAATCGCACACCCTCTTGTGACTGCTTTTGCCAGATCATAAACTCCAAGGCATAAATTTTCCCGTAAAAAGTGGTCGCACAAACCTTGGATTCCCCAGTGGGTTAATTCGTGTAACTCTACTAGCGCCCTTCGAGCTAGGGCTTTATTTAGGAACCTACGCCCATCAGGAGTTAACCATTCTCCTTGTTTCCCTTGATGTAATTCTAGCTCTTTTATTGTTTTTAATTCTTTTTCACTGAATCTCGGCTCTTCTTTTTTTTCTTTCTCTACTTGGTCCTACTTCTATTTTAAAGGCTTTTACTGGGTTTCTTGGGTCTAAGGCTGCTTCTTTAGCGATCTGATCTGCTAATCGGTTTCCCTTTTCTTCACGTGTGTGTCCTTTCTGATGTCCCTTTATATGCACCACAGCTATCTCTGCGGGCTTTTGTAAGGATTCTAATACTAGTTTTATCAGTTTCTCATGTACTAGGTTCTTCCCTTTTGAGTTTAAGTAGCCACGTTCCTCCCAAATTTTTCCAAAGGTATGGATGATCCCAAACGCATATTGCGAGTCTGTGTAAATAGTTCCTTGATCTCCCTTTAACAGATCTAGTCCTCTTTTCAAAGCATAGACTTCACAACACTGGGCTGACCAGTTCGAGGGCAGTTTCCCTTTTTCCATGACTTTCATGTCTTCCCCATCTATGACAGCATATCCTGAGGCTCTTTTCCCTCCTACTACTCTTGAGGACCCATCTATAAAAAGGGATCTCCCGTATGGTGAGGGTACATCTTCTAAATCCTCTCTCACTTTGGTCTGTAGATTTATGAGTTCAACACAATCATGTTCTAGATCTGCTAGGGGTTCTCCGGTAAGAAATTGTGCAGGGTTTAGACATTTGGAGGTGACTAACTCTAAGTCCCCTGTGTTCATTAAGATGATCTCATACCTCAATATTCTAGAGTCAGTCAACCATTGCTGAGCTTTTTGGCTTAGCACTGTTTTGAGATCGTGGGGGGTGTGGACTTTAATTTTCCCTTGCAGAGTCAATTTTTGGGCTTCTTTTATCAGGATAGCTGCTGCTGCTGCGATTACTTTCCCACTTAAATACATTCTTAGGGCTTCTTTGAGCAACTCATTGATGTTCTTTGCTTGCCAGTCCTCTATCTTTTCTGGGTTTTGTCTAATATCGGGTCAGGATTTGGTGGCAAACTAGACCTTTAAGAGGACTTGACCCTCTGGGCTATCTGGGTCTATATGTGAATATAACTGGAAATTTCATTTTAGTTGGTTAAGCCAAATTGCCGGGGTCTCATCCTTCTCCTGAGTACCATCAAAGGCCAGTTTCGTGTTGCTTCCCCTATGGGTACTCTTTGATCCCTCTTATCATGAGGGCCCTATAGTCTCTCATGTTTTGCCTACCTTCTTGTTGGCTGGGACTCCAGTTGGGGTCCACCAAGGGCATCCTCTGGTTCCCTGGGGGCCCCAATCCACCCTCTCTTTCCCATATCTTCACCCCTGCCGCTCAGATCATCTGGACCTTTCTCAGAAAGAACAGAATGCTTAGAATAGCTCAGGTCTCCCCAGGTACAAATACTCAGCCCTAGAAATTGGTCCAACTGGCTAGATATTCCAACGGGGTCTTCAGTGGAGACAGACACTGGAGGCCAGGGGGCATGCCAGGTGATGAACCAACCCTGGGCAAAGGTGGCCTCAGCTCCCAGGTGGGAGGAGGCAAGGAAACTCCAGCTGGAGAAGGGGAAGAGGGAGTTGGGGAGATGGTTGAGGAAACTAAGGGAAGGGGCGATGAAACAGAGGTGGGAAAACGGGTGAAAGGAATCAGGGACTCAATAGGAGGGGCTGAAGGACCAACTGGGGAAACTGTTGGGGAAGTAACAGGAGCAGAAGGGGACAGGCAATCGAGGGGGTCCCATTCCTTTATTTTTCTAGTCTCCCCCTCTCTATTCCCTTTGTTTTCCTCTCTAATTTTTTTTGTAACTTGCATATTCTCACAGTCTCATTATTTATAAAATTCTCCAGCCAGCAAGCCGCATGAGATAGTTGTTCTATATCAAGGGGCTGTTAGGGGGAATTCTCTTTGCTTTGGAAGGATTTGCTCCTTTGCTATAACCTCTTCCCAATTTCAGGCCTCAAAACTAAAAAAAAATAGGGTGCTTCTATCTAAAATGGAATATACTGACAGGCAGCTAAAGCTCATCTGACCTTTCCCAACTTCGTATTTTGAATCACTTGACTAAACTTAATCTCTTTTAACTAAATTCCCCTCTTGGCACTTTACATTGTCTCTTGGCCAGGACAATCACTAGTCACACTCTCATCTATTGTCTTCTGTACTTTTTCTCTTTGGATTAAGTTTTGAACTCCTTGACTTTCTAGCCTTGTACCCCTGTTAAGTCCTGCCCAAACTCTTACTTGGCCTTTTGCCTAACCTTCTTACTAGGCTTGGGAAGCTTGGTCTCCCTGCCAAGGTAAGGTCGAACGTCCTGCCGAGCCTTACACTCGAACTCCGGCCAAGCCCCTTGCCTGTCCCTACTAGGCTTGGGAAGCTTGGTCTCCCTGCCGAGGTAAGGTCGAACGTCCTGCCGAGCCTTACACTCGAACTCTGGCCAAGCCCCCTTGCCTGACTCTCCTACTAGGCTTGGGAAGCTTGGTCTCCCTGCCGAGGTAAGGTCGAACGTCCTGCCGAGCCTTACACTCGAACTCCGGCAAGCCCCCTTGCCTGACCCTACTAGGCTTGGGAAGCTTGGTCTCCCTGCCGAGGTAAGGTCGAACGTCCTGCCGAGCCTTACACTCGAACTCCGGCCAAGTCCCCTTGCCTGACTCTCCTACTAGGCTTGGGAAGCTTGGTCTCCCTGCCGAGGTAAGGTCGAACGTCCTGCCGAGCCTTACACTCGAACTCCGGCCAAGCCCCCTTGCCTGACTCTCCTACTAGGCTTGGGAAGCTTGGTCTCCCTGCCGAGG
Source organism: Vidua chalybeata (assembly GCF_026979565.1). Taxonomy (NCBI): domain Eukaryota; kingdom Metazoa; phylum Chordata; class Aves; order Passeriformes; family Viduidae; genus Vidua; species Vidua chalybeata. The sequence goes on from NW_026530339.1 coordinate 282,036, forward strand.
TAAGGTCGAACGTCCTGCCGAGCCTTACACTCGAACTCCGGCCAAGCCCCCTTGCCTGATCCTGCTAGGCTTGGGAAGCTTGGTCTCCCTGCCGAGGTAAGGTCGAACGTCCTGCCGAGCCTTACACTCGAACTCCGGCCAAGTCCCCTTGCCTGACTCTCCTACTAGGCTTGGGAAGCTTGGTCTCCCTGCCGAGGTAAGGTCGAACGTCCTGCCGAGCCTTACACTCGAACTCCGGCCAAGCCCCCTTGCCTGACCCTACTAGGCTTGGGAAGCTTGGTCTCCCTGCCAAGGTAAGGTCGAACGTCCTGCCGAGCCTTACACTCGAACTCCGGCCAAGCCCCCTTGCCTGACTATCCTACTAGGCTTGGGAAGCTTGGTCTCCCTGCCGAGGTAAGGTCGAACGTCCTGCCGAGCCTTACACTCGAACTCCGGCCAAGCCCCCTTGCCTGACTATCCTACTAGGCTTGGGAAGCTTGGTCTCCCTGCCGAGGTAAGGTCGAACGTCCTGCCGAGCCTTACACTCGAACTCCGGCCAAGCCCCCTTGCCTGACTCTCCTACTAGGCTTGGGACGCTTGGTCTCCCTGCCGAGGTAAGGTCGAACGTCCTGCCGAGCCTTACACTCGAACTCCGGCCAAGCCCCCTTGCCTGACTCTCCTACTAGGCTTGGGAAGCTTGGTCTCCCTGCCGAGGTAAGGTCGAACGTCCTGCCGAGCCTTACACTCGAACTCCGGCCAAGCCCCCTTGCCTGACCCTACTAGGCTTGGGAAGCTTGGTCTCCCTGCCGAGGTAAGGTCGAACGTCCTGCCGAGCCTTACACTCGAACTCCGGCCAAGTCCCCTTGCCTGACTCTCCTACTAGGCTTGGGAAGCTTGGTCTCCCTGCCGAGGTAAGGTCGAACGTCCTGCCGAGCCTTACACTCGAACTCCGGCCAAGCCCCCTTGCCTGACTCTCCTACTAGGCTTGGGAAGCTTGGTCTCCCTGCCGAGGTAAGGTCGAACGTCCTGCCGAGCCTTACACTCGAACTCCGGCCAAGTCCCCTTGCTGACTCTCCTACTAGGCTTGGGAAGCTTGGTCTCCCTGCCGAGGTAAGGTCGAACGTCCTGCCGAGCCTTACACTCGAACTCCGGCCAAGCCCCCTTGCCTGACTCTCCTACTAGGCTTGGGAAGCTTGGTCTCCCTGCCGAGGTAAGGTCGAACGTCCTGCCGAGCCTTACACTCGAACTCCGGCCAAGCCCCCTTGCCTGACTCTCCTACTAGGCTTGGGAAGCTTGGTCTCCCTGCCGAGGTAAGGTCGAACGTCCTGCCGAGCCTTACACTCGAACTCCGGCCGAGCCCCCTTGCCTGACCCTACTAGGCTTGCTTGCCTTCTTGCCTTTCTGCTTACTCGGGTTAATGCCTGCTCTGACGGGGACATCCTGCCCTGCCTTCCAGGGACATTCCCCTATCTGCTCTGATGGGGACCTCCATCTATGCCTGCCATGGACATCCTACCTGCCCTGTTATCCTGTCCTGCCTGCTGTGGACATGCCCTCTGCCTGGCGGGACTTGCTGCTCCTGCTTGCTAGGACATCCCGCCCTACATGCCTGTTATCCTGTCCTGCCTGGCGGGGACATGCCCTCTGCCCGGGGGACATGACGCTCCTGCCTGCTTGGACATTCCACCTGCCCTGTTGTCCTGTCCTGCCTGGCAGGGACATGCCTTTTTGCCTGTCAGGGACATGCTCTCTGTCTGCCAGGTACATGCCCTCTGCCTGCCAGGTACATGTCACTCCTGCCTGCTAGGACAGCCCGCCCTACCGGCCAGTGATATCCCACCTGCCGTCCTATCCCATCCTGCCAGCGCCGGGGACATGTCCTCCAGGACCTCCACATCCCACCTGCCCTGCTGGGGATATTCCCCTTGCCCTGATTGACAGGGACTTACTTTGCCCATAGGGCACCTCCACACGCTCGGAGGAGGGCCTGCTTTACTTCTAAGGAGACGCCTCAGTCGCTCCTCTATTCCACTCGCTTCCCCCGTTCCCGGCCGGCCCCTTCACAGGAGTCCGGAAACGCGGTACTAGCGGGCCCCTCTCACTTCGGGGGTCCGAGCTGCCGGCCCCCGTCTCACTCACTCACTCATTCGCTCGTCTCCCGGTTTTTCTTACCCATCCGATGCTCCTCTCCGTTGCTCGTCTCATGCTGATCCTAGGGTCCGAAGGTAGCCAGCAACTCCCGAGGGTCCCTCGAAGCAGGTGGTCGAGCTGTCCAGCTGTCCGGGGGTCCTCTTTGGGCGTGGCGATCCCGGACGAGCCCCCAAATTGAAATGAACAGGGCTAATGCCTTTATTAATGTTCAGCTCTTTATTAAAAAGATCAGCTGGGCAGGGGGCTCGACGCAGAGCTCGCCCCCGCGGTTGTAGCTTTCCCAGGCAGCCGGAAGGAAGGAGGCGCGCAGAGCCGGTCACTGGAGTCCCGAGCAGCAGCTGTCCTTTCTCCTTCCTTGTGGCACACCGGTGGCCCGAGGATGAGGAGGCGTGGCGTGCAGAGTCTGTTGCTGAAGTCCAGAACAACAGCTGTCCCCGCTCCTTCCGTGGTGGCAGCACCAGGGCTCTCTGTCTGTCTATCGCCCTGCTTCTCAGAGCCTAATATAGTATGTTCCTTCTTAGGTGATGGCGACGGTTAAAAGCCAGTCAGGGGATGTGTTTCCCTCTTCCTCAGCTAGGGCATTTATCTAGACTCCTCTATTGTGTTCAGTTTTTGATTTATATTCATTTTTATCTCCTAAAAATACTCCCATGATCCTAAGGGGTTTTTATTTGCATGTTAGTCCCAGAATGGCAGCGTGGAGGGGTGGGAGGCCAGGTAGTTTAGAGAAAACAAACAGAGCAATTGGCTAATTAGCATTTCAATATCGGTACTTGGCTAGAGTTAGTAGTTTTCTTTTAGTGTTGCCATGGGAACTAGGAAAGCCCTGCCCGCGTCTCTGGGGAACACCTGGAAACTGTTCATAACACTTGGAAATGAGCTGTAAATCTAAATGGGTCATATCCCAGTAAAATCAGATGATGAATGAATCAATGAGGCAGGTTCAGAAATCTTCCCACTGCTTTTAGGGAGAAGGCATATTCAAAAACATCTCCCTGATAATTGAGGAGACATCCCTCCTCAGCTGCAGAGCTACTGTGACCATGGCATTTCCCATTAAGGCAGCCTGTGGTCATACAGCTCTCAGTGGGCTAGAACATCCTTCTTCCACAGCCTTGTCTGCCCTACAGACATATCCTCTGGCCAAGAAAAGAGCTCTTTGCTCCTAGACCTGGTTGTCCTCTAAAGGGCACATCAACCAGACAAGACTAGACCTAGGGAGTGGAGGTAAAACCAGAGCTGAACCTGTGTCTCAGCACCAAATCAAGTTGCTTTTTCTAGTGAAAGCTTAAAAAAGCACCATTCCCTAATCTCATATATCTCAAGAACCCTAGAGATAAATGTTTTTTGTGAGGCTTTTATAAAACATTGTGGAAAGACTTAGAAGCCTCTGGCTGAAATTTCTGTCCATGCAGGCCTGACCTATGAGGGACAGTTGGTTTTCTAGAAGAGGGCTCAAATCAGAGGATGAGAATGCTTTGGCCAAAGAGTCTAGTAAGTTGAAGGAAAAGAGTTTCATGAGCACAGACACTTAGTCATCATTAACTTTTTATCAAATAATGCTAGAAATATGCCAGAGGATGCTCACATGAGTGTTTGTGTGTGAGTGAAAGCACCTGTATGGTGACTAAAGCACCAAAACCACCCTTTGCTGACATCATCAGATGCAATTTTCATCCCTCTGAATAATTTGTGGTATTTTAGGTGCTGCAAGCATAGGGATGTTTGGTAGTGCTAGAGCTGAACTCACGAAGAACTAGAGGAATACAGAGATGGAAATGATTCAACTTCCCAAGTCAGCCCTGTTTCTCTCTACATTTCTCCTGCACTGCTTAGTTTGTGCAAAGCTTCATCTCCTATCTCATGTCTGATGGGCAGAGCCAGGGAAGCACATCTGAAAGTTTTCATTTGTAGATACAGGCCTGATAAACTCCAGAAGGAAAAGAAGAGCAATCAGCTCTATGAGAACCAAGCCAATTAAATGTCTGAATAGTGTTTCAATAGAAAACATGAGCAGCATCAGTAACTTTCCATAAGCTTTAATAATGCTAATTACTTTGCCAGTTGCGGATTCCACCATGATTTGTTTAGTGCAGTCTTGCTTTGACCTCTTGCCTGGGCTGATAGGCTTTGTTTATGCTGACTGTTCATTTGCAGAGCTTCTCTCTTTATTTTTCCTCATGCTTTCTCTTTTCCCTGGGCTCGGCTCAGAGCCCAGAATAGTCCTCTTCCCCCTTTAAATGCTTCCATCCAGGGCAGGGTATCACCAAAGGATGATGAGTTTCTTGGGAGCAAGAGATGCTGCTCTTGTTCCCAACTACTCTGGATGCAAAAATGATCCTCCCCTTCCCTTTCTGCCACTGAGTTTAAGAAAAAGAATCCTTCCAAGAAGCCAAGCAGCTTCTCAAGGAGCAGGCGGTTGGGATCTGCTGGGGATAGTGGCTCTGAAGCTGATCACTTTTGTTTCAGGGAGAGAAAGAAGGACCTTGTATCTCTCTAGATGGCAAAGGCATATAAGGGCGTGCACTCAAAGTGAGTCTTCCTGGAAAGTTAGTGGGAGTTTTTTATTGCTGTTTACATTCAAGTCCATGGAAATTTAATGGGTGCCTCCATAGCCACTTTGCACAAGAGCCTTGATTCTTCTCCAGCTAATTGGGGAATAGGGCTAATCATGGGTGTTTATGGAATGCAGCTGCCTGACTGACAACTTGAATGCAAACCATGATATCTTCTGGGGATTTTAAAAGTTGATTAAATTCCCTTACTGTTCAAATCCAGGCTGGGGAGGGTGGGATGACATTTCCTCTGTCCTCCTACATGAGGTGCCAAAGGGTGGCTTCACCTCCAAGGTGTGTAATGTCTTCCATTTCACCCTCCAGTAGCAGTGATTACCATCTCTAGAACCCCAGTGATGGTGCATTATGCATATGCCAGCCTTGTTCCCATCAGATTCATGGGTTTTGTGGCCTATGCTCAGCTTTGCCTCCCAGCTTATCTTCATGGTCAGCTCCTGGGCACAGAGGGCTCTGCAAGCAAGGAGCAATAGCAAAGCCATAATAGCACCATCCTAACCAACAAAGGATTGTGAGTATTTAAGAACTGATGAACAGCAGATAGATAGTTCATGAAGGGCTTTCTCGTGTACCTGATTTACCTTGGCCTTTTGGTCCCAAGCAGCTGGTGAGATAACATAGAATCATAAAGGTTGGAAAAGACCTCTAAGATCATCAAATCCAACCATTAACCCAGCACTGCCAAGTCCACCACTAAACCATGTCCCTAAGCACCACATCAACACATTTTTATAACACTTCCAGTGATGGTGATCCCACCACTTCCCTGAGCAGCCTTTTCCAACATTTGACCACCCTTTCAGTGAAGAAGTTTTTCCTAATAGTCAATTTAAACCTGTCCTGAGAAACATGAGCACATCCTCACCAGAGTGCAGCAGGACTTATTTCTAGCCATCCCTGGAGCAGGCAAAGGAGCCCTCAGGAACAAGATTTGACAAATGAAGTATCAGCTAGAGATAAGCCTATCAGCTCTATTCATACCCTATCGGTTTCAACTTTGTGACTGACAAATATATGTGACACACTGCTGCTCACACCTCTCCTCATCACTAGGAACTGTAAAAGATCCTCTGAATGTGTTTTCAGCCTTCACAGTTCATATCAGCCACAAACAGAATCAGAGAATCACAGAATATGCTGAGCTGGAAGGGACCCACAAGGATCATCAAGTCCAACTCCTGGCCCTGCACAGAACCATCCCCAAGAATCCCACCATGTGCCAGAGAGTATTGTCCAAATGCTTCTTGAACTCTGTCAGGCTTGGTGCTGTGACCACTTCCCTGGGGAGCCTGTTCCAGTGCTCAACTACCCTCTGGGTGAAGAACCTTTTCTGAACATCTAACCTAAACCTCCCCTGACTCATCTTCATGCTGTTTCCTTGTGTCCGTTCATTGGTCACAAGAGTGAAGAGATCAGTACCTGCCCCTCCACTTCCCCTCATGAGGATGTTGAATACCGCAATGAGGTCTTCTCTCAGTCTCCTCTTATCCAGGCTGAACAGATCAAGTGACCTCAGCCACTCCTCACAAGGCTTCCCCTCCAGACCCTTCACCATCCTTGTGACCCTCCTTTGGACATGCTCCAATAGCTTAATATCTTTTTTATATTGTGGCCTATTGTAAATAGGCATAAAGTAGACAAGTTGCTGGTTCATGTTAGAGAAATGTTGTGGCAAGCACATTTCACTCTCTCACAGGATTTTTCATAAAGGTACATAGAAAGAAATGAAATAGAAAATTTCTATTTCTGCTCCTTGTTTTTCTCTTGTGGAATGTGTTTGGAGAATTGTTTACCTAGAGTGATTGCTTGGTTGGATCATGGTGGATTGTTTGGGCCTGATGGCCAATCGGATCCACCTGTGTCTGGACTCTGGAGAACAGGGTCACGAGTTTTTAGTAGTTAGATATGATAGATAAAGTAGCATGTAGTTTTTAGTATCCTCTTTTATATAGTATATTAATGTAATATAGCATAATTATAATAAAGAAATCATTCAGCCTTCTGAATTGAGTTAGACATCATTCTTCCCGTTGGGTTCGCCGGCATCTACAACAAGTGGTGACGCCGAACGTTGGATGAAGAACCAGGACCTGGGTCAGTCCACAGCCGTGATTTAACACGGGAAAGGAGGTGAACCCTCTTGAAAAGGCATGTCCGACATCCCTGCGAGGTATAGGGGAGGTAAGACGCTGTGGGAACCCTCTCTATAGGACCAAGTGCAGCCCTGAGCAGTTTGCCATAATCAGATGCCTCTGCCTGCCTTTGAAAAGGTATTGATTTTCTCATTATAATACTGCCCTGACCTGGGGTGGACTTTAACTTTGGGAAGAGATGTCTGCAGCTCTGAGCACTGGTTTTTATTGTGTAGATGGCCTTATATTTGCCGTCTGGAGAGATTTGTCTCAGAACCATGGAATTTATATCCCCGATGATGATCTATTGGAGTTTCTTAAATATGCAGACAGTCGTGTTTTTTTCATGGATCTGATTTTTTCCCTGAATCCAGAGGCTTAGAGATCCCTGTGTTATAAACTGAGGCAAATAATTTGTTCAGCCTTTCGAGAGTCAATCAGAAATTTATTGATTACAGCAAGCAATGGCAAGCAAACAGAGCTGGGTGCAGCCGGGGAGTCAGCGCTCCGCCAATGGCTCACACCATTTCCCCCTTCCCACAGTCTTTTTATACTCTCTTCTGTGTCCGCTGTATCTCTGGGTGTACTCTGCGCTTGCGCCCTCTGTTGCTAAGGGGTCTTCTTTTACTCTCTGGTGGTCGTTTGAGGAAGGCTCCTCTCTTCTTCCTCTGTGAAAGTCCACGGCCCTGTAATGGTCTTTTCCATATAAGGTTATATGTTATATGGGCCTAAGCTCAAGTCCTGTTATCTACACAAGGTTTCCCCTTTGGATTCCTGTTATTTACACAAGGCTTCCCCTTTGGTTTTCTGTTATCTACACAAGGCTTCCCCTTTTTGTCTTGATGAACAAAGAGTCTTTTCTAACTTATTACAATCCCCCCTTTTCTTTTTCTTTATTTTGTTCATCAAACCTTTTTAGTTCTTGTAAGCTAAGGGCTAAGGTTTCATTAGTCTCAGGATCTTGCGGTGTGGGTTCATATTTGGCCTTTATCAACATGAGGTGAGTGGCTTCTAATCTCCCCTTTACTATGTCTATGATCTTATTAAAAATACACGGGCTGAAGGTTAGTCCCAAAATCAGTAAAATTAGGGGCCCTGCAATTGTGGACAATAGGGTAGTCAGCCACGGGGAACTGTTGAACCAGGTTTCCCTGACTACCCCTGTGTGATCTGCATAGATACAACACTCCTCTTTGAGCGCTGCACATAGCCCTCTTTGCTGTAGGAACAGGAGGTCTAATCCTCTCCTATTTTGCAAAACCACTTCAGATAGGGATCTTACTGATTTCTCTAAGGCTGATATCGACTGGTCTATTTGCTCTAAGTCTTCGTCCACTGCTACCCTTAGAGAGTGAAATTCTTTCCTTTGTTTTACTAAGGAGGCCACTCCCGTGCTTACACCCGCTCCCCCATGAGCATTCTTGAGGGTGATATATAATTTTTGGGATTATAACTACTTGTATGCAGTAATTTGAGGTCTCATTGAAAATTTCTAGGGAGACGCAGGGTGAGTCCTCTTTTTGCACAGATCCACTTTGTGGTTTTAGCAGGGAGTAACCACTTGGTTGGCTTATCCTCTCGTTTTGCTGTAGTCATTGTTTCGCACAGGAACTCTATGTGCTGGGGCACTCGGCTAATGCATCTCCCCTTCCCTGTTACTAAGGCTAATGTGTGCTCTTGCGAATCTTTCTAATTACATGAAGGGGGTTAGTGCCATTTGCACGTCTTGCCTTTTCTGATATTCTAACAGTTTCATAAAATGGGGGTTTAACATCAAAACAAAGCCAACAATGCTCTGTAACCTGGGGGTTAGGTACGCTCCCTCTACTAGCTTCTAAAGGGTGTTAAATCGAGAATCCTCGCTAGGGGGTATTATTGTCTGGTTATCAATAGTAGAATTTTCCATTCCTGAGTTACTTTGATTACTGATTATTTCAACATAACCTGGCTCTCCACCTTTGGCTATTACCGGGTTAGGGCCTACTGGCCAGGTATCTGGTGGGATAGGTTCCTTCTTACTGGGTTCCATGTCCCAAAAAACCCATGTTCATCCTACTGTCCATCTTGGATCTGATGGTTTAGTTACATTCAGATACACAAATTGGCAATTCCCCTGATTGACTATGCTGCCCGACCAGTCCTTCTGCGGAGCTTTACAGCCATGGGGTCCCCAAGAAACAGTAAGCCATTGATCTCCTTCTACTGACCAATCCGATGCTATTGTTTCACAGCCCCAATACCCACAGAAGTATTCCCTGGGGTAATTGCAAGATCCCTTTCCTGGATTTGATGCTGGACACATATAGAAACCTATTTTATTTAGACATGGTTCGATGGGGGCCAATGTGCATAATGACGATGTAAAACTAGGAGATCTGGACAATATCTGAGTTTGAATTTCCTTCCTATCTACTCGGGTTAGTATCCATTTAAAGGGTTGATGTGAAAATTGAGAATCTCCCCCTGGCAATAACATAATCAGAATTACAATAAGGATAACTTGCCAAGGAGAATGGAGTCCTGGTTTTGCACTTAACTCATAATTCCCTACCATTCCCCTTTTAGCTTGTTGCCCTTTTTGTCTGCCTGGGGTGGTTGAGTCAGTACCTTTGGGGAGATTATCAATACCCAGTCGGTAATATTTGGAGTATCTCTGCATTATTCCTCTTGGGATTGGGAGGAGCCTGGTTCTTTCCCCTCTGCCTCGCCCGCCGACTCGGGTGCTTCGAGCCACGGGGATTACCATCTTCTCGACAGCAGCGGTACTCTCCAGCGCATCCATTCCCTTTTCCCCTTCTAGCCTTATACTGCTCCCAGTTCTTATCCTTGACCAGGGATGAGTCACACGGGATTTCTTTCAGTTCTTTCTGACAACACCGGTTTACAATATGGGCAACAAGGGGGTCAGGTTCATTCAGGTGGAAACAAGAGTTCTCAGGGTTAAGCCCTTCTCTGTAAACCTTCCACCTCCCTTGGATTTGAGCCTCACCCACTTATTCTTCAAGTCCCCTAACTCTAATATGATTCTTGTTAATCCTCGCTCTAGCCTGTAGCAGCTGGAGCAAATCCCAGTAGGTGGCTTTCCTTTGAGGCAATGGACCCACCACTGTTCTTGGCAAGTTTTACAAAGCACACAAAAGGATAACAATCACAATGTATTTCTTTACACACTACTCTATAATCATCAGCCAAGGGGTAAGTGTATCCTTTCTGTTCCCCTTCTTGGTCTATCTGGATTACCCACACTGAGTCCGTCAGTTTTTCTTCAAGGTGACCTTCAGGTTTCCAGGTTGGCTCGTTACTCTCCAATGGTCAGCTGTAGTCCTTTTGTCTGTCGGATTGTAACCTGCGTCTGTGGGTCACACTAGGGGAGTACAGTGAGGCTGCCTAACAGGGCAGGATGCATACATCTACTTTCATTCGTCCACATTCACTTTATTTTTCACTTACTCTCACACACAACAAAACAACCACAACAACAAGGCACCTTTTATTTTTCAACACATCTATTAGACTTTTAGGTGTCCCTGGCTAGTCCCAGTGTTCTTGGATACCCCTCAATCTAGCTGTGTTGTTCCCAACTCCAGATCCTCTCAGATTTATCTTCAAACCGGCAGAATTTTTACTCAATCCTGGGTGCTCTCGAATATTAATATCTCAGCCCAGCAAACTTAATTCTGGGTGCTCTTGGAATGTTAATCCCTCAACCCAGCAGGTTTAATCCTGGATGTTCTTGGGCATTCTTATCCCTCAATCCAGCAGAATTTTTAGGGGCCCCTCCTACACATTTTACCTTTTATTTTTCCCCAATAGATTATGTCAAGAAAACCCTCTTTTTACCTTTTATTTTTTTTTCCTAATTAATTACCTTTTATTTCCCCCCCCGCCCCCCCACCAAGGGGTCCCACTCTTTCCCTGAGACCTAGTCCCAGTTTCCCCGGAGGGGGATTCTCTCACTCTTTTTATCACTCGCTTTGTCTATTTACTGGCCACTTTTCTCGCGAAAAAGACGGAAACGCAGCATGGGAGACTACCGCTCTCGCTTAGCAGGTCTGGGGTAATCAGCGCCTCTCTCATTCACACACATTCATCCCCCCTTTGTTTGCTATTTCTTTCTATTGTGCTAAAACACTTTTTTTTAAATTATTAATTATTTAAATTAAAATATTAATAAAGTTTATAGTTATTCAAATAACCAATTTAAAATATTAATAGCCAAATTAATAATCAATAGTATTTCTAATATTGAAATATTATGGTGTTAATTAATTAACCATCAATTGTTGTTAATTTGTTGTTTGCCCAGTCCCACATAAATTTACGAACTCTTAAGGGTTTAATCTAAATTACTGGGAAGGAAAGAAAAGGAGGAAAAAATTTCTTTAGTTCTTCCTTTTAATACTATGGCTATGCCACTCCTTTATCTTTTCCCGATCTTCTTCAAACACGTCCCAGGTTTTAGGGACTAGGTGGCTTTTCTTACAGATTAAATTCAGTATTTCACACTTTGCTTGTTCAACCCCTGGGTTATAGTATCTTGGCAATTCAGGGGTACATGCACGACATGTGGATCTCCGTCTATATGAAATACAATACCACCTCCTCTGACACATCAAGCATCGGAGGAGAACTCAAGCTGTGTGCCAGTCTGGCTTCTAGCAAATGGTTGTCAATCCACACACGAAGCAGGGGATTACCCCTTTCAGACCCCACCTCAAGGGGTTCTTAAGCGCCCATTCAACTGGCAGTTGTTCCCAGTCAAAGGCTAGATAGCAACTTGTTGAACTTTGGTATATCCCTCCCAAGAATACTCTGTCTCTCTCTCCGTCCTCCCGCTCTATGACTGCCGAGTCTCCTGATGGATGAAGAGACTGACTTGGTTCAAGCTGAAACCACCTGTGGAGAGCCTGTCTGGGAGGCCGGGCTCCCTCGGCCTGGACTTCGAGTTCTGCAGCCACTGTGGGCAGATCGCCTCTCACTTGTAACAAGAACTAAACAGCAAACCCCGTAATGCAAAGGATCTCCCAGTGACAGCTTTTAACACTAAAGGGCAGTGCTATTGCACAACAAACACTTAACTCTTAGCCCAGCCGGGTTCGCTGGCTACTTTTGCAAGCCCTTTACCAACCAGCGATGCTTTTAAGTGGTGCTTGTAACTCCCAACTTGTACCACGCTCCCACTAGCTGCACTATCAGCTAGCGGCGTTCAAAGCAGCTTCTCAAACCGCGGCTTGTGCCCACGTGCCTGCTGCGCTATCAGCTAGGCTGCGCCTAAAGCACCTTTGCAAGCCCCAACTTAAGCCCCGCGCCACGCTCCCCCCTGCTTGCCAGAGACAGCCCGTGCCATGCATGCGCACCACCCGCTCTATCAGGTAGTGTGGGCTGAGAGCTGCCCCGCGCATGCGGAGCAACTGCTCGACTTCATATGAAATGAACAGGGCTAATGCCTTTATTAATGTCCAGCTCTTTATTAAAAAGATCAGCTGGGCAGGGGGCTCGACGCAGAGCTCGTCCCCGCGGTCGTAGCTTTTCCCAGGCAGCCGAAAGGAAGGAGGTGTGCAGAGTCTGTCACTGGAGTCCCGAGCAGCAGCTGTCCCTTCTTCTTTCCTTGTGGCACACCAGTGGCCCGAGGATGAGGAGGCGTGGCGTGCAGAGTCTGTTGCTGAAGTCCAGAACAACAGCTGTCCCCGCTCCTTCCGTGGTGGCAGCACCAGGGCTCTCTGTCTCTATCTCCCGGCTTCTCAGAGCCTAATATAGTCTGTTCTCTCTTAGGTGATGGCGACGGTTAAAAGTCAGTCAGGGGATGTGTTTCCCTCTTCCTCAGCTAGGGCATTTGTCTAGACTCCTCTACTGTGTTCAGTTTTTGATTTTTATTCCTTTTTATCTCCTAAAAATACTCCCATGATCCTAAGGGGTTTTTATTTGCATGTTACTCCCAGAATGGCAGCGTGGAGGGGTGGAAGGCCAGTTATCTCCAGGTAGTTTAGAGAAAACAAACAGAGCAATTAGCTAATTAGCATTTCAATATGGGTACTTAGCTAGAGTTAGTAGTTTCTGTTAGTGTTGCCATGGGAACTAGGAAGGCCCTGCCCGCCTCTCTGGGGAACACGTGGAAACTGTTCATAACACATAGTCTGGGTCCCGTACCCTCCCCTCCCCCCTCCCCCCCCCTTGACGTTGTTGAGCAGGACGGGAGCAGAGAACTCCACATTAGAACGCAAAGAAAATGAACTCCTTTATTTCAAATGTACCACTCTATATATATAGAACATTGAGAAGACTAATTTCATTGGTCTTAGAGTAAAAACATCTCACACCATTGGTGGGCAGTGAATGACGCACAGGCGACGACGGCGGTGACGGCGGCGGTGGGTGGAGCGAGAGGCACGGCTACTGCTGCCGCTGGAATGGTGGGCGGAGCGGCAGGTGGGGCGGCGAACCCGGCTGCTGGCAGGTGTGGTGCCATGGCTGGCGGGGTGGGGGCTGTTCCCTCCCCCGGCACAGGAGCCAGTCCCACAGAGGGCAGAACGGAAAACGTCATGGTGGTCCCACCCAGGATTTGTCGCAGCACAGTAGGTGCTGGTATCTCAAAGGATATCAAATCCGTCGGTCCACTTGGTGCGCTGTGAGCCGGACCGGGAGACAAAGCCTGCCCCCGTTGGCAAAGCCGGAGCCCCCGCGTGCAGCGGGGGGAATGCCAGGGGATGGATCGGAGGCTCCATTGCCGATCCTAGCAGTACAAGAGGGCGAGACTGGTACATCTGCGCAGGCTCCATCAGCAAAGGAGTCGGGGGGGCTCCAGCCCCCACTGCGCCATGGACTGCGGGTGGCGCCAGCCCCCCCGCGAATGTAGTCTGGAAAGGGGGGGGCTGTGGAGCCGCGGGCTGTGGTGGCAGCCGCCGGTGCCGGGCCGCCTCGTGCATTCCTTGCAATGTCGGGTGTGCCGAAGCTGATAGTTGCGGCAAAGGCACTCCCGCCACCTGACAGGCAGATGATGTCACCGGCACCGCGCTGAAGGTGAGGCACGTCTGCGCAGCGGCTGATCTGTTGGCAAAGAATATCTTGGCTGAACGTAGTGACAGGGATGGGAATACTTGGGCTTAGCATGAATTCCCGGCGGCATGTAAAGTCCGCGGGGTGCCCCGGCGTCTCTTGCAGACCCACTCTGCGCCGTGGCGAGTCTGGGCACCACCCCGCCCACCTGTTGCCCACTGATTCCCGAAACGCCGCTGCATACTGAAATGGCATCCTTATTCCCCGATAGCTCCCATTTGGAGTCACTGCTCCTCGGGGTCTCACAATGCAAGGCCATATAGATGCATCCCCAGACTGTAAACAGAGCAGACGCTGTAGCATCCCCCTTGCTCCCTTGCTTCATGAGGCACCAGCATAAATCATTCCAGACTCTACGATTAAAGGCGCATCTAAGATCCGCAAGAAATCCATGGTCCCGGGACCAACCCAGGAGATTGATGAAGTCATCATCAGAGACCTGGATACCCAATTGTGGGGCACAGCCTTGCCCGTTCAGCCGTAGATGGCTGGTTTCCCACTGTTAGGAAACCCTCCCCTTAGCAGACGTCCACTTCAAGAGACAGACAGTCCACTAGTTCACGGAGAAACCGTCCCGTTCAGTTCTCGGCTTCTAAAAGCCGATCCATGATCCAGACAGGACCAAGCCTTCTCCAGAAGGCACGCAGTTTCAGTGTTACCTCTCTCAGGAGGCCAAAGGTGTCCAGCCAGAGCCTCCAGGCTACTGGCGTGGAGCAGCATAACCCCTCCCCCCGCCGCAAGACGCTGGGCCCGGGTCTTCAGCCGAGGCTGCAATTCCACAAGTGGTCACCAGATGACACCATTGAGCAGGATGGGAACAAAGAACTCCACATTAGAAGGCAAAGAAAATGAACTCCTTTATATCAAATGTACCACTCTATACCTAGAGAACATTGAGAAGACTAATTTCATTGGTCTTAGAGTAAAAACATCTCACACCATTGGTGGGCAGTGAATGATGCACAGAGGCACAACATATCTATAAACAATGTGAATAACAAGATAGATTAAAGAATTATTTACATTCTTTCCCAACTGCTTCCCAGGCTCTTGCCTGGTTAGAAAACCTTTCTCTTTCTCTCTGACTGAGTTGAGAATACCCACACCCTCCCCCTCCCCCCCCAGGTATCTGAGGAGTGAGAGGACATGGGGGCAGGGTGCAAGGGACAGGGAAGACGGGGCGGAGAGAATCTTCTCCCTGGGACAGTGGGACGGAGGTGACAGAGCCCTCCCTGTCAGGGGAGGGTGGGGCTGATGATGCGGCAGGCAGGACATGGAAGGAGGGAACGCCCACCCGAGGGGGAACAGGGGGAGGAGTGGCAACCTGATGCCTTGAGTGGGCGGTGCCCACGCCCACAGGGAAGCAGGAGGGGTGGGGTCAAAGGCGGGGGCAAAGGCGACAAAGGAAGGGTTGTGGGAAGGAGAAACCCCTCCACGTGGCTGTCTTCCATATTGGGAAGACAAAGACCCCGACCACGTGGCCGCGGCTTCCTCAGGGGAACAAAGAAAAAGGTTCAAGGAAACAGAACTGTGCGGGGTAGTGCTAGAACTGGGATTTCTGACCAGGAAAAAGGGATTGGAAAAGGGGTTTGGGGTCAGTTCCTCAGCGAAGTAGCTAATTTTGCCAAGGCGGGGGCGCCGGGGGGGGCTCGCGGGAGCCAGAAGAACAGTCCACGTTTGTGGAGCTGCCCTGCGCCTTAGAGCGGCGGAGTACTCCCCCATGCCTACCCGGGTTAGGGGAAGAAGGGGTAGGAGAGGAAGGTGGGGAAATGGGTTCAGGGGAAGCAACAGATTTTCTCGATGGCTTTTTTCCTTCCCGGCCCGCGTCCCACGCAGGCTCTGTTTTTACAACTTCTCATATTAACAGATGGAGGAGCTTGGGGAAGCAGTCTTTCACGGAGGGATCCCTGTCGATTCCTTCCACTAGCCTGGCTCCTACCCACTCCCAGAACTCCGTTTTGTGCCCGGCTTGGGCTCCTCGGCTTCTTGTTGGGGCCGGCGCTTGGGGCGATTTCTGGGCGCTTCTGCTGCCATGCTCCAGGGTGGGCTGCTGTCCGCGCTTTGCTGTCGGCACGAGGGAGGGAACAAAGAGGCAGGGAAAACGTCCAAATCCATCCGCGTGGCAGCTGGATGCTTTATTGGCCGCAGGAGCCGCGATGGAGAAGCCGCAACCCGCTCCCAACCTCGCGTGGACGAAAGTGGCCCCGGGACCGAGGGGGGAGCAGGATGATATAGGGGTAGGACAGGGAGGACGGGGAGTCCTCCCGCCCAATGAATACAGATGCAGTGGCGATGACGTGTACCACAGCGACCAATGGGAACACGGCAGGGGTGGCCACGGGGCTTCGGGGCGAGTGGTACCGTGGGAATGGGGTGACGGGCATGGAATCCTCAGGAGTTGGCAGGGAGTGGTTGCAAGAGTGACAGGGGGAAGCTCCAATGGCAGGCAGCCTGAAACTAACCACTGTGTGGGGGGGAAAACACAGGGGATGCACGAGGGTACACAGAACCAGCAAACTAACAAAGATCAGAACCCCTAATCTGAACCCAAACCTGGGATGCAACAGTCAGTGTGTCCAAAAAGGCTGTGCAACTTAGACTGGAGCTGTGCTTGTTTACCTTTCTTGTGCATAAAGCTTAGAGGATATGGATTCAGTGCTGGGGAAATGGTTTTAAGCCAGCTGAGGTAATTTGCAGTGCTCACCTCTGTTACCATGGGAATATAGAGGTGTAGGCATTTCTGTTTACTTACCAAGTCAGTGAACACTCAGTCTGTGTTCAATGTACTTAATTTTAATGTTGTGATTTTTATGCTCCTGTAATCCTGGAACAGTCCTTCAAAATCCATTTTTGCCAAGGTAAATATATTTTCCCTTAAGTTAACTGGGGCATTCCTTTTTTACATCCCTGAATGAATAGGAGGCTATATTCCATTTTTAAGGATGTGTTCATGGACTCTGAGACACCTGAATGTTATCAAAGATCTGTCACTGCGTCTCTGAAAGACTGAAATGAGCTTTATTACTGGTGTCTCCTTCAGTAGGAAATGTGTGGTTAGAGGGGTGGTCCTTTGATGTGCAATTAAACCCAGGAAAAATAGTTTTGTGTAATGTATAAATAGAAAAGAGGAGACATAAAGGTGCTGTTGAAATTTCTTGCTGCCAGTTTGGCATCCAAATATTAAAGGTGCATGCCACTACCTCTGCGAAAGAATGAGTTGAGAGAAACATCTTCTCCTTCCCAAATTCCAGCCCCTTGAAAATTACCATTTTACTTACCTTGTAACTACTTTTTTTCACTTGGAAAACAAACAAAAAAACCAACCAAACAAAATAATCCAAACCAACAAAAAGTCTAAGAGGCTGACTTGACTTGTCTTCCTAGCAAAAATGAATTTTTTATTAGAAGAAAATGATGGTTTCTCTCTAAGACAATGCTTTCATTGTATTGATTTTCTCTTTATCTCATGGTCTTTGAGCATCAGGGATAAGGCAGCCAAACACATTTTGCTTAACCAGACAAATGGAAGCTACAGTATTTGAATAAACTTCAGCTGTTACTGTCTGCCATATCTGAAGGCCTGACTGATCTCCTGACATTTTAACATTCACGTAACTCCATAGACAGAGTGGAGCTATCATGCTTTACATCAGCAACAAATGCAATTTCATCTTCTGTAAGAGCCGTAATGAGGGATGCGGGTCTCCAGGCGGCTCTTCAAAATGCAGTTTATTACATCCAAGACTTTACAGCAGTCCAGGGTTGTGAGTGACAGAGCCTGTGCCTACAGCTGTCAGCTCCAGCTGCAGACAAGCCTGAAGACCCTTTAGCTTTGGTTACAATGCATTATATACTTTTCTTTGCTGAGCATCTTAATACAGAAGAACCAATCTATACCTTAACTTTTCCCAATAGCCTATCATAACTACTATAATTACCATATTCATGTTACTATTCTCCAATCACTAAAAGTTAGTATGTTACAGTTTAAGCTAGAAGTTGATTTTCAGTTTTCTTGTGGTGGAAAATTCTGAGACCTTTTTCCTACTTGCAACATTGGCAGTCTTGTTTGCCTGTGCTATCTTTCTGCTTGGTAAAAACATCTTCTTGTTTGAGGTGGGTTTATCCTTTGCTCTAAGCCATAAAAACCCCTTCTAACTAGCATACACTTTGCCTTCTTAGTTATCCAGTAAGACTGGATCAGCAATTCTTTTCTTCTATATCAAAACTTGCTTCCATCTCTATTTCATTCTCAGGTTCTAAATTCAAAAATCTTTCTGCCAAGCATACATATCTGTGAGACTTTCTAGTCAAACTTTCATCCTTCCCAACAATCTTCTGGAAGAACCAAAAAGAGTTGATGCTGATGGATGAGGAAAGCTATTCAAATTCAGAACTACAGAGGAAAATATAGTGGAAAAAACAGGGATGACAAAGGGTGCAGTTATCACCCTACCATGACCTGTCTTAAGAATGTGGACATCTAGTCCCAACTGGACTTCCAAGCTCCCTGTACAGCTGAAACAGAGCTCTGGGCACAGGAGAGAGCCATGTACGCTAGATATCCTAACCACCACTATGGCTATCATCTCTGTACTATCTGAATGATGTTTGCACAAAGGTTGAATCAGGTCACTGTAAAGCTGGGTGGGGCCTCTTAGGTTGTCATATCCAGCCCACAGTGAGTGCATCCCCCATGTCCTGTAATCCCTTCAACACAAATCTATTAAGTTCTATCTTAACCTTCATTTGGTTGGTTGTTCCCACTGCTTCTTCCAGTTTATACCCTAAATTTATTCATACCCTCTTCTCTCAGGCTCTTGGAGTGAAAATGAGCCTAAAGAGCTTTATAACCTCCCTGTTATTAAATCTCTGATATATCAGTAGACAGAAAATGCCTCTGTCTTGTTGGACTCACACAAGCCAAGAAAGGTTTTCCTCTCTTTAGAGGAGCCCAGTGGCAGGCTGCAGGACTTCCAGCTGGTTGGTCCTCATCCTGCTGAATTGCTAAAAGATGTTTGGAAACTCAAATCATCCCCCCATGTTGGAACCCTGGTTGCTGAGAATTTTAGATTTTCTGTGCTGACAGGCACTGATCCCCAAGAGAACACTGCATTTGACCTGAGGCCATGGAGAAGGCTTCCAAAACTGAATGATAGAACTGGGATTATGGGTGTGTAGTTTGAATAAAAGTGTGTAATATCATATGGTGGAAAACTTAGAGTTTAAGGTTTTAGAATATAATACTATATATAAAGCAAGATGGAGGTTTTAGGGTGGAGGCTAGTCCTTCTTCTTCACCTTCTTCCTCATTGTTTTGGGTGGTATTGTGTAATTGGATAAAAAAGTCCGCATTGCGGGCCACAGGTGGTTGGGTCAATAGTAAAAATAATTTAGGTGTCATTTCTTAATTGGACAGTTTATCCTTAAAAGGCCTTGTAGAGAGAGAGATAGGGCTCCATTTTTAGTTTGTTAGTGTGAAGTGCTGTAGAACTCACGATTTGTGAGACTGTAATATAGATGAGAACTAATAAACATCTGAGTCTGAACAAATTTGCCCTTTGCTGTTGGACTAACTCTGTTAATGCACACAGATTTTGCAATGGTAGGGGCCACTGACCCACCCAAACTGGATTTTCTGTTTTCCAGGTTAGTTTTAAAGTGTCACATGCTTCAATGGCCCCCATTAAAAATCTGATTGAATTCTAAAACCCCATTGGAAGAGAACATCCCTCCCTCATAGTACCATTGGCACTGGTAATACGAAGGGTTTGACTGAGGCAACGTGTCCCTCAGGGCCTTTGATCTGTATCAAGTGTCAGCTTTGATAGCTGTGGCTACTCCCTCCACTACTCCCTCAAGTGCCTGAGGCACTTCAGCAAGGGAACATTGTGGGGGCCATTTGGCTTGAGAGATAACTGTAACGTCAGCCCCTGTGTCTATGAGACCAAGTGTTATCTTTTGTCCTATTAATGTCAGGGTACATAGGGTAATATAGATTGTACCCAGCATACTTGGGATGTTCCAGTAGACTCAAATCCCCCTTTTCGCGTTACATCTGTGAAAGGTACGCTCATGGTTTGGGGAAGTAAAATTAATTGAACTATTCAAGTTCCTTGGGGAATGGTGCAAGGTGGTCGAGATGTCCATGCTATGATCATAATTTTATTGTCAGAGTCCATAACCCCAGGGAGAACAAACAGCCCCATCAAAGAGGTGGATGACCGACCTAAAATCAATGCATGCATATGCTGCCCTGGTGGTCTGAAAACTCCTGTGGGAAGCAAATGAACAGATGAATCAAGTAAGATTACTGTGATGGAGGTTGCCATGTCTAGTCTGGCCCTCCCTGGTGTGGAGGGTTGTAAATTGCTGATAGTCTGGCAAAGGCTGCTTGTGGCAGCTGGGCTGAGGCTTGCAATGGTCTGCTCTGAGGCATTGGCTGGGGCATTTGTCTCTCTGCATGGTGCCACCCCATGCTTTGACTTCGGTTTCCCAATATTGGATGTCCTTCAAAATCATACTTGGAATGACATTGATTTGCATAATGTCTTCCTTTACGGCACTGAGGGCAAATACTGGGAGCTTTGGATCTGGCCTCCCCTGTTGTAGTTGAGACGGTCACAATACATAGCAACACTCCATTTTCAGAAGGCTTCAAACCCGGTTTTATTATAGCATGCATGCTTTTTATACATTCTTACAAAAATCATAAGTTTACACTTTACTCCTTGGTCAGGAAAGACAAACAAAGTGCTTATTGGAATAGACAGTTGCAGCTTTCTCTTATTTATCCTTTCTTTCTTGGTTTCTATGTCAACGACCTTGGTAGAAAATTCTTTCAGGGGTAAACATTGATCCTCTTATCAAACTTCTCTCTGGCTCACAGAAGTTGCTGTAAAACCTCTTCCACAAAATCATTAGCTATACCAGCCCCCACAGCTTTATAAGTAACTGTTACCCTATGCTGAAGTGTGCCGAGGCAATTACATGCCTCAGTCATTTCTAGCAGGGTGGGTTCCTCCTTAGGCAAGGACTTAAGTAGTTTTTTACAGTCTTCATTAGCATTTTCAACAGCTAATTTTAAAAATAACACCTCTCTGGCAGTGTTATTCTCAATTTGTCTTTCAAGAGCTTGTTTTAAGCGGTCAATAAATTGCATATAAGGCTTGGCCAGTCCTTACTTTACATTAGTAAATACGTTTTGGGGGGTTGCAGAATCGGGAACTTCTAAAAATGCGATACGTGCAGCTTCAGTAATACCTTTAAGGGCTTCTCTAGGAATGTGGGCATGCCCAACAGGGTCTGAGTGCATCCCTTCTCCAGCTAGCTGGTCAGTCATGAGGGCTGCAATATTCTGGTTTGCATGCCCTACAAATCTTACAAGCAAAGTCTCTAACCCCTTTTTCCACTGAGCATCAAAAATGGCATACTGAGTTTGGGTTAATAATAAGTTCACCAGTTCCTTTAAATCATGAGGGGTTATAGGATGAGTTGACAACGTAGACCATAAAAGATGAGCAAAAAAGGGAGACTCCAGCCCATGTTCTGTAGCAGTGTGGCGTAGTTCCTTAATTTCCGAATAAGCGAGGGTTTCCCACTTGCCATGGTTTGACACTAGCACAATGCCAGTGTCTCCATGAAAATACACCCTCCCCAGATGAGTGCTGTGAGATGCGATCAGCAACACAGCAGAGCAGGCTCGAGCTTAGAAATAAAGGAGAAAACTTTATTACCCTACAACGACAATAAAAGACACATACAGAATTCAGGATGAAAACTCTCCAAAACATTCCTCCTCCCCCCACCCAAACTCCAGCAAACCACAGTGAGACACAACCCTGGATTCCTGATCACATTACCACCCTTCCAATAATCAATACTCAGTCCATCAAGGGAGAGAGGAGTCTCTCCTGTACCATAGACCCCCAGGAAACACAATTGCAACCTCCTGTGTTTCCATGTCACACATGGCACCGCCCAGAGAAAATCTGCCAGTGTGACACCCTCCTTTCCATGTCACAGTGCTCTTACCACCGTGCATGGACCAAGACTGCTCATAGGGCTCCTTTAAGGATGCTTTGCCAAGGACCAAAAGAACAACAGTTCAGTTTCTCATTTTGGGACAACAGTCCCCCCCATTTTCTCTTCCCCTGGGGCCGAGGGTCTCGAGAATGGAGATCTTCTTTTCCCTGAAGACAGAGGGCACCACCACACCCTCCTCATCACTGCAGCAGGTCACTCTCTTGGCTCCAACCATTGCATCCCCCTAAAAATGCAGTCTCTGTTGCAGGAGAAATTGGTTCAACTTGTTGCTTCTTTTCTCTCCGACTTCCTTGTTTTCGTCCGTCTCCTTTTTCCCGGGGCACCGGAGAGAAGCAACAAACACCTTTGTGGGTTCGCTTGATACAGACAGAGCTATTTAGAGAGCGCGATCATGACCGGGATAAAGAGACTCAAGAGATTGAACACTTGTTGTGCAGTCCAAAGTAGGTTGTATTTGTTCGAACGCCGCACATACAAGTGACAATGGTCTGGGGTTGAGTTACAGGTTTTATAGGGGAAAATAAGAGATAAGGTGAAACCAATAGAACAGTGCCCAGTATGAATACATTATAGGTGAAATCCAATGGGAATAGCTTCAGGGGGAAGGGTAAATACACGTAAAAATACAGAATAGAAACTCCAGCTTTAGGTTTAGGAAACAGAAACTCCCATTTCAAATTCACAAAGCTTTTTGCTCCATCTGCGTAGCTGTACACTACAACAGTTCAGTCTATGGCTATACAAGAAAAGTCCAGCCAAAAGCCACTCCATCATCTCCTCCCACCTAGGATTCTTCCCCATCTTCTTCTGACATCTCAGTCCCAGGCCATCTCTCTTCTCTTTCAGATCAAGGAGGAGCAATATTTCACAAAGCTTTCATTGTCCAAGAAGGGGTTAAAAGTCTTGGACTCCCAGGCCGGCTGAAATCTCTGCCCAGAACTCCTACTCCCAAGGCTGGGCACCTTCCTGGCCTGTGGCTGGGCAGGGGAGAGTCTGCACTCTTCGTTGACCGGAACCAAAGAGAGGGCTCCCCTGGGAGTTCTCTGCTTTTAACCCCCTGTGTTCTCAGAGGCATGTCCAATGCCTTCAGTGGTCACTCCAAGTGTCAGTATCCAAACCTGACCACTGATTGGTTTGACCCCAACTTCCTGAGAAAATTCACTTCCCTGTCAAACCATGACACCACTGCAGGTTGTTTCCCCTGGTGCCGCAAAGCCTGACTGGAGTGACTATTTTCACTGTGATATTAAAATCCTTCTCCTTAAGAGCCTTTTTCTTTAATTACATCTAGTTATCATGAGTGTCAGGAGGGAAGAGGTCAGGCTCAGCATCTGGATCTATTGGTCCCAGATTGAAGGGGTCCCCCTCCTCCTCACTGCTAGAGCCACAGTCAGCAATATAGGCTGCTAATGACCGTGAGACAGGATACCTTCCCCTCCTTTGACTGGGCAGAGCAGGGGTTGATGGCTGCGGCCGCTTTTCAGTATCAGAGGTGCCAGTTTCAAGTGGGCTGGGAGAGTCAGAGCAGGGTAGGGGGCTGGTGCTATCCACAGCCTGAGACTGGTCTTGCTTTTTCAATGTCTCAAAAATCACTCTCCAAGACGGGAGCATATGCATTGCCAGCTGTGGGAGGGGTTCCTGCTCTCCCTTGGGAGGCAGCAACAGTTTAGAAAAAGGTTGCCAATCACCTGCTGCTCTCCACCCCAGAAGAGCTGTCTGTCAATGCTTGGTACTCTCCCCAGTTCCAGAAAGTTCAGTTATTCTGTTACCCCCATTGGCTCCTGTTAGAATACCACTCCTCCTCTGTACCCCGATTAGTTCTCTGTTGTCACCCCACTCTGTCTCCCCCCCTTTACCCGTTGCCCATTGGCTGTTTTGTACCCTAACCACTCCTACTCCTTTGCCCTTAATACCCGGCCCTGCCTTCCCTCGGGGCTCCCGGGGCTGGCTCCCTTCCAGAGAGCTTGTGTCCCCTCGTCTTCCCCCTCCTGTTCCTGCGACTCTCCTGAAATAAAGCCTCTAGGAATACAGTTACTCCGGAGCCCTCTCTTCCTTACAGTGGAGCTATCTGGGTTCCCGCCACATCCTCCCCGCGGACCGGTCCTCCGAGGATTTTCCCCCGGACTGGCTGGGCACCCGGGTGAAGCCTGGAGGACTTGTAATTTAATACAGCCAGCTCATGTCCTGTAGTAGCTAAATCATAAAGCTTAACCCCCACATTATCCCAAACAGCATTTGTAAAAATAGAGGAGGCAGTGACGTCGGGACTTTTAACAGCCACCCATTTAAGTCCAACTTTGGCAAGGATTTGCCATGTTTCGCAAGCAAAGCAAGCATTAGTTCAAAAACACCTCTCTCTTCGTTAGACATGCTTTGTCTCATGTTCCTCCTGCCCACCTCCTCCGTGGAGGGATTATTTCGGGCCCGCTCCTAATTCTCGCACCAGCACTTCCAGTTCTGGGGGGCTCACCAACAGCAGCGCAGATAGGCTGGTTCTTGCTCCTCACACGGGGCACCAATTATCGGCAATGGAGAGACAGGGACATCTGAGCTTGGATCATAAGCCAATTTTATTGAGAATACAAGGTGTTTATATAGGGGTTTACTTGTATGGCACTTATATGGGGTTCTATTTTTGGTAACAAGTTCCCATTGGTTACACATTCTTCATGACATATTGTCACCTAGTAACATTATCTTATCACAGAGTTTCACCAAATGTTTCTTAGTCACTTCTTCCCCAGAGAGCAGTTATCTGTGTTTGTCTCTCCCACAGTTTCTGCTCGATCAGACCTAAGATATCAAGCTCCTTTATCAGTTCCATTGTACTCTGTTTTATTTACCATAGACATCAGCATGTGTCAATGTCTCGGGGTTCCAATGCTGGGCTGACCCCAAGATCGTAAAGAGTCTTTGCTTCCTAGCCTGACACAGCCAAAGAAGGAGTCTGGAATGCTTTAGATCACGTTCTCAAGGTTGTTTATTTTTTCTTATCTATAACATTCTTTCTCTGACCTGCCGAGCTCTGGCTAGCAAAGAGGCCATGGCATTCTGCTCTGCCCTCTGGGGCGGTATTTACCTTTTATATCAAAAGTTACGTATAGTCTGTTTACAACAACGTGCCAATATCTAACATCTATGTTGGACAGTGTGTCTCTACCTTAAACCAATAGAAAAGTGTCACCATCACACCAAGACATGGAGGACAAGGAGAAGGAGAAGAAGGCTAGGACACACCCAAATTCCTTCATCTTGACCCCCTGAATTACATTCTAAAAATCCCAAATTTCTACTTTTCCACCCTGTATTAATTCAAATATCACACTACTAAAACCCTTGTGGCTTGTAATTCCTCATACAAAATTGACAGCTTTTTCCACTGGCTAAAATCAAAGCTACAGATGTTTTTGACTTCATGCCAGGGTCTCTGAGCCCCCTGCCAGGGTCTCAAGACATCCAGGGCAGCCAGAGGGATGTCCTGGACTCCAACAAGCATGTATCTCATCTGTTACTATCATGTATATGCAGCTTGCCATATATGCTGCAAAATGTTCCTAGAGGTGCGTTCCTTCAGTCACTTTAATGTCAACAGTCTTCTGAAGGTAGCAAATTTGTGTTCCCTTAATGCAAGTTATGGTGAAATAGGTCAGGAATTTTGGAAAATATAATGCAATTACTTTGCATCAGTGATAGACCTCTAAATTATGCTCTTGCTTATTATATGGTGCTTCAGCCAGGCAAGCAACAAAGTCATTACCCCTGTAGAAGGAGCAACATGAAATGATTTTTCTCTGTATAAAGTAGATACTGGAGTCCATCACTGCAATGGAAAGCAGCAGTCATGCATCACAGTATGACATAATTTTTCATCATCTTCTGCCAGCTAAGCTGTGATTAAGGTGTTAGCAAGTTTTTCAATTGTCAGATAATAAAACTGATCATCAGAGCTGAACTAAAATGTACAAGGCCTTGAAGACAGACCAGGCTTTCAGGCTGATCCAGCACTAAAATACTGGTCTTCAAGTTTCAGTTCCCTGAGATGATGTGCAAGTAACATCCTCATGCCCCACGTGTCCTTACTATGTGCACTGTATCAATGCTGTATCCATATTTACATCAATGTCTCCTGTGTACTCCTCTATCCATTTCAACTGAGCCCTCTGGTGGTATCTAATCTCAGCAAGACAGATACACTTAGGGTTGTTCAGGTTTCCTAGTTGTTTCTTAGTGTTGCTACTTTAGCATAAAACATAAGTTGTCACTGTGGTTTTATTCTTTTACAGTTGTTCCATGCATAATTTTTTGACATTTTATGGATCCCTGAAGATCCACAGGCCACCTCTTGAGAAACAACAGCCTTGAAAGACAAGGTAGAAAATTTGTACTTGTGTATCATTGGAGTTCCTTGATACTACAGGAAAACCAGGAGGGGGAAAGTCATGGACTTTGGTTTTGTCTTGGTTTGAAAAGACAGGTGTCTGTTAAGGAAGGCAGGAGCCTCTCTTGAAATTGAAAATGGAAGCCCCCTCCCTCCAAATTATTATAATTTTGAAATTAAGAGGCTCTCAGGCAAAGATATGGGAATAGGGATAACAGTTCTTTACTAGGAAAACTAAAAATACTAATGGAATAGTACAAACAAACAAAAAAAAAAAAAAACCACTGACAGAGTCAGAATACAACCTGACACCCTGTCAGTCACGGTCTTGGTAGCAGTCCAGTTAAATGGTGGCTGCAGTCCTCTTGGAGTGATAGATGTGGTTCTGTTGAAGCAGTGATCCTGCAGAGGGGTGGAGTCTTCCTCTGAAGGTCCAGTGGTGGTCTAGAAGGGTCTGGTCTTCCTCTGGGATTCCAGTGGGAAAAGACTGTCTCTGTTGTTCGAAATCTCAGATTATATCCAGGTAGGAATGCTTGGTTCCCCCCCCCCCCCCCCCGCCCACCCCGGTGGAGCATCTCACAATGGGATGATGTAATTTTATCAGTCATGCAGGGAGACTCAATGGCCCATTAACAGAAGATATCTTCCTGGAGGGAGGATTGGTCATGGAAGAGATAAAGAAAACTGCTCAATTAACAGAAGATAACTGCCCCACCTCTAACAGATAGGAATAGAATGCACACCCCCATTTCCAACCTAAGACAAGGACATAGCCTCAAGCTGCACCAGGGAAGGTTTAGGTTAGACATTAGGAAGAATTTTGTTACTGAAAGGGTGATTAGATATTGGAATGGGCTGTGCAAGGAGGTGGTAGAGTCACCAGCCCTGGAGGTATTTAAGGACAGACTGGATGTGGCACTTAGTGCCATGGTCTAGTTGTGATGGTGGCATTTGGTCATAGTTGGACTCAATGATCTCAGAGGTCTTTTCCAACCTAACTGATTCTGTGATTTTACTTGTTCCTTAAATTAAAAATCAGTAGAATATGTTTCCTTAGTAATTTTGCATTTATAGAAATATTTCCTTTTTTTTTTCGAGTGGGAAAACCAAACAAAGCTTGTTTACAGTGCATGAATTTAAATGCAAATTTGGCTCAAATATAAGACTCTATAAAGGTTTCTAACCCTTACAAGAACATTGGTCAAGAAGAATTGTCATTCACTGTACAAAATAAAGAGCTGCAACCAGGGGTTATGAATGGACTGATAAACTAATTTTTTTTCTATTTATTTTCTGTGACCTTCCAAGTTTATGACAGACCACAAAAACATTCTGCTCTGCACTATGATCCAGGTCTCCAACAAGATTTCACCAGTGACACCTTAAAATCAAAGCACCAGCAAAAAAGTAGCAACCAGCACCATCTTGACTGGTCAGCAAGCTCTGATACTGGATCCACTTCTCAAAGTTGCTTTGTTAGCACAGAACCCAGTAGAGAAGCAGTTAGTGCCACCAAGGTCTCCACTATGGAGCCAGGAGTGTCCTTCAGCAAATCCCAGGCAAAAAAGTCCTGCACCAGCAGCACATGGGGGCAGCTGTCAGATGGTAGTAAAGAGCTTGCCATTTGCAGTGCAGTCCCACCACCCAACAGCATCATTGGGGCTGCCCAGCTGAGCGGTGACTCTGAGTGTAATGGGCTTTTGACTCTTAGAGATCAAGAGGGAGGTATGCAGCTGGAAGCCCCCAATCAGCCTACCAGGAGTACAAAGAAGTCCTGCAAAAACAACTTGCTAAGTCAAGCCATCCAAACCACAGACATCGAATGGGTAAAGAGTGCTCAGAAAGCATTTGACAGCAAATCCCATGACAGCATGGAAGGAAAAAAGGAGTCTTATTCAATGGACAGTGTGTTGGATACATCACCCTCAAATCAGAATCCCATTTCTGCTAGCAGTTGTGAAAGTGACACCAGTTGCATACAAATTACCAACCCAATAAAGTCTCTGACAACAGATACTTCTGGCCACAAAAGGAAAAAAAGGCACTCCACAAAATCTTTCATAGAGGAAACTACCCAGGAGAAAAGCCTGCCTTCTGAACTTGCTATGAGCAGTGAAGTAGCAAACAGGACTAGCTCTCAGCCAGAGGGGAGTAAAAAAGATCTTCAAGCCACAAAGACAGGAAAAGTGATTGAAAATGAGTCCCCCTTAGTAGCTACTGACAGTGGTGTGTTCATTGACAAAGCCTCCCCCAACTGGGCCACCAGACTCAGAAAACCGATCTTCCCACAGCCAGCAAATTATCTGAGGTCCAGCACCCCAAACATGCAGCTAAGTGGCGATGGACCTGTAGCCAACCTAAATCTATGCTTCAGGAGACCTCCATGACAATATCTGAGAAGCTGATGGTGGAGCCTCCTTTAGCCTATCCAATCACACCATCCAGCCCTCTTTATACCAATACAGACAGTCTTACTGCGATCACACCTGTCAAGAAAAAAAGAGGACAACCAAAGAAACAGCCTTTGCTCACTGTTGAAACCATTCATGAGGGAACCTCCACCAGCCCAGTGAGTCCAATCAATCACGAATTTCCAGGAACAAAGAAAAGGAAGAGGAGAAGGAACCTGCCCAAGTTGGCCCAGATAGTTCCAGGAAAGGACAAGTCCATCAGTGAACTCAAATTTCACAAAAGGGTCGTGAAGCCTGGGGTCTTAGATAAGAAGACCATCAAGACCATTAAGGAAATGAAAACCCTCAAGAGGAAAAACATTCTCAATCAGATTTTGTCCTCCTGCTCCATCTGCATAGCTCTGAAAGCAAAAGTCTAGACCCTGTTTAGTGTTGGGCCAACCACCATTGACTAGGGAAGCAGATCAATGTCAACAAGAGGGGGGCTATCTACATAGGTAAAAAACGGGGCAGAAAGCCAAGGACAGAGATGCAGCTTCAGACAGAAGAACCTAAGACATCCATCAAACACTCAAGACTTGTTTCCAGCCAGCCAGAAAACCCAGCAGTGCCTTCCAACCTGCAGTCACTTGTGGCATCATCACCAGCAGCTATTCATCTGCTTTCAACACAGTTAGTGGGGATTAATGACAACCTCAGCCCTGCAAGCACTGCAACTAATTTTTCAGAGTTAAAAACTATGCCAAATCTTCAACCTATCAGTGCTCTTCCTCCAAAAACCCAGAAAGGAATGCGCAGTAAAACTTGGAAGCTGTCTCCACCCTGGTTAATGGCTAATTCACCTTCTCATCTCTGTGATATAGGTTCTCTGAAAGAAGTCATGCTGTCACCAGTGAGCGAGTCTCACAGTGAGGAAACCATACCAAGTGACAGTGGGATAGGTACAGACAACAACAGTACCTCTGACCAAGGCGAGAAAAGCTCAGAATCCCACCGGATATACTCCTTTGATTTCTGCACCCTGGACAATCCAGAGGCTATCCCATCTGACACCAGCATAAAGAACAGGCATGGTCAGCAGCAGAAACATCTCATTGTGGATAGCTTTCTCTTTCATGAGGGTATTAAAAAGCCAAAGCACAAGAGGAAAAGGAAAAGCCTGCAGAAGAGAGATGGCCTCCAGTTTCTGGCAGACCTTGATGAACTCATCAATAAGTTTCAAGTGTTCTGATTTCTCATAAAAGTTATATATTTTATCATGAAAATCCATATCCCAGCATCTTCAGGATTAATTTTGGTCACTACTACCCTGTGCCATATATCTAGTATGACCCATTGCTCTATCTTTGCAGGACCTCTGATATAAAGTCTAAGAAGAAGTGTGGTAGACCTGCCAAAACCAAGGACACCATGACAAAGGTGCCTTTTTTACAAGGGTTTGGTTGCCCTATTCCCAGTGGGAGTTACTATGCACCCTATGGAATGCCTTACACATCAATGCCTATGATGAATCTTGGTTACTATGGTCAGTATCCAGCTCCTCTGTACCCGGCTTCCCCATTTATGAGACCTACTGTGTCCCCACTCCAATTCCATGCAAGTTCTCATATAAAGATGTCCACCACTGCCAAACATAAAGCAAAACATGGAGTGCACCTACAAGCCCCTATGGGAATGGGCCTTGGAGACATGTAGTCCTCTTTGGCTCCTCCAAAAGTTGGAGGAACAAGCATTTCAAGTGGCCGACTTCACAAAAGGAAACACAAACATAAGCACAAGCATAAGGATGAGCAGATATTGGGGACACATGAAGATCTGAGTGGTCTCTTTGCTAGCAAGTCCACTGGCTTCTCCAGCCATGCAATCAATGAAAGGCTAAGCAGCTCAGATAAAGACTTCTCCTTGCTCAACGAGAAAAGAAAACACAAGGTGAAGCAGAAGCACCAGCATTGTGAAACCAGACACAAAGGCTCAAAGAGTAACTTTGAAGCAGATACACTGTCTATATTATCACTTTCTGATGCCCAGCAGTGGACACAGAGTAAAGATAATAGCAACTTCAACAATGATCCCATTGACTCTTGCACAAAGAGATACTCTGGTAATACTGAGAGTAATGGAAGGTCAGAGTCCCTGGACATGTTTGGTGAAATGAATTCCTCAAGTGAGAAGCAGGACAAGGATGCAAGTGGGAATAAAAGAAGAAGCTTTGAAGGGTTTGGAACTTACAGGGGAAAGGACATTCAGCCCTTCAGGACAAATAGGAAGAACAGAAGTACTTATGATTCTTCAGCTTCTTCAAGTAAACTCTGCTTTATTCTATTTTACTTTACTGCATTTAAATTTTAATGTCAAAGAGGGACTTGCCATTTACACCAAATATATTTATGAGTCAATAAGTTCTCTGGATTTTTGTAATTGACTGGCAGTATGCATCCAGACTCTGGGGAGATCAACAAGAAAGTTGTGCATGCCTTAAGCCAAAACCTTTAAAAGTCTTTGAGTTGTTGCACAACATTTTTTTGAATATTTGTCCTGCCTTCACCTATCTCTCATAGTTTGTTGAGCTTCCTCAAAAAATCTTGCCATTACATTCTGCAACAGCATCAATTATAATACCTGTTGGCAAGGTAGGTATCCCTCTTATTGGTGTCTGCTCTCATGGGGTGGTAATCGTTGCCCAGCCTTTGGGAGAACAGCCACAGTACAGAGTGAAGAATCTCTGCTCTGGCTCACAAAACATACAAAAGCCATGTGTTGATGAGAAGGACCAGATGCATGGGAAGTTGTGGAGCTGGGTCTGTGTCCCATGACTACTGTGGTGTACTGCTGATCCAGAGGGATCCATCATGATGGTGGTTGTGCTGAATATATGGAGATCCTGGGTACAATACCAGTGTAAATCTGTCACTTCCAGTTGGCAGGTGTCATGTAAAGTAATTATCTTGAGCACTGAGTGGCTATGGGAAGGGACTAATGTAATGGAAGCAATAAACCCTCACCAACTGACTCTGAAGAGTTTTAGGTCTCTTGACTTGGATATATAAGCTGCGTAGATGCAGAAGGAAGAAATTCCTTTCAGATGCTAAGGACATCTGTTCGTTGCCTGCAGAAGGGCAAAAAAAAAGAATCTGAATCTTGTCTGAGAGACTGAATTGTACTTTACAAAAGGGAGCTGCTTTTGTGATGATACAGAGGCAGGTGTTTTGCTGCAATATAAATGAATTTAGCTTGGAAGCAAGCCCAGAGCTCCTGCACTATCAGGTATTTATCATATCAAAAAGCAGATTTCACACTAGGATCTGGAAAAGGGTGAGCTTTACTGAACCACCCAGTGGTGGATGATGTAGCATCCCATGAACTCTCCCACCTCAGTCAGTCCCCAAGTCCTCGGCCCTGGCAACAGCAGTAACTACTTACCATAGAGTCAGTCCTCCTGGGGGGAAAAACACACTCCCAAATAGACTTCTGTGTCAATTTCCCCTGTGTAACTTCCCCTGGTTTCTCCTTTCCCTGTCCCCTCACTGGATTGGTATCCCTGGAGACCAAACCCCTCTGCCTCGCCCTTAGCTCCGCCCCCCACCCCTTCTTAAGCTGCCTTCTCCACGTGGTTGCTCTCTTTTCCTTGCTGGATTCCCTTCAGCCACATGTGATATCCTTTGCTGGAATAAAACCCTGCACAAAGAGCCTTTCTTGCCTCTATCACTGAGCCAGCTGCAGTGAGTGTTGAGTGAGGGTCTGACTGCGTTGCCTGAAGGTTAACTCAACTTGCTTTTCTACAAGAGAGGTTGGTTGGGGACAAGAAATAGGCAGCAGCACCCACCACTCCAACACTTGCATTTTTAGGATGACATTGTGATGTGCTAAAAAAAGAGCTTAAAAAAACCCCGTAATTCATAGCTTCCAAAATGAAAAGAGAATCAGCTGAGAATTTGTATAACCTGCCAAAGTAAGGCTCCAAAGTTTTGGTTTTTTTTTTTTTTTTTTATTGTAACTGAGTTCCAAAGACTGCTCAGGCTTAAGCCACCTAGACATTTCCATTTCCTTCACTGAGACCAGTATCTGGACTATAGCAATGAAAAACAGTCTAAAATGAGAGCTTACCCAATGAAAACATTGCCATTCATGATACTGTATTATATCAGACCAATTGTGACACCCAGAAATGAGACACCAAAACATATTGGAAAAGAGACTGAATTCAGTCACTGGTTGTATCAGGGTTACTGCATGCCTGACAAATAACAAAAATATTCTCCAGCAAATGCTCCAGTGTCTATTGCATTAAGGAAGTTGTGTCTTAGAAGACAAGGGTTAAAAGTCTTCAAAAATTTTAACAAGGCTTTTTATTGGTCTTTTAGTGGAAGTTTATGATTTCATAGTTTGATAACAGTTGGATTTGTTAGCCGTTTTGCTTTTTGAACAGATGTTTGCTAAACCTTTACTTCCAATTTAATATATTTCACTTAGATGTAACAAATTGTCAAAATTCTCAATACTGCTGAACCCAAAAGAGTTTCCAAAGTAGAGGCATGATCCCCACCAGGCTTACTTGGAAATATAATTAGTTTAAAAAGGCCATTTCATGTTATTTTCCTTCAGTTTATTGTCCATGCCAATAAAAACATAAGATGGTGTGGTAGAACTTGCAATAGGAGCTCTGTCAGATTTGCTGTTTAAACTTTTAAAACTTTTTAAAATACTTTTTAAACCATGACACTGTCTAAGATCTCAGTGCAGCTTTTTATCCTCTCTGCTTTTGACCTTCACTGGAATTCCCAACATAGGTCCTCACTTGAGTCTAGCCATAACTGCTGACCAGTTCTCACTGAGGGGGGGAATTAAACTTTTCCATTATAATCTTGACCTTCTTTCTGCTAATTTCCCTGTGATGGCTAAACAGTGATTGACTAATCAGAAAATAAAAGGTAAAAGAAAAAAAGTCCTATAAGATTATATAGCTCTGTCCCAGGAAACCACTTCCATAGCTTAATTGCTCTTTTATTTTGGTATTTGTCATCTTTCACAATATAAAAATTATGTATAACAGAGATAAGAGGAGACACCCTAAATATTTAGATGAAAGCTGAAAATAGATTTATATCACAATTTTAGTGCTATCTTTACTGAGTGGACATTTTGGTATGCTCAGTAATACCGTTTGCAACTTCATTGTATGTTGCTGGAGATGAAATATGGAGCGAACCCACCTACATTCAGTGGAGATATCTGTGATACAAGGATCGAGAGAACCATTTAGTACTCTTAGGCATTCAGGAATTGCAGTCTGTTTCAATGTAGTGTTCTAGTGCAGGTGCCATCGAATTGTTGCTAATTTTTAATTTTTGTGTTGCAACAGCATTTAGCTATTTTTGAAAAGTTCAGTGTTCTCTGGTGGTATGTAGTGGTCATGCATATGGTAGAAAACAGTCCTGTCATATAACCTTAAAGCCTATGTATGATTTTACAATCTAGAAATATCAGGATGTCAAGGGAAGAGTTTTCCCTCTTACTTTCTGGAGGAGATGGTTGCAGTCTGTTACAAATGGAGTGAGAGCTTAGACAAGTCCTGCCCTTGACTCAGATTTCTGGCAGTAGCTCTGTTTGAAGTGGCCTACACTCCAGATGGCTCTCACTCACAAGTTCTTAAGAATGGCTGATTTGGTCTATTATAAAATGAATTATTTATTGAATAGACACAAGATTACCAGACAGAAGATTTTAAACAGACTTATTTACTTACTACACAGAATAAACAAAAATAATTATTAGTAAATAAAAATACAGTGCACAATAAAAGGTACCTATATTACAGCTAGTGAATAAATAGTATAGGTTAGGAGTCAATGTAGCTTACCACCAAATTGATGATGGAGTACACATAGAGCCCTTTCACTCAATTCCCAAGAAAGTAACCACAAAGATGCATCCAAACTTTGATGAGAAGCCCTACACGTTTCCATGGTGTGTGCAAAAGATTTCTGCTTTGTGAAAGTTTTGTGTAGCTTTTATAGTTTGTAAAGTGAAGTGTCTGTCAGTCAGAAATTTCATCTTATCTCCCTACATCTTGTTCTCAAGGCAAGATGTTTATTGTCAGCTGGGGCTTGCACCCCACTGGCGCCATAGATAACTCACCATGACAGATGTCCAGCCTGGGTTATCTCAACAATGCATGTGAGGGGGAGAATGCCCAGAGCTATCACACCAGCTGATAGACTGAACAGATAAGCTCTTCTGTGGTAGGGGGGAAAGTCCTGCCTCACAGTCCTGACACAAGAAACCTGTACCAAGAGTGAAGTGTCCCACTGAGGGAGTGTCACCAACTACCTTGGTTGGCCACAGCAAAAGTCCATTCCTTGTACTGCACCAACTTGGACTATCACTGGCCATTCATTAGTGAGTCCTGTGAGCTTTGTCTTATTTTACATCTCTTAGGACCTCTTGGGGTTAAATATGCAATGTTAATGCATATGGCTATTTCCTAGCCCTGTGTCATGCATGCAAACATATGCAAGTCACACTTATGAAATGCACAAATGTATGTGTACTTTTAAAAGTTATTTTCCAATATCTTTATCTTAAAAGTGCTCTTGTTCCTTGTCCTGGGTTACAATGTGGGGTTTAACCAAAGTATGTATTCTACAACTATCTACATCACCTTCTGATGAACTGTGGAGTAGTGTCTCTTTATCTTCACAAATGACAACTTCCTCCAGGGTAGCACCCACCCACCCTGAGGGGGCCATCTCTGTTAATGGGCCATAATGGCTCAGCAGCATAATGGGCAGCTATAAGGACCCAGGCCAGTAAGAACTCCCCAAAATATCCCATGACTCCTATGATTATATCACTCCACTGTGAAACTCCTCGTCCTGGGGAGGTACCACCAGAACACCACCTCATATAATCTTGAGGTTTGGGGACTTGGAACACCACCACGACCACTGGACATCCAGAGGAGGACCCACATTTCCACAGGACCACTGCTCTCAACAAGACCACAACCATCATTTGAACAGCACTGCAACCACTGCTTAATTGGATTGTGACCACCACCCCTGACCAACAGGGGCTAGGGTGTACTCTGACTTTGTAGTTTTAAGCCAGTTTTTCTGTATCGTTGCATTTATTATAATCTTTGTATTATCCAACTTAAAATCTCTTGCAAGGTATTTGTGTGAGTGTTAATTTGTCCCACTGGTTTACCTTCAAACCAGCACATTCCTCTTAAAAGCCTTACATTGGGTGATTACACCTTCCAAAGGGAGAGTTGGAGGAATACTGGAAGAAGGGAGAAGTGACAATCAAATGAATGAACAGCATTCATCTGATGTCAGTACAAACACACATATAAACAGCCATGCTCTGCTGAGAAGTGTCATTTACCCAGATGAGATTTCTTCTCTGACAAAACTCCCCTCTATATCTCAGTTTCCTTCTGGAATGGGCCATTGCCACACAGCACTGAATAAATCTCTGGTTCATTCACTCTCATAAGGCCAAATGCATTAGTACAATTTAAAACAGGAGTTGCTATAGGCGAAACCAAATATGGTGAAATATTGGCAAAGTCACAATGAGTTTTGTTTTGGTTTGAGGGGGGTGTTGTTTGGAGTTTCTTTTAAGAAACAGCATATGCAGTTCTGGACTATTAGTCACAAAGCCTAATCACCCACAGTTTTAGAATCATAGAATCCTAGAATCCTAGAATGGTTTGTATTGGAAAGGACCTTAAAGATTGTCTAATTCCAACCCCCTGTCATGGGCAGGGACACCTTCCACTAGACCAGGTTGCTTACAGCCCCATCAAACCTGGCCTTGAGCACTGCCAGGGATGAGGTATCCACAACTTCTCTGGGCAATGTGTGCCAGTGCTTTACCACCCACATAGTCAAAAATTTCTTCCCAATATCTAATCTAAACCTGCCCTTCTTCAGCTTAAGGCCATTCCCCCTTGTCCTATCACTACACACCCTTGTGAAAAGTCCCTCTCCAGCCTTCTTGTAAGCCCCCTTTTGTTACTGGAAGGTGCTCTAAGGTCTCCCCAAAGCCTTCTCTTCTCCAGGCTGAACAACCCCAACTCTCTCAGCCTCTCTTCATAGGAGAGGTGCTCCAGCCTTCTGATCATCTTCATGGTGTCCTCTGCACTCTCTCCAACAGGTCCATGTCCTTCTTATGCTGAGGACTCCACAGCTGGATGCAGTATTCCAAGAGGGGGTCTCACAAGAGCAGAGTAGAAGGGGCAGAATCACCTCCCTTGACCTGCTGGTCACGCTACTTTTGCCACATCCCAGGATGCAGCTGGCTTTCTGGGCTGTGAGTGCACACTGTCAGGTCATGTTGAGCTTCTCATCCACAAATACCCTCAAGTCTTTCTCCCCAGGGCTGCTCTCAATCCATTCTCTTCCAAGCCTGTACTTGTGCTTGGGACTGCCCTGACCCAGGTGCAGGACCTTGTGCTTGGTTTTGTTGAACTTCATGAGGTTTGCAGAGTCCCACCTCTCAAACCTGTCAAGGTCCCTCTGGATGCCATCCCTTTCCTCCAGTGTGTTGACTGCACCACACAGCTTGGTGTTGTTGGCAATCTCTCTGAGGGTGCACTCAATCCCACTGTCCATGGCACCAACAAAGATGTTAAAAAGTGCTGGTCCCAATACTGACCCCTGAGGAACACTTGTCACTGCTCTTCACTTGGACATCAAGCTATTGACTGCAACTCTTCGAGTGCAACCATCCAGCTAATTTTTTATCCATAAAGTAGTCCATTTGTCAAATCCATGTATCTCCAGTTTAGAGACAAAGATGTCATACAAAACAGTGTCAAATGCTTTGCACAAGTCCAGGTACACAATGTCTGTTGCCCTTCCATCACCCATCAGTGCTGTTACCCCATTGTACAAGGCCACTAAATTTGTCAGGCATGATTTGCCTTTAGTGAAGCCATGTTGGTTGTCACTAATCACCTCATTATTTTCCACATGCCTTAGCAAAATTTACAGAAGGAGGATCTGCTCTATGACTTTTCCAGGCACTGAGGTGAGACTGAAAGGCCTATAGTTCCCTGGGTCTTCTTCATTTCCCTTTTTAAAAATTAGGGTTATGTTTCCCTTTTTCCAGTCAGTGGGAACTTCACTGGACTGCCATGACTTTCCAAATATGGTGGATAGTGGCTTAGCCACTGTGTCCTGTAGTGAGGGACAAGTGCTGCACAGTTACGGGGTGAGTGTTTGTACAATCTGGCCCATAAAAGTTACTATTGTAGCTTTACAAAGTAGCATTATTTTTAAATACAATTACATTCATCAAAACAGCTGTTTGGGCCCTTGAAAACTTTTAGGAGTACAAATCAAAACTACTAAAAAGAGCTCCAAAACTGTTATCTGGCTCCCTTAGAATAAACGTACTTCTTATTTTCCTCTAAGTCTTCTGCCAGACCTGGGGAAAAGAGACCAAGCTAGCATGACTGTTCACAGAATCACAGTCACAGAATTTTTAGAGTTGGAAGGGACCACTAAAGATCATCTAGTGCAACCCCCCTGCCAAGGCAGGGTGTACTAGTTTGAAAGCAAACCAGTGAGAGACTCCAAGTCAGAAACTAAAACTTAATAGGAAAATTGAAATAAATGCAATAGTACAAAACCACTGACAGAGTCAGAATACAGCCTGACACCCTGTTAGTCAGGGTGTTGGTAGCAGTCTAATTAAATGGTAGCTGCAGTCCTCTTGGAGTGATAGATGTGGTTCTGTTGAAGCAGTGATCCTGTAGAGGGGTGGAGTCTTCCTCTGAAGGTCAAGTGGTGGTCTAGAAGGGTCTGGTCTTCCTCTGGGATTCCAGTGGAAAAGGCTGCTTGTGGTGTTCAAAACTCGGATTATATCCAGGTAGGAATGCTTGACTCCTCTCCCTGGGCGAAGCATCTCACAATGGGATGATGTAATTTTATCAGTCATGCAGTGAGACTCAACGGCCCATTAACAGAGGATATCCCCCTGGAGGGAGGATTGGTCATGGAAGAGATAAAGAACACTGTCCCGCCTGGTTTTAAAAGATGGTAATAGAATACATACTTTTGGTTACATCTTGCATTGTAACCTAAGACACAGTGTCACCTAGAGCAGGTGACTCAGGAACACATTCAGGTGGGTTTTGAATATCTCCAGAGAGGAGAGACTCCACGACCACCCTGGGCAGCCTGTTCTAGTGCTCTGCTACCCTCAATGTAAAGAAGCTCTTCCTCATGTTGAGGTGAAACTTCTTGTGTTTTAGTTTATGGTTGTTGCTCTTCATCTTGTCACTGGGTACCACAGAAAAGGGTCTGTCACCGTCCTCTGGGCACCTGCCTTGGAGATAGTTATATGCATTAATGAGATCCCCTCTCAGTCTCTTCTCTTCTCTTCTCTTCTCTTCTCTTCTCTTCTCTTCTCTTCTCTTCTCTTCTCTTCTCTTCTCTTCTCTCTTCTCTTCTCTTCTCTTCTCTTCTCTTCTCTTCTCTTCTCTTCTCTTCTCTTCTCTTCTCTTCTCTTCTCTTCTCTTCTCTTTTCTCTCTCCTCTCCTCTCCTCTCCTCTCCTCTCCTCTCCTCTCCTCTCCTCTCCTCTCCTCTCCTCTCCTCTCCTCTCCTCTCCTCTTTGCTTCCTCTTCACAGGCCCAGCTCCCACAGTCTCTCCTCATAAGAGAAATGCTCCAGACCCCTCATTATTTGTGTAGCCTCTGCTGGATCATCTCCGGTAGCTCCTTGTCTTTCTTGAACTGTGGAGAGCAGAATTGAACACAATACTCCAGATAGGGCCTCACTAGGGCCAAGTAGAGGGATAGGATCACCTCGACCTGCTGGCCACACTCTTCTCAATACCCCCCAAGATACCATTGGCTCATAGTCAACTTGTCATCCACCAAGACTCCCAGGTCCTTCTCAGCAGAGCTGTTCTCTAGTAGGTCAGCCCCCAACCTGTACTGGTACTTGGGGTTATTCCTCCCCAGGTACAGGACCCTGCATTTGCCCTTGTGGAACCTCATTAGGTTTCTCTACACCCAAGACTCCAGCCTATCAAGGTCCTGCTGAATGGCAGCACAGCCTTCAGGTGTATCAGCCATTCCCCTCAGTTTCATATCATCACAAACTTGCTGAGTGTGTATTCTATCCCTTTGTCCAGATCATTGATAAAAAAGTTGAATAAGGCTGGAGCCAGTATTGATCCCTAGGGAATGCCATTGACTACAGGCTTCCAACTGTATTCTATTCTGCTGATCATGGCCCTCTGAGCTCTGCCCTTCAGCCAGTTCTTGATTCACCTCACTGTCCATTCATCTAACCCACATTTCTTGAGCTTACCTACTAGGATGTTATGGAAGACAGTGTCAAAAGTGTTGCTGAAGTCTGTTGCTCCATTCAGCCTACAGCATTTCTTAGAGGAACAGGCTGTTGAGGGATAGCAAAAATTATGGGGAAAGTGAGTCAAAACTTTTCTTGAAAGTATTTTGACTAAGGCATTTGAAATACAGCGGGTTTTGTTGTTGTTTTAATGCTGCCACTTGCTTTACTGTGTTGCTTCCAATGTTTGCACTGACCAAGGAGAGAAGAAACAAAAGGGAAGTTGGAAAGGGAGATGGAGCTGGAGTATTTATCACCTAACCAGACTTTTATTTCTTCTCTTAATGGTTGTATGTTTATTGCTGTGCCTGAGGCTCAGTAGAAAGTCTTTTGGACTAGTGATTAATTAATCAAATTAAATGTTATGATCCCTTTGCTTTTAGGGAGTGTTGCAAGCCCCCCAGTGTCACTGTTAAATCAGAAATGACACAGAGTCAGACAGAAGGCTAAGTGGCATAAGCACCCCATCTTTACTGAAACCTCTTCTTTTATACACTGGTTGATACAGGTGGACCTGATTGGTCATTTAATCAATACATTTCACCTGATTGGCTAATTAACAAGACACCCATTTGTAAACAATCTTATGAGAATAACAGGAAAACAGCTATTAGAAAAACACCACCTACAGGTTGTTTTTAATAATTGGCTATCATTGTTTATCTCCAGCTTCCCAGGCCGATTCTGGGAAAACTTATCCAGCTTTCTCTCTCTCTGACCAGGCTGTCACATCCACACCCTAGCACTGTGCCTAATTTCCGCCTCCTAATTTACTCTCTGTCCAACAGTCAAGCAGTCGTTCCTTTGCAACTTGGTGGCTCCCAGCTATTTATTTTTGCTCTTTATGGAAAATGCCAGAATGTCTTGTTTGAAGTTTTTATTCAGACCACTGCTATCTTATGCAGTTGTGTAGATTCCACCTTGGGTGTGCAGCAGCTTCACATCAGGCACAATTGGCTTCTCCTGGGCTCTTGGCTTTAAAAGGAAATAAAGAATCATGGCCAAATTCTCATCTCAGCCTGGCATAAATCAAGCATCTCTCTATTAAAATTGGTGAGGTTGACTTTTGGAGTGAAGTATCTGCTGAGGCATGTATTGGGTCTGACCGAGATAAAGTTCACAGTCCTTACAGTGCTGTGCTGTACATTAGTAGCTGGACAGGTGTTGATAACAGACAAGTGTTTTGCCTACTGTTGAACGGAGCTGTCCCTCTGACATTCCTTCCCCCACCAAAGGGGATGGGAGTGTGCTGCAGTATGTTATAAATGAATACTCCGATTTAATAATTAAAGAAATTTATTAAATTATCAAAGTATAAATTTGGAAAAAAACCACAAGCGATTCGACTCTGAGCCAGGCAATCAGTGTCAGGGAGACTTAGGACTTGGCCTTTATCACACCAAAGTCCCCGTGGGTCTCCGAGGGTCAGTTCTAAGGGGTCCATTTTTATACAGTCTCTCGGGCTTTGGAAGGGGGGCTTCTTTAGCATATTATCACATTTCCCCAGGAACCGGTGGAAAATTGCTGGAATCCTGTCAGGTGAAAATTTCTGGGATAAGCTTCTGATGATGCCTATCAGAATACCTCCTGCTGGGGTCTAGTCAGACGACAGAAATCCCTTGGAATATACGTTTCTGGAGACAGTGTCTTCTTGGTGTTTGAATCTTTATCACTTAGTCTGTTGATGCTGCTGATGCCTATCAAAAATGCCTCCAGCTGGGGTCTTGTCAGACGAAAAATCCTTTGGAATATACATCTCTGGCAACTGTGTCTTCCTGGTGTTTTGAATTTCTATCACTTAGCTTGCTTGTTGCCCAACACTGGTTTTAGTACACAAAATGCTGTGGTTTTTAATTTAATTTAGCACTAATTATTTTATAACATATATTACATATTACAATCCCTCTCCTTTTATATTAATTTATTAATTCATGCTTGTTATGACAAGTTTCACCTAGTTAGTTCATTACACATTTTCAAAATTTAATTCCAACATTTATAAAATCTAGCAACTACATTTATTAAATTAACAATCTTTGATGCAATAGATTATTCTAATTTTAATAATTTTAAATTTCTATTACTACGTGTATCTTAGGATGTTAGTTTTATTACGAGGTAGCTTAAGGTTTACAACGGCTCCTTCCTAAGCAAAATATTGGTAAAAGACTCTACTTGTTTTCTATGTCTGCTAAAACTCATCCTTGTAGCTATCCCACGGCAACTGTGTTTTGTATATTTCATAATGATCTCTGAGTTGACTCATCTGGTCTTCAAACCTAGCTAAAGTTTTCGCAGCTCTGCTTTTCCTATCTTCTCTTAGTTTCATTATTCTATGAATCAGGGACTCATAAATTCCGGGAGGCTGGACAGGACAAACGCAGATCCACACCAATGTGGTGAAACGTACATTCTCCCTTTATTGTTTGTAAGATGGCAGTTAATATACACTTCAATATAGTTTACAATTGTGAGTACAATCTCATTGGCAAGCAAACATTGTTTCTCTTTGTCTTAAGGTGGTTAACGTTTCACACTGCAGACCTATACTACTTCACACCCAGAAAGCTCAATTATACTGTGATTACCTTAACATAATTTCTAACTGCGCCACGGACTGAATTTCTAACTGCATCAGAGGCTTCGAGGCCTCACCAAGGCCTGTAGCTGAGGCCTAGGCTGGGGTAGCTCAACCTTCTAAATATAAATCATGCCCTCTTTCTCTCAGAAATTCTGCTACAATTCTAGATGCCTTGGGTGCTTTTGCTAGTTCAGGATCTACTGGTGTTGTTGCTATCTGCATACTTTGGACAACAGAGTGGATTAATCGGATTAAGCACGGTATTAAACAGGGTAGAAACAGTAATCCAGCTATTGAACATAATATTAAAAACCCTATATTCCTCCACCAAGCTGCTCCTCCAAACAATTGATCCCACCATGAAGCTTGGAGGATGGAATTCCACTGTTGGACTGGTACATGTGCTAGTCTCTTAATCTCTGCAGCAAGGTTGTTTATAGCCTCCCCATAATTGTCAATTTCTACACAGCATTCTGATTCATTAAATTTTCCACAAACCCCTCCTTCTTCGGCTAACAAGTAGTCCAGAGCTATTCAGTTCTGGTATACAAAGGCTCGCTTTTGAGAGTGCTGTTTGGCCAATAGTCGTAAAGCTTCCGAAGTATGATTTGACACGACTTCTACTGTGGAATACAAAGTTGTGTTTCGTGTCATGTAAATAAAGGCAACCTGTGTAGTTGTGGTTATGAAATGTCTGGAACACAGCCATGGGACAGCTATAAAGATGAGTTCTAAAAAACAACCGAGGAAAGCATGAAAGCAGGCCTTTGAACCAATCTTTTGTGTGCAAATATCAGTTATAATGTGGGAATCCAGAGCATCCCTCTCTGGCTGCCCTGGAAGGTCTGGGACCCTGGCAGGGGGTCAGGAACCCCCCTGTACAGAGCCCCGAGAGACACTGTCTCTGATCTCTGTCCATGGAAAAGAGTTTTCATTCTTACAGGATGAATTACAAGCTCTGAGTGTTCGATATAAGTAGTAATTAGTGTGGCACGGGTGCAAAAGTAGAATTTTAGGATTCTAGATAAGGGGTTCAAAGGGGGCAAGATGGAGGAAAATTGGGCGTGCCTTGTCCTTTTTCTTCTTCTTCATGCCCTCCATGTTTCACCGTGGTGTTGGCATTTTTCTATTGGTTTAGGCTGGGGACACACTGTTCAACATGGGTGATAGATATTGGCACCTTATTGTAAATATAGCACATGTAGTTTCTAGTATATAATGTTTGTAACATCCCACTGAGGTGCAGAGCCCCGCATGCTGTCCTGCAAGACAGACCTGCTGCAGGTCA
This sequence comes from Vidua chalybeata, assembly GCF_026979565.1. Classification (NCBI taxonomy): domain Eukaryota; kingdom Metazoa; phylum Chordata; class Aves; order Passeriformes; family Viduidae; genus Vidua; species Vidua chalybeata. Next base: position 325,995 of record NW_026530339.1, read on the forward strand.
GAGAGAAAATATTTTAGATAAGAAGAAATAAACAACCTTGAAAACCAGCACAGACGACTTACGACTCCTTCTTTGGCAGCGGGGCTGAAAGACAGAGACTTTCTACAATCTTGGGAGCATTTAAATATCACAGATCCCAACATTATAAGTCTTAAGTTGTTCTGTAATAAGAGCTTTTGAATTATAACTTTAGAAAGTTGCTTAGTATTAAGGATATTAAACTGTAGTTCTAGAATGTATAAGTCTTAAGCTGGTTTGCAATAAGGACTTTTGAATTACAACCTTAGAGTGTTGCTTAGTACTAA